>NC_091978.1:320184911-320508911 GCF_044704955.1 Pristiophorus japonicus | reverse complement strand
GAGAAGGAAAGACTATAAGTCAGGATAAACGGGTCCTTTTCAGAATGGCAGGCAGTGACTAGTGGAGTGCCGCAGGGCTCAGTGCTGGGACCCCAGCTCTTTACAATATACATTAATGATTTAGATGAAGGAATTGAATGTAATATCTCCAAGTTTGCAGATGACACTAAACTGGGTGGTGGTGTGAGCTGTGAGGAGGACATTCAGAGGTTGCAGGGTGACTTGGACAGGTTAGGTGAGTGGGCAAATGTATGGCAGATGCAGTATAATGTGAATAAATGTGATGTTATCCATTTTGGGGGCAAAAACACAAAGGCAGAATATTATCTGAATGGCGGCAGACTAGGAAAAGGGGAGGTGCAACGAGACCTGGGTGTCTGGTTCATCAGTCACTGAAAGTGGGCACACAGGTACAGCAGGCGGTAAAGAAGGCAAATGGTATGTTGGCCTTCATAGCTAGGGGATTTGAATATAGAAGCAGGGAGGTCTTACTGCAGTTGTACAGGGCCTTAGTGAGGACTCACCTGGAATATTGTGTTCAGTTTTGGTCTCCTAGTCTGAGGAAGGACGTTCTTGCTATTGAGGGAGTGCAGCGAAGTTTCACCAGACTGATTCCAGGGATGGCTGGGCTGTCATATGAGGAGGGACTGGATCAACTGGGCCTTTATTCACTGGAGTTTAGAAGGATGAGAGGTGATCTCATAGAAACATATAAGATTCTGACGGGACTGGGCAGGTTAGATGCGGGAAGAATGTTCCCGATATTGGGGAAGTCCAGAACCAGGGGTCATAGTCTTAGGATAAGGGGTAGGCCATTTAGGACTGAGATGAGGAGAAACTTCTTCACTCAGAGAGTTGTTCACCTGTGGAATTCCCTGCCGCAGAGAGTTGTTGATGCCAGTTCATTGGATATATTCAAGAGGAAGTTAGATATGACCCTTATGGCTAAGGGGATCAAGGGGTACGGAGAGAAAGCAGGAAAGGGGTACTGAAGGAATGATCAGCCATGATCTTATTGAATGGCGGTGCAGGCTCGAAGGGCCGAATGGCCTACACCTGCACCTATTTTTCTATGTTTCTAAGTGAAGAGATATCCATCTGTAGCTAACTAAGGAAATAAAGGATGGTGTCAAATTGAAAACAATGGCATACAATGTGGCCAAGTTTAGGGGCAGGCAAGAGGATTGGGAAACTTTTAAAAGCCAGCAAAGAACAACAAAAAATTAATAAAGAGACTGAAGATAGATTATGAAAGTAAACTAGCACAAAATATAAAAACAAATAGTAAGAGTTTCTACAGGTACATAAAAAAGAACACAGTGGCTGAAGTAAATTTTGATCCCCTAGAGGATGAGGCTGGGAAATTAATAATGGGGAACAGGGGGCAGAAACGTTGAACAAATATTTTGTATCGGTCTTCACGGTAGAGGACACTAAAAACATCCCAATAGTGGATAATCAAGGGGCTACAGGGAGAGAGGAACTTAATACAATCACTATCAAAAAGAAGTAGTACTCGGTAAAATAATGCAACTAAAGGTGGACAAGTCCCCTGGACCTGATGGCTTGCATCCTTGGGTCTTAAAAGAAGGGGCTGCAGAGATAGTGGATGCATTGGTTGTAATCTACGAAAATTCCTTTGTTTCTGAGGCGGTTCCAGCAGATTGGAAAACCGCAAATGAAACGCCCCTATTTAAAAAAGGAGGCAGACAAAAAGCAGGAAACTATAGACCAGTTAGCCTAACATCGGTTGTTGGGAAAATGCTGGAGTCCATTATTAAGGAAGCAGTAGCAGGATATTTGGAAAAGCATAATTCAATCAAGCAGATTCAGCATGGTTTTATGAAAGGGAAATCATGTTTGACAAATTTGCTGGTGTTCTTTGAGGATGTAACGAGTAGGGTGGATAAGCGGGAACCAGTGGATGTGGTGCATTTGGATTTCCAGAAGGCATTCAATAAGGTGCCACATAAAAGGTTATTGCACAAGATAAAAGTTCACAGGGTTGCTGGTAATATATGAACATGGATAGAGAATTAGCTAACTAACAGAAAACAGAGAGTCGGGATAAGAACATAAGAACATAAGAAATAGAAGCAGGAGTAGGCCATACGGCCCCTCGAGCCTGCTTTTATACTCCATCCCCTTTGCAATAAAGGCCAAGATTCCATTGGCCTTCCTGATCACTTGCTGTACCTACATACTAACCTTTTGTGTTTCATGCACACGTACCCCCAGGTCCTGCTGTACTGCAGCACTTTGCAATCTTTCTCCGTTTAAATAATAACTTGCTCTTTGATTTTTTTTCTGCCAAAGTGCATGACCTCACACTTTCCAACATTATACTCCATCTGCCAAATTTTTGTCCACTCACTTAGCCTGTCTATGTCCTTTTGCAGATTTTTTGTGTCTTCCTCACACATTGCTTTTCCTCTCATCTTTGTATCGTCAGCAAACTTGGCTACGTTATACTCAGTCCCTTCTTCCAAGTCATTCATATAGATTGTAAATAGTTGGGGTCCTAGCACTGATCCCTGCGGCACCCAACTGGTTACTGATTGCCAACCTGAGAATGAATCATTTATCCCTACTCTCTGTTTTCTGTGTGTTGGCCAATCCTCTATCCATGCTAATATATTACCCCCAATCCCGTGAACTTGTATTTTGTGCAGTAACCTTTTATGTGGCACCTTGTCAAATGCCTTCTGGAAGTCCAAATACACCACATCCACTGGTTCCCCTTTATCCACCCTGTTCGTTACATCCTCAAAGAATTCTAGCAAATTTGTCAAACATGACTTCCCCTTCATAAATCCATGCTGACTCTGCCTGACCGAATTTTGCTTTTCCAAATGTCCTGCTACTGCTTCTTTAATAAAGGACTCCAACATCTTCCCAACCACAGATGTTAGGCTAACTGGTCTCTACTTTCCTGCTTTTTGTCTGCCTCCTTTTTTAAAGAGGGGCGTCACATTTGCAGTTTTCCAATCTGCTGGGACCTCCCCAGAATCCAGGGAATTTTGGTAAATTACAACCAATGCATCCACTATCCCTGCCATTACTTCTCTTAAGACCCTAGGATGCAAGCCATCAGGTCCAGGGGATTTATCCGCCTTTAGTCCCATTATCTTACTGAGTACCACCTCCTTAGTGATTGTGATTGTGTTACGTTCCTCCCCCCCCTATAAATTGGTAATTTTCCGGTTGGCAAACAGTGACTAGTGGGGTGCCATAGGGATCGGTGCTGGGGCCTCAACTATTTAAAATCTATATTAGTGACTTGAATGAAGGGACCGAGTGTAAAGTAGCCAAGTTTGCTGATGATACAAAGATGGGTGGCAAAGCAAATTTTGAGGAGGACACAAAAAATCTGCAAAGGGATATTGATAGGCTGTGTGAGTGGGCAAAATTTGGCAGATGGAATATAATGTGGGAAAATGTGAGGTTATCCACTTTGGCAGAAAAAATAGAAAAGCAAATTATAATTTAAATGGAGAAAAATTGCAAAGTGCTGCCGTACCGAGAGACCTGGGGGTCCTTGTGCATGAAACATAAAAAGTTAGTATGCAGGTACAGCAAGTAATCAGGAAGGCAAATGGAATGTTGGCCTTTATTGCAAGGGGGATTGAGTATAAAAGCAGAGAAGTCCTGCTACAACTGTACAGGGTATTGGTGAGGCCACACCTAGAGTACCGCGTACAGTTTTGGTCTCCGTATTTAAGGAAGGACATACTTGCATTGGAGGCTGTTCAGAGAAGGTTCACTAGGTTCATTCCGGAGATGAGGGAATTAACTTATGAAGATAGGTTGAGTAGTTTGGGCCTATACTCATATACGCATTGGAGTTCAGAAGAATGAGAGGTGATCTTATCGAAACATATAAGATAATGAGGGGGCTCAACAAGGTGGATGCAGAGAGGATATTTCCACTCATAGGGGAAACTAAAACTAGGGGACATAGTTTCAGAATAAGAGGTCGCCCATGTAAAACTGAGAAGAGGAGGAATTTCTTCTCTCAGAGGGTTGTAAATCTGTGGAATTCTCTGCCACAGACAGCTGTGGAGGCTTGGTCATTGAATATATTTAAGGCAGAGATCGACAGATTTTTGAGTGATTAGGGAATAAAGGGTTATAGGGAGTGGGCAGAGAAGTGGAGCTAAGTCCATGATCAGATCAGCCATGATCTTATTAAATGACGTAGCAGGCTCGAGTGGCCAAATGGCCTACTCCTGCTCCTATTTCTTATGTTTTTATGTTCTTATTCCTTGATGTATTTAAAAGTAGGAACCTGGTACAGTTTTATTAATACAGCTGAAATGGGTTTATCACAAAAAATAAGCATTTTTAATGTGTCTAGTCCACCACCAGTGAGTAACCTGATTTTAAATCACTGAAAATTAATTTTAAAAACTATACTGAACTATTTACTGGTTTCATTGATGTCAGTTTCATAGTAAATTAAATCTTTTTCATATTTAAACATTTAAACACGTGCCTATTCGTGCCTTCGTGCCTACAAGAAGATCGGCTTTATTTTAAGAGCCTTCTTGAACGGTCGCAAATGGGGGCAATCGATGGAATGTTGGCATGCTGATTATTTTGATCTGGAGGCATGCCCACTTTGTGGGCGGGGCCGGCTTCCAGCACGATGTTTTTTAAACCAGTGTTAAAGATTGCAGAAACTCTATTTACGTAATTTGCGCTTAATATTTCTCAATCTTTTATGCTAGTTTGACCGATGTCCAACGAATTGCGCTGGTAAAACCAGAGCAAACTAGCAGAAATTCTAGGCCACAATGTATCGGTAGTTTCGAAGGCCTCTGAGGAAAGGGACAAGCTAAGGCCAGCTTTCTGCTTTTCCCTTTTTCATGTCTGTGATACCAATATCAGGTAGAGGACCAATGGAAGCTATTCAGAACCCTGGCATGAGAATTTGGGTATTTGTTTCATTTTGAGATGGATTAGCAGCACAGGTACTCCCTTTACTGTGTGAGTTTACAAATATAAAAGCTATGTTTGCAGATGTTGTCGTCTTTATACACAACTCTGCCTCAATTCAAGTGCTTTTAAAAAAAAATTACCATCCGGCTTTTTGGGCTCAAGTTCGGCCTGAGTTGCTCCTATTTTTTTGGAGCAACTAGTTTAGAATGGAGCATCTTAGAAATTGTAATTCTTGGCATTTAGTTTGCTCCAGTTCTAGTGAGTTAGAATAGTTTCATTTTAGAACAGTTTTTTTTTTAAAGGTGGCGTGTCCAGCCACTTACGCCTGTTTTGCAAGTTTAGGCAGCGAAAACTTACTCCAAACTAACTTAGAATGGAGTAAGTGTAGATTTTTGTACGCTCAGAAAAACCTTGCCTACACTTAGAAATTAGGCGTAGAGATGGAGGGGGAGTGGCTGGGGGCGGGGGGGGGGGGTGGCGGGGGTGTGGTGCGGTGGGGGAAGGGAAGTTTACAAGCATTAACCACTTCACTTTTACAAATAAAGAGCCATCATTAGTAATGAATGATAAATAAATCAATAAGTCAATAAATCAACCAATAAATCAAACAAAAAAATTAAAAAATAACAAATTAAAAAAAAAAAATCAATCAATAAATAAAAAATTAAGTTTCTACTCATCTACTGCAGCACCGGGAGCCCTCCAACAGCGTGCTGGGACGGGGAACCCCCAGGAGATGCCGGTCAGGTGGGCCCTGTCGCTGCCCAGGACTTCGGGCGGGCCCCGCCGCCGCCGATGCCACTTTGGACGAGGCCCGCACCCAGCAGATGATCGTCTCTCAGGACTTTGGGCAGGCCCCGCCGTCGACGACAACGCCACTTTGGGCAGGGCCCACACCCAGAAGATGCCGGGCCACCGCCGAGGACTCCAGGCGGGGCCCGCCCCCAGCGGGATGCCGGGCAGGCGGACCCCGCCACCGACGTGGTAAGGGCTGTCAGGCCGCTCGGCCCGGGATAGGGGCGACGTCCCTTCGGCCAGGGATAGGGTCGTCGCCCGGAGACAAGATGCGCTGGGAGGGCCAGGAGCTACTGCGCATGCACGCAGCTGCCAGCACTCTTTTTGGCGCAGGGCTGTAGCTCCACCCCCAGCAGCTCCTGCTGCGCCCTGCCAAGCTGGAAACGGCCCGACAGATATCGGAGAATCGCGAGGTAAATATTTGGCACTTTTTCAGTTCTACAAATTAGGCGGGCCTCTCCAATGTGCGCTGTTCTAGCGGGGGTCTGAAACTTGAGCCCTAAGTGTTGAATTCTCCTTTCTTGCATGATTGGACAGGAGATTGTCATTAAACATTTACACCAGACAGATGTCATTAGCAAGATCTACAGTTCCCTTAAAATCCACGGTCCGAAGGTGGAATCTCTGAACTAATGCCCTGTTTACACTAGTATGACTAGGGGAATCAAATGATATGGAGATCGGGCAGGAAAGAGGATTGAGGTCGATGATCAGCCGTGATCTTATTGAATGGCAGAGCAGGCTCGAGGGGCCGTATGGGCTACTCCTGCTCCTATTTCTTAAGTTCTTATGACTAAACCGCTCCCACTGAGTCTCAGATGCTGCAAAAAATACCTGTTTTTCCCTGGGCTTCCAACCAGAGGGAACTAACAAATCTTTATTGTACAAGGTCCAGTCTGGCCAGATATCTAATTGCCAGTTCTTTTGAAGCAACTGTAACACTGTGTCAAACAACAACTACTTACATTTCTAAAGAACTCCTTGTTTACAAAAAGCTCTGTAACAGGACAGAAAAGAGAAAAGTAGATGCAGAGCAAGAGGGAAATAAAGATGATATAGTTAGGGAGCCAAAGACACGGTCAAGGAGATGGGCTATTTAGAATACTTTTGGAAACAAGGATAAAGGTGTCATTGTGTGAGAGTTCCAATGGACAAAGGCAGTGATTGAAGTAGAAAACACCAAGGAGGGAACACGTAACAAGGAGTAAGCAGGTGTCGGAGGAGCAGAGGGAAACTACTGCAGGAGGAAACTGTGAGATAGGACAGGGTACGGACAGAGAGGGATTTTGAAGGCAATTGCAGGGACCAGGAAAGCCAGTGGAGCTTGAGAAGTACAAGGGTGATAGGAGCACATGACATAGTTCAGGTGAGGACTCAGGCTACAGCATTCTGAATGCGTTATAATTGTTCACCCTGGCAACATGAACATTATGGTCTAACTTTAGAGGTACATTCTCATTGTTGTTATGTAACTGGACAAGTAATCCAGAGACCTGGACGAATAATCCAGTCGGCAGTAATACCCCACCATGGCAGTTTGAGAATGCGAATTATTCTTTTTTAAAGCTGGAAATAAAAAGCAGCAACCTCTGTTATTTTAATATCCCTTGCCCAGCAGAAATAGTACATGGGAAGGGTTAAAGTTAGGTCAACTCGAATTACCGGCCGATGGTTGCTCTGTTCCCACCTGGCGACATCTTATCTTCGCCAACGTTCAAATTGGCCGAGGCTGCCACTACCGGCTGGCGGAATTATCTACTTTAAATTCAAAAGTGATTCAGACCTAAAGGAAGGAATGAGAGTGAGAACGTGATCCAGATGGGAAGACAGATCACGTTCTTCCAACCCAACATCCACTTCATTTACACCTGCACCATGTTCTCCCTCTGCTCCCCTTGGACCTGGTTAATTTCTCAGAAAGCATGTATGCTAAAAGTGACATCATTGGAATGGATGAAATCCGGAGTCATGACACTGTCACTATTCACTCTATACCCAATAAACCTGTTAACAATCTGTGACCCACACACAATGCCCCATCTATGGGTGGGGGGCGGGGGAGAAGGTCGAGAACTTGTTGAGGGAGAGGAAAGTCAGAAACTTGTGGGGGGGGGGGTGGTGTCAGGACATTTTTGAAGCAGGGGGGAAAGGTCAGAAACTTTTGGGCAATGGTCAGGAATGTATTGGCGGGGGAGAAGGTGCTCACCCGTGAGAATGAGCCCTGTCTATTCTCAGAAAGCAGCACTGTGAGCTCTGTCCAAAGCCTGGCAGTCAGAATGAATGGATCAAATTACACATTGCAAAGTATTTGATTACTTAGACAGGCAGGATCTAACTTACACATTCAAAGCAAACTGCGGGATGTGTCTTGTCCTCCAAGGGGACCAGTCAGAAATCTGGTCTTTTCATCCAAGGGGACCAATCAGAACTTTGGTGTTGCAAATACACACTTTCTATTACACAGGTGTAAGTAGTGGTCTTGATGATGGAATGGATTTTGGGTCGGAAGCCCAGCTCAGAGTCAGATAGGTCGACAAGGTTGCAACCAGTCTGGTTCAGCCTCAGACAGTGGTCAGGGGAGGGGCTGAAATCAGTGGCTAGGGAACAGAGTTTGTGGTGAGGCCAAAGACAATGAAATACAATTTAAGTATAATCACTGTAGGTAAACACAGGAGCCAGTTTGCACATAGCAAAGCCCCACAAAGAGCAATGAGATAAATGTCCACATAATCTGTTTTTAGTGATAGTGATTGAGGGATAAATGTTGGTCAGGACACCAAGACAACTCCCTGCTCTTCTTTGAATAGTGCCAATGGAGCTTTTACGTCAACTATAGGGTCAGCAACGCTCCCAGATTGCCCAGGAATTTCCCAACGAGGCATGAATCTCCCAGTCACTGCTGCGAGGACTTCCATATTTACATTTATCACTGTAGCAGCGCCCCTTCCCTTGCTCTGTGACGTTACCAGCTTCTGCCACAGAAAAGCCTCCAGCTCAGTGACATCACCTCCATGCTGGGGGAACAACCAGGACTCTGGAGGGGAGAGAGAGTCAGACAGAGCAGGTACAGGCTGGGCTGGAAGAGGGTGAACAGAAACTGGGAGGGAAGCAGATTGGGGATTGGGGCACAGGGGATGGGGGAAAAGAGTGAGTGACCAAGAAATAGGCCATTGGGGGTTTATGACTCAGGACAGGAATAAAAAGTGATAGCAGACTGGGGCTCCCAGGATGGGGGAATGATTTCTTGGGAGGGGAGAAGGAGACACAGGAATGGGTTGGGGGATACTGTGGGAGAGAGGGATACTGGGGTATGAGACTTGGGAGATTGAAGCTCGGATGGGGTGAGAGAGGGAGATTGTGGACTGAGGGTCTGAGGTATTGGGGCTTCGGAGAGAGATAGGCTAGGGAATAAAGATAGAAAGAAAAAAGACTTGGATTTATATAGCGCCTTTCACGACCACCAGCTATTTCAAAGCGCTTTACAGCCAATTAAGTACTTCTGGAGTGTAGTCACTGTTGTAAAGTAGGATAATAGGTTGCAGTAAGCTTGGCACAACATTTCCTAAAAAGCCAGGAGCAGCAGCAGGAGCAACATGGTGAGTGGGAGTATTGCCAAGAGAGGACCAACTAGAAAAGGGTGAGTGAGAGCTACGGACTTCACTGTGGGTAAATAGTTTAAGATTTCCATTATTGGGCAAATAGGGAATAAGGATATGGAATCTGAGGATTCTCACTGGAAGAATCAAGGGAGATGGAAGGTTTTTGCACTGTAGTCTATTAGACCATGGGATGCTTCACCACATGGTTATTGAGACATAAACTAGAACATTTAAAAAGAGAATGGTATAAGTATTTGAAAAGGATGTAGGTGGGAAGAGACTGGACAAGGGGAGAATAAATAGTCGCGATAGTAAGAAATAAGTTCCATGGGCAAGAACAGGATGAAATGATGGGTCTACCAGGGCTGTCCTGTTTGTGGATCTTGGGAAGGAGGTAGAAGTGAGCTGTGCAGGGTTGGGGAACTATAAGGTTGGCGTCTGTGGAGGGAAGATCTCCAGAACATATGAGGTCAGTGACGGTCTGGAAAATGATAGCTTGATGTTCGGTAGGGTGGTCATGATCCAGGGGAAGGTAGGAGGAAGTGTCAGAGAGTTAGAGGTAGAGGTCAGTTCGCCAAATAGCAACAGCGCCACCCTTGTCGGCAGGTTTGATGACAATGTTGGGTTGGATCTGAGAGAGCGGAGTGCTGCTAGTTCAGAGGGAGATAGATTGGAGTGAGTAAGGGGAGCAGAGAAATTGAGACAGCCGATGTCCCTTCGTCAGTTCGCAATGAAAAGATCTGGTGTGGGTAAGCAGCCAGAGGGAGGGGTCTAGGTAGAGCGAGAATTCTGAAAACAGGAGAAAGAGTCAGCTGTGCAGGGGGAAGACTCCTGGCCAAAGAAGTGGGCATGGATGCGAAGGCAGTGGAAAAAGAGTTCAGCATCGTGCCGAGCTCAAAATTCATTGAGGTGGGGACATAAAAGGATGAAGCTCAGGCCTTTGCTGAGGACTGATCGTTCGGGGCAAGAGAGGGGAAGGTCAGAGGGGATAGTGAAAACATGGCAGGGGGTGAGATTGGAAGAAGGGATGGAATCAGAGGGCAGTGTAGGGGAAGAAGGTTCCAAGAGTTGTTGAAGTTTATGATCCTTGACACCTGAAAGGAAGGAAAAACACTTTTTGTTAAAGCGCCGAGGCGAAGGATTAAATGGAACTGCGGACCAGGACAGCTTAAAGATAGAGTGAGTCGGTGCTGCCGAAGAGAGAGGTCGAGAGTGTGTATGTGGCGGTGCATAGTGTTGAGTTTGGATCCCAGGATGCGGCGAGAGCAGTGGTTGAAGGAACGCTGAATATCTCGGAGATATCTGTAATCCTGGGTCGATCCAAAACATGAAGGGTGCAATTTCAGTTGGAATCCACATGGATTCAGTCAGAAACGGAGACAGTTACTTAGGAAAGAGGTGTGGCTGTGAAAGTGAGTCTTGGCAGATACTTGATCAAACATGAGAAGAAAAACAGAAAGCAGTGAAGATGAACAAGGTAAAAGAGACAAACAGAAATCCCATCTGAGGGAAGAGCAGAACTTCAATGTTGGCAATCCTAGAAGAGAAGTGGCAGTGAATTAAATACTAATACAAAAGCAAAATACTGCAGATGCTGGAATCTGAAATATAAACAGAAAATGCTGGAAATCTCAGCAGATCAAGCAGCATCTGTGGAAAGAAACAGTGTTAACGGTTCAGGTCTGTGACCCTTCATCACAACTGGACAAATTCGAGATGTAACAAATTCTTAAGGAAGTGCAGAGGCAGTGAAAGGGGGAGAAGAGGAAAGAACAAAAGGGAAGTTCTGTGATAGGGTGGAAGGCAGAAGAGATTAAGAGACAAAAGGGATGATGGGCAAAAATGAGATGGCAATGGAACAAGTTAAGAATCAAAAGACGAGTCTAGATGGAGTGTGAATTGCAGAATCATCACCAGCTGCCATGGGAAAGAGAAAAAAAGGGGTGGGGGCTTAATATCAACACATTGCTATTGGTTCTTAAGCTTCCCAGTTGAGAGTTATCACCTTCACAGATAATTTGGGTCCAGACCATTTTCCAGGGAGATAAGGCGTTTGATCAGGCCTGTTAAAGGTGGCATTGAATGTGGAGCCAGTCTGAAACTTGTGCAGTGCAGAAAGATCCTGGCTGTAGTTACAAGATGAATATCAGCGGGTTATAGGATTGCGACTAGTTACAGGTAGTAGTGCAGACACCTATTAATACAGTTACATATAGACTATCAGTGAGTTATTGTGTTATCGTTGGTTACAAGGGGGAATTTGAGTGGTGCCAGTATTATTTTAGTTATTGGTGCAATTTCAGTGAGTTACTTTTAGTCACTGGTGGAATCAAAGTTCCTCGCAGCTCTAGATTCCCCCTGTGAATCCATCCCCCGCCCTTAATTTCCCCTCTTTACCTGCTCACAGGTGGCCTCCTGGTTCTTGAAACTTCTCGCACAACTGCTGCTGGCGTGAAACCACGAGCAATGATACTCAACTACAGAAGACCAAACTTTTGTAAGGTAAATGCAATAACATTTCCAGATGTCACATGATCATATGGCAAAAGATCAGTTGTCATGTGATCAGAACATCATGTGATCAACCCTCCAGGAATGGCTCCAACCAGAGTTGGCAATCCTAAGAGAACCTCAGTTTAAGGTCTTCTCTGAAAGGCGGCATCACCAAAAATGGAGCACTCCTTTAGTACTACACTGAAGTGTCAGTTTGGATTATGTGCTCAATCTGGAGTGGTGCTTGAACCCACAATCTTCTAACTCAATGGTAAGCATGCTACCACCGAGCCAAAGCTGACACTTTTAGAAGAAAAGGAGGCCATTCTATCCATCATTCCTGTGCTGGTGCTAAATCTTCATTTCAAGTCCCCAGCTCCCTGCCCTTTCCCTCAAATGCTTTATATTATTTTTCAATTAGTCTCAATGGCTACTTGTACTAAAGTAGTCCTAATAATGCCCAGTGTGAAAAAAATCCAAACTTCCCTATTCATTCTTTAATGATAATACTCAGTCTACACCCTCTTCTTATGATTCGCAAACCAGTGGAAATGATCTATTGCTAGTTATCCTTTCAAAATATGTCCTAATTTTGAAAACCTCTATTAGATTCCTCCCTTAATTATGTTCGAATGAAAAACAAGTCTCCAAGCCTTTCTTCACAAGTATAATTTTTCATTCCTGGGATCATTCTTGTGAATCTTTTCATCTAGTACCTTCCTACAATGAGATACTGGAACAATATGCAATACTTTAACTGTGGCCTAACCAATGTTTAATACAAATTCAATATCACGACCTTGCTTTTATATTCAATGCACAAAATTTTGACTTTAGGTCATAGTGTAAAATGGGTGACATCAATTCATTGCCTGTTATACATTTCTCCTGATTTTCATTTCCAGTGACTTCCATTGGCTGAATTGATATCACTTGTTTTACACTATCACCCAAAGTCAAAATTATCTCTATGTATAAAAGCTAGAATTCTCGTTGCTTTTATGGCCTTTTCTCCCTGCACTCCCATTTTTAAAGATGCATGGCCTAAAAGACAGAGATTTATTTTGGTGCACAAGTGGTATAGTTCCAGCTTATGGGGCTAAAATTTGGGGCATTAGTCAGAATCTCCAGACTTACACCCATACTTAAGTTACAAAGGATTATATAGGATATACGACACAGAAACAGGCCATTCGGCCCAACCAGTCCATGCTGGCATTTATGCTCCACTCGAGCCTCCTCTCATCTTTCCTCACCTAACTCTGTCAGCATAACCCTCTATTCCCTTTGTCATGTATACTACATGGTTTCTACTCACCCAAGATGGAAACGACCCTCCAAGGGTCAACCGGATAGAGCTAAGCCCAGAGCACAGTCAATGCAAAGGCGATCTGCACTAAAGACTTGGGGGAGAGTGATGTCATGTATCCTACATGGTTACTGCTTGTACTATTACAAGGTGTGCCACCTGAGGCCACTGCAGTGGGAGCCTTGTAGGTTACCTGTACAGGTGTGCCTGGCATAGTATAAAAAGCAGGCCACCATGTGTGATCCTCACTCTGGAGTTACATTAAATGGACTAAGGTCACTACAGTTCAAGCACAACACATTGTCTCGTGAAGTCATTGTTAGAGCATCTGAAGACATAACAATTGGCAATAAGATTACGGACCTTCACATGAAAATGGCTACCCTTGGTACGTTGCAGCAGTTCGCCGATGGTGATGATTTGGAAAACTTTGTGGAGAGGCTCGACCATTTCTTCACAGCAAACGACCTGGCAGGTGACAATCCGGCCACACTGGCTGATAAGCGCAGAGCTATCCTGCTAACCAGTTGTGGGCACACCGTCTATGGCCTCGTCAGGGACTTGCTGGCACCAGCGAAGACAACGACCAAGATGGACGAGGAGCTTGTAATGCTGATCCAAGAACAACTCAAGCCCAAAGAGAGCATTCTCACAGCCAGACACCGGTTTTATACACACCGATCACCCGAAGGCCAGGAGATCGCAAAATATGCTGCAGACCTTAGGAGGTTGGCAGCACCGTGTGATTTCGGCGACCACCTCAACGAAGCACTGTGGGATATCTTTGTCATCGAAATCAGTCATGAGGGCCTACTTCATGAGTTACTATCTGCGGATATCACAATCACACTACAGAAGGCCATCTCTGTGAGCCAAGCATTCATGACCTTGACCTACGGCTTTAGGCGGATGACTCATCCTCAGGACTCAAACCAGGCAAGTACTGTGCACAGAGTGCGCCTTTTAGAGGCTGGACTGTAGAACGTAAATCTTCTCGGGGAGAAAGAACAGGTCCCCGAATCCCTTAACTCAGAGTTCGCCGAGGGGGGCTAATCGAGTAGCACCATGCTGGCGTTGCAGAGGGAATCACAGAGCTCACCAGTGACGATTTAAAGACTATATATGTAAAGGCTGCAACACAAAGGGCTAGCCTCCAGCAAATGTATAAAAGAAATATGACTCACTGTGTTAATGAAGAGTCTGCAGATGGCCATGAATCCAGTGTGGATTATGAAACGATAGTAAGAGAGGCAGTTCAGCCCCACGATGAGGTATATAGCATGTTTACCTGCACCACCAAATGTTCTCCGTTGAGAATGGAAGTCGAGATAAATGGCATTCCAGTCTTCATGGAAGTTGACACGGGGGTGAGCCAGTCAGCAATGAATCAGGAAGCCTTTGAGACAATCAGGCTGAACGACCCAAGTTGGTCCCGGTTCAGGCAAAGCTGTGCACCTACACCGATGAAATCATCCCAGTCGTTGGTAGTGTGAATGTAAAGATACTCCATGACGGCGTGGTGCACAAGTTCCCCTGTGGATTGTTGCAGGTGATGGACCAATGCTACTCGGAAGAAGGTGGATGGAGAAGATCCATTGGAGCTGGTAAGATTTCATCCCTCCAGCGATCAACATCCCCCCGCGCTCAGAGGCAAAGCAAACCCCCACCTGAGGTTGGATCCGGCACCAGAGAGCAGACCAGCACTGCACCCAAGGCACAGACCACTCAGCACGACTACGTGGAGATGATCAAGCTAAGATGACCCGAACGCACCTTTCAGGCCCCAGTGGCAGGACTCCGGAGGAAGAAAATCGGATCCAGAGGCGACTTCCCAGCTTCAGTGGCGGGACCCGGGGAGAAGAGGATCACAGCAGTCGACGTCGTGGATGGAGGAAAGATGGCGCCCAAACCATGAGGTGAGGCGCTGAAAAAAAAGATGCCGGCGGCCAGACCGCGAGGTGCAGCGCTGATGGAGCAACACGTGGCACCAAGCAAAGAAGAGGATTGGGGTAAAGATAGCAAGGCTCTCTTAAAGGAGGCCTGCAACTCACCACACTTAAAGGGACAATTCCACACTCGCAATCAATGTAATAGCAACTGTGAGTTAGATGTAAAATGGGTAATTGATGATCAGAGTTGTGTACAAGCAATAAGCGATTAAAAATTGCACGATTGCGATCGGAGCTACAGGTTATTCACAATAAGTAATGAAACGTTGTGCGATGTAGGATTTCAACTGCATACAGCCAATGCAGTGGGCAAACACCCATCAGGAGCACACAGGTCCAGCGAGCTACCCAACGCTGTAGCCTGCATCCCGCATCCCTGGGACCAGAGTGATGCACCCTGGAGTGTGGCCACAAGCAGCTAATATATGCAAGCTGCAGAGCAAGCGATCTCAGGAGGGCAACGACAACGGTATTGATACCCAGCCCCCGATCGGCTCCACCTCTCAGGCACCCGATGGCACCAACCGTCACGAGCCTGAAAGAGCAAACTGCGCTAAGGCGCAGCCCCCAGACCCTACACCTGAGAATGAAGGGTCACCCATAGAAACATAGAAAATAGGTGCAGGAGTAGGCCATTCGGCCCTTCGAGCCTGTACCGCCATTCAATGAGTTCATGGCTGAACATGCAACTTCAGTACCCTATTCCTGCTTTCTCGCCATACCCCTTGATCCCCCTAGTAGTAAGGACTGCATCTAACTCCTTTTTGAATACATTTAGTGAATTGGCCTCAACAACTTTCTGTGGTAGAGAATTCCACAGGTTCACCACTCTCTGGGTGAAGAGGTTTCTCCTCATCTCGGTCCTAAATGGCTTACCCCTTATCCTCAGACTGTGACCCCTGGTTCTGAACTTCCCCAACATTAATAAGAGCATAAGAACATAAGAACATAAGAATTAGGAACAAGAGTAGGTCATCTAGCCCCTCGAGCTTGCTCCAACACCCAACAAGATCACGGCTGATCTGGCCGTGGACTCAGCTCCACTTACCCGCCCGTTCCCCATAACCCTTAATCCCCTTATTGGTTAAAAATCTATCTATCTGTGATTTGAATATATTCAATGAGCTAACCTCAACTGCTTCCTTGGGCAGAGAACTCCACAGATTCACAACCCTCTGGGAGAAGAAATTCCTTCTCAACTCGGTTTTAAATTGGCTCCCCCGTATTTTGAGGCTGTGCCCCCTAGTTCTTTTTCCCAAGGTGGATGACCTCACATTTTCCGACATTGTATTCCATCTGCCAAACCTTAGCCCATTCGCTTAACCTATCTAAATTTCTTTGCAGTCTCTCTGTGTCCTCTACACAATCCGCTTTCCCACTAATCTTTGTGTCATCTGCAAATTTTGTTACACTACACTCTGTCCCCTCTTCCAGGTCATCTATGTATATTGTAAACAGTTGTGGTCCCAGCACCGATCCCTGTGGCACACCATTAACCACCGATTTCCAACTCGAAAAGGACCTATTTATCCCGACTCCCTGCTTTCTGTTAGCCAGCCAATTCTCGATCCATGCTAATACATTTCCTCTGACTCCGCATACCTTTATCTTCTGCAGTAACCTTTTGTGTGGCACCTTATCGAATGCCTTTTGGAAATCTAAATACACCACATCCATCAGTACACCTCTATCCACCATGCTCGTTATATCCTCAAAGAATTCTAGTAAATTAGTTACACATGATTTCCCCTTCATGAATCCATGTTGTGTCTGCTTGATTGCACTATTCCTATCTAGATGTCCCGCTATTTCTTCTTTAATGATAGCTTCAAGCATTTTCCCCACTACAGATGTTAAACTAACCGGCCTATAGTTACCTGCCTTTTGTCTGCCCCCTTTTTTAAACAGAGGCGTTACATTAGCTGCTTTCCAATCTGATGGCACCTCCCCAGAGTCCAGAGAATGTTGGTAGATTATAACGAATGCATCTGCTATAACTTCCGCCATCTCTTTTAATACCCTGAGATGCATTTCATCAGGACCAGGGGACTTGTCTACCTTGAGTCCCATTAGCCTCTCCAGCACTACATCCCTAGTGATAGTGATTGTGATTGTGATAACCCGCAACAGTTCTGCCAAATGGGACTGGGGTCAGCCAGGATCCCAAACCAAATAACGCCCAGTCAAGTGAGTCAGCAGTTCCCTGTGCACTGCTCGGCAACCCGGGGCACAAGGATGGGACAGGGAGGTCACAGGCATCTGTGAACCTGCCCAACGCTAGAAGCAATGGCAAAAGCACCGAGAGCAGGCAACTTGAGTCAACCGGGTTCTCACTGCCAGCACTGGGCACTGCGCCGCCACCAGACTACCTGGACACCAACCAGCAGTTCTGGCACTAGTTTGTCCTCATGCACTGGTGCTGACCCCAGTACTGGGCTCCAAGTATATTCCAAGTATGTACCTCATCATTCAAATGTACTTACCTCACCATGGTACCACGAATGCAATACGGTAAATGCAAATTTTTTTTTGGACTTGAATGTATATGAATGTAATGAGCCTCTGGCATAATCTATATATGGTGGGAGGGAGAGAATAGAGTGGTCAAGGATGCACAAACAAAAACCACCAGCAACTCTACTGCCAACGAAACACCACCTACTCACCCAAGATGGAAACGACCCTCCAAGGGTCAACCAGATAGAGCTAAGCCCAGAGCACAGTCAATGCAAAGGCGATTTGCACTAAAGGTTTGGGCGAGAGTGATGTCATGTATCCTGCATGGTTACTGCTTGCACTATTACAAGGTGTGCCACCTGAGGGCTCTGCAGTAGGAGACTTGTAGGTTACCTGTACAGGTGAGCTAGGTCTAGTATAAAAGGCAGGCCAGCATGTGTGATCCTCACTATGGAGTTACATTAAATGGACTAAGGTCACTACAGTTCAAGCACAACACATTGTCTCGTGGAGTCATTATTAGAGCATCTGAAGACATAACACCCTTCTCCCCTTAAACACATCCATACTATTTGCCTCAGCTACCCCCTTAAATACAGGCTAAATTCTGGTAGAATTGGCAGTTGGCTGAAGATGTGCCTGACCCCGAAGTGGTGCATGTATATAAATGACAGGATAATCAGGGCAAAATCGTCTGCCATTAACACCAGAATTGCACCCGTTAAGCTTGTAGAAAAGAGGTGTAAATTTACTGCCGACTGTCAAACCAATATATGGTTGAGTTCACAGGCTTGGAATGTCCATAACCATGAGTTTTGCCTGAAACAGGAAAGAAAAACTGTTCTCAACTGTACTGCTGGGAAAGGATTCCACAAACCAAAAAGAGAAATGGTTTTACTGTTCTCATAAATATTTACAACGTGCTTCTTATTACCACCATGCCTACCCCTGCTGCTGCTCTATGGTGTTCTGTGCAGTGCCAAGGTAACACTTAAGGACGAAGGACTCCAGTGGTTTTTGACTGCATTCTGGTACAATAAGGTCCTTGTCTCAGGTCTTCTGTGTTCTAGGAGGACATATCAGCAGATTGTAACACCATGTCTAGTCCAGTATCCTGCATCCTGCCACTTACATGAGAAGGCACCTGACGGAGATGGATGGAAAAGCCACAGGAGCTTTCATCGGGAGAGAGGATGTAATCATGAAGGTGGATTCTAGCCATGCCACTTGAGCTGGGTCCTGGACCAGAGTGCCCACGTATCCGGGGACACACAGGGTGAGAGTAGCCAGGACGTGTTTCAAGAAAACCGGCATGACGACTTTGTTGCTCCTGCTACTGGAATACATGTAGAGGCAACGCCATTTTCACTTTACACCAAATTGTGAATCTTGCGAATGTTCTGGCAATAGTGCTGTACCATCTATCCTCGTCCCCGAATACCTTAACTTTTAATTTCTCAATTTTAAATCTGTTCCAAATAGACAGAGATTTTACATATTCTCTCAGAAGACATTTTTTATCCAAATGGTCTCACAGGGCCTGAGGGCCAGAGGTCAAAACATCCACTTTAGATGCAATGACTGGTAAGTGAGTACGGTTCATGATGCTACCAACTGCTCCAGGTAGTGCTGCATTGTGTCTAATCCTTCTCAAATATTGACACTGAAGATAGCATTGGACTCAGCCATGACCCCTGTCTCAGGTTCTCCAAGATGTTCCTCAGAGTCTCTATGTTGGGCATGATGCTCATCCTTATTTATATTGCAGGACCCCAGAAATCTGAGTCCACAGGCTTGGGAGCCAGGGGCTCTCTTCTGTAGGGTCTCCACTCCCCATTGTCAGATGGCACTTTCACTTCTAACTCCTCTGGCACTATGAAAGTAATGAATGAAGAAGTGGCACACATATAAAAAGACTGCAGTGAGAGTAAGATTAACTCATCTCTAAGTTCCTGATTTATACCTTTCCCTTTCATGAATGAAGTCTTTTGGCACAATTCCAGTTTCCAAAGATTTATGGAAAATGATGGTTAATTTTTTAACTTCCAGTGTAATTTTGGCAATACTTTTCAACTAGGAGAAAATTAAGCTCTTCCTATTCTGGATATCCTATGGCAACAGTAGCTGTGATTAAAATTCCTGAGTTTTGTCACACTTACATGTCACTCTTAGCAGCCTTTGTGAAGTAATCTACTGAAAGAGAAATTGTAGCCAAGGATTCTGCCAATGCCTGCTTTAGATTTACCAAAACATAATAACCTTCTAGACTCTGCAGCGTGCATTTTCCAACACCTGGTGCCCAAAATTCCACATTGTGAAATATCTCCGTTTTTTGGCGTTATTTCCAATTAACAGATGTTTTTTTCGTCTGAAATAACGCCCCAAGAAAATTCTTAAGTTTCACCAAAACCATTTGTCATTTTGATGCAGCTCAGAATTACCTTCGGTTTTGAGGGTGGAGCTAATTTTTAGCAGCGAAAACGTGAAGCCTGTTCTGCACATGTGCAAAAAGAAAAAAAATCTGCCATTTCTAAAGAGGATTGTAAACCTGAGCAGGTCTGTGAGGACTTTAAAAATTGGAGCTGCAAAACTACCAAACTACAAATGGAGCATGAATCCGAAAGGAGAAGGGCCAAGAAAATTTGCGAAGAGGACAATGAGACCCTGGTAGACGCCATTGAAAGGAGATGGCAGCAGATTAGCAACAAGGGTCCCGGTAAACTGAAACCCACAGCAATGAATACAATTTGGGACCATGTTGCAAAGGAGTTTTTGGTAGTGGCGTCCATCCAGAGGGACGGCGAGCAGTGCTACAAGAAGTGACAGGATCTTGGCCAAGAAGTTTATATAAGTAATATGCACTGCAATTACTAGAATTGTAAATGTGACTATCTGTGTGTGCCACGATAGCAGAAGGCCGCTCTCTTAAAAAGTTGTATTTTCATCTTTGCAGAAGAAGTTGTCACACAACAATTAAGAGCGGACAAAATCAGGTGGAGGTGTGCCAAATATGCACCCACTAACACACTTAGAAATGAGGATCACTGATATGATTGGTGCTGGCTCCAAAAGATCAACTACCCTTGCACAAGCTGGGCCCAGCTTTCAGAGAGAGGGTAAGTCCTGAAAATTCCACAGTCTGGATTGGCAAAATGTTAAGTACTGTGTGGGCTATGCTTCGGTTTATGGGATGTACTCTCCGTCGGCTACGCTTCAGTTTATGCAATGTGCTATCATTCATCGTGGTCCTTCAAATGAGCCTGTGCTATGTGAACCTACTCAGTCACCCTGCCCCCTCTCCTGCTGCTAACCATTCGTCTGTTCTGTTATATTTTGCAGATGTTGCACACACTTCCATTAATGAAGGATAAGCCCCCACCGTGGTACCACAACCAGAATTGGATGAGCCTGACCATCTCATCCATATACAAGATCTTTCACAGCACAATCAGGACGAGGATGAGGAATTGAATTGGGGGAGCAGGAAGATGCCAATATAACTCAGATGGTGACATTGCATTTGGAGGATGATGTGCCAGACAGGCATACACCAAGCCCTTTCGACCAATGGGACATTTCCTGGTTGTCCAGCCTCCATGGTCGTGGCGAGTCCCAGTGGGTTGCAGCACACCACACCCAGGATACCGGTGAGGAGGGGAAGGAGACCTCAACAGTGTTCTCCTGAAATGCAGGATACATGAGAGGTGGTAGAGCTCCTGGGAATAAGTGGGGAGAGCATTGAGCTTACCAGATCGCTCATGGAGACCATGGGTGGGAGAATTGTCGAGAGAAGTAGCAGCACTGTCGGGAGGAATGGCAACACTGTCGGGAGGAGTTGCAAAACTGTCGGGAGTGACTGGGGAGGGAATATCGGAGATAGCTGCAGCAATACGGGAACACACCCAGGCTGTCATTGCACAGCGTCAATTGATGATATCAATTGATGCCACTCCCACTCCAATCCCCAGACCAACATCAAGTACTGTGCAGGTTGATCCACAAGCCAGAGAGGCCGAAGAGGCCCAAACCGGGCCTTCCGGATTGCCGTCTCTTGGGTCTGTCCACCAAGAAGTGCAGCGTCATACCCAAGACAGTAACAATAGATTGGGCTTAACGGGGAGAGGGCTAAGGCTGTGCCAACGGGCAAGGGTAGTGGCAAGTATGGGAAAGGGTAAGAAGGGCACGCAGTGCGGCGGTGTTTGAATAAAGGAGAGGAGAGATGGCGACAACTAAAGTTTGTTTGCTGCTGTTGTTGTTGTTGTTGTTTGCTGTTATTGTTATTTAAGTTATGTTAATTGAAAAGTGTAAAGTTTGATACAAAATTTTTTATTAAGTACAAATGTTTAATAAACTTAATTCTTTTTCAAGTAAACCAAAACCATGAACATTATTTTTTCAACTAAACCAACATTATGTACATTATTTTTTCAAGTAAACCAACACATTATGTACATTATTTTTTAAGAAAAACAGGTGAAAATAGTCAACATGGTGGGACACAATGATAAAATATGTCGTTCAGCCTTCATGCAGAAAAGCGTTGAAGGATTAGCTGCTGACGCAACGATCTTGCAATGGCGTAAGGTCTACGAGGCCTCCTCCTCCGCCGTCGTCCTGTGGGTTGAAGTGTTCCTCATCCTGCTGCTGCTGCTGCTACTCCTCCTCCTCGTCCTCCTCCTCCTCATCCTCCTCCTCATCCTCCTCCTCCTCCTCTTTCTCATTGTGGTGTCCTTACACCTTACTATAGAATCGCACGAGGCATGTACTGCAGACAAAGTCACTACGTGACCTGAACCTTTATTTCCAGGACAAAGAAGTGCTGACCCTGCGTGGGACCTCCCTTTATATACCTGGATGACCAGGTGAGGAGTGTCTCCCACAAGTTCCCCCCCTGTGGTCAAGGTGTGCATTACTCAGGTGTTTACAGTGTACAGTGTTGTTACATAAAGGCTACAGTTATGTGAAGGTTACAAACATGACATCACCTCCCCCCAGTGTCTTTGGGTCAAAGATTGAGTCTTTCAGGCAGTCGATGCTCTATCGTGGAGAGCCGCAGTTGGGGCTCTGGTGGTTGGGTCTTCGCATGCGTCTCTGTCACCTGAGGTGATTCCGGCCTGTCCGGGCTGGCCGTAGGGACTGTGCCTGCTGGTGAATGTTCTTGTTGCTCGTTCACTGGCAGTGGTGTGGGTGACATCTCATGATCTTCCTCAGGTTCCTCAGTGTCCATGCTGAACCTTTTCTTTACTTGGTCCAGATGTTTGTGGCATATCTGCCCATTGGTAAGTCTGACCACTATGACCCTATTCCCCTCTTTGTCAATTACAGTACCCTAAAGCCACTTGGGTCCCAAAGCATGATTGAGAACGAATACAGGGTCATCGATTTCTATGCATCTCCCCATTGAGTTGCGATCATGGCACTCGATTTGGGACTGGCGCTTGCCCTCAACAATGTCTGACAGGCTGGATGAATGAGGGACAGCCACGTTTTAAGCGTGCATTTCATGAGTAGTTCCGCGGGCGGGACTCCCATGAACGAATGCGGCCGGGACCTATAGGCCAGCAGGAGGCGCGATAGGCGGTACTGAAGGGTGGGTCCTTGAATCCGGAGCATGCCCTGTTTTATGATTTGAACCGTACGTTCTGCCTGGCCATTGGAAGCTGGTTGAACGATGCTATCCTGACGTGTTTGATACCATTACCCGACATAAACTCCTGGAATTCATAACTAGTGAAACACGGGCCATTGTCGCTAACCAGGATGTCCGGCAAGCCGTGGGTCGCAAAGACCATACACAGACTCTCCACGGTGGTGGATGTCGTGCACGAATTCAATATGATGCAATCGATCCATTTCGAGTATGCATCGACAACAATCAGGAACATTTTTCCCATGAACGAGCCAGCGTAGTCTATGTGAATACGTGACCATGGCCTGGTGGGCCAGGGCCACGGGCTGAGTGGGGCCTCCCTGGGGGCATTTCCCAGCTGAGCACACTTCGTGCACCTGCGAACCCAGTGTTCCAGGTCTGAGTCAATTCCTACCCACCATACATGTGACCAGGCAATGGCCTTCATTAGCACGATGCCTGGGTGCTCGCTGTGGAGTTCCCTGATGAATGCTTCCCTTCCTTTCTGGGGCATGACTACCCAGCTGCCCCAAAGCAGGCAGTCGGCTTGGATGGAGAGCTCGTCCATCCATCCGTGAAACAGCTTGACCTCCTCGGGGCACGCTCCGTGTGCGGGCCCAATCCCCGGTCAGGACACATTTCTTTATCAGGGATAGGAGGGGGTCCCTGTTGGTCCAGATTTTGATCTGGCGGGCTGTGATGGGGGAGCCTGCGGTGTCAAAAGCCTCAACGGCCATGACCATCTCCACACTTTGCTCCGACGCCCCCTCGGTGGTCGCCAGTGGGAGCCTGCTGAGCGCGTCAGCGCAATTTTCGGTGCCTGGCCGGTGCCGTATGGTATAGTCATACGCAGCCAGCATGAGGGCCCACCGCTTTATGCGAGCTGACGCATTGGCATTGACAGCCTTGCTGTCGGACAACAGGGTTGTTAAAGGTTTGTGGTCCGTTTCAAACTCGAACCTTCTGCCGAAAAGGTACTGGTGCATCTTTTTCACCCCGTAGACACATGCGAGTGCTTCCTTTTCAACCATCCCATATCCTCGTTCTGCCTGGGAGAGCGACCTGGAGGCATAAGCCACAGGTTGGAGTTGGCCCTCATCATTACTCTGCTGCAACACGGGCCCAACCCCATAGGATGATGCATCACACGTTGAAACCAGTTTATTACAGGGGTTGTACAAGGTCAACAGCTTGTTAGAACAAAGCAGATTCCGCGCCCGATTGAAAGCCCGTTCTTGACAGTCCCCCCAAAACCATTCACAACCGTTACGCAGGAGCATGTTCAGCGGCTCCAACACGTGCTTAAGTTCGGCAGAAAGTTCCCGAAGTAGTTCAATAGTCCCTGAAATGACAGCAACTCTGATGTGTTGCCGGGCCTGGGCGCGCGACGGATCGCCTCCATTTTGGATTCGGTAGGCCGGATTCCATCTGCGGCAACCCTTCTGCCCAAAAACTCGACATCTGGGGCCAAAATCACACACTTGGACTTTTTTAGTCGCAAGCCTACCCGGTCCAGTCGGCGTAGCAGCTCCTCCAGGTTGTGGAGGTGTTCCTCGGTGTCTCGACCCATGATTAGGATGTCATCTTGGAATACGATTGTTCCAGGGATGGATTTAAGCAAGCTTTCCATGTTCCTCTGGAAGATAGCAGCCGCTGAACGAATGCCAAACGGACACCTGTTGTAAACGAATAGTCCCTTGTGCGTAGTGATGGTGGTCAGAAGCTTGGATTCTTCAGCCAGTTCCTGAGTCATGTAGGCTGAAGTGAGGTCCAACTTGGTGAACAGCTTGCCACCTGCCAGCGTGACAAAAAGATCCTCCGCTCTCGGAAGCGAGTATTGGTCCTGTAGTGACACTCGGTTAATGGTGGCCTTGTAGTCGCCACAAATCCTGACCGAGCCATCCGCTTTAAGGACAGGAACGATGGGGCTTGCCCAGTCACTGAATTCAACAGGTGAAATTATGCCCTCTCTTAGCAGCCTGTCCAACTCATTCTCAATTCTCTCATGCATCACATACGGCACGGCTCTGGCTTTGTGGTGCACTGGTCTGGTGTCCGGGGTGATGTGTATCACTACTTTGGTGCCCTTAAAAGTCCCAACACCTGGTTGAAAAAGTGGCTCAAATTTCTATAGGACCTGTGAGCATGAACTTTGCTCCACAGATGAAATGCTGTGCACATCCCCCCATTTCCAGTTTATCTCGGCTAACCAGCTCCTCCCCAAGAGCGCGGGACCATTCCCCGGGACAATCCAGAGTGGCAGTCGGTTCTCCGATCCATTGTGTGTGACCACCAAGTTTGCACTGGGATGATCTCTCTGGTGTACGTCCGTAACTGCGTGTCAATGCGTTCCAGTTTTGGCTTGTTAGCTTTGAGTGGCCATAATTTTTCAAATTGTTGGGCACTCATAAGTGACTGGCTGGCTCCTGTGTCCAGCTCCATGTGTATCGGGGTGCCATTTAATAGAACTTTCATCATCATAGGTGGCGTTTTAGTATATGAGCTGTGGACGTCTGCCACATGAACCCGCTGGACTTCAGCGTCCATAGCTTTGCCCCAAGCATCACCCTGCCTTGCAGACCCCTGTCTGGTTCCTCTGCCTCATAAACTAGCTTCGCTACAGGCTTTCTGCACATTCTGGCCAGATGTCCACTGAAGTTACAGTTTCTGCAGATAAATTGCTGAAACCAAAGGTTCTCGCAGCATGTTTGCCACCGCACCTCCAGCATGAGCTGAGATTATTGTGAACAAAGGAACTGTTAACAGGCATTCCTTTCTGATTGTCTCTTTGGTTACTCCTGAGCACTCTGTTGCTGAGTGTCAATGGTCCTATCCCGGGACGCATCGTCCCTTGTGATGGCGTGAATTGCCGATCCTCCTGCCATTGTCTCTGTTGTTGGCCCACCCTAGAGCCTGTTGCTGCCTGGGCGGTGTCGAATTGTCCTTGCCTGTCTGCGGGGTTCTGAATCTCATTTACAATGTTAACTCCCTGGCCCATTGCCATGTTGGAACCAGAGCTGCGCACGTAAGTTATCTTGGTCTCCTCTTCCCCTGCCATGAAGGTCTGAGCTATCAGCGCTGCCTTTTCCAAAGTCAAGTCCTTGATCTCAATAAGCTTCCTGAAAATCCCGGCATGACCAATGCCCTCGATGAAGAAATCCCTTAACATCTCACCCCTGCAGGCATCTGTGAACTTACAGAGGCTGGCTAAACGCCGACAGTCTGCAACGAAGTCCGATATGCTTTGTCCCTCCCGACGCCGGTGTGTGTAGAACCGGTGCCGGGCCATGTGTATACTGCTCACCGGTTTGAGGTGCTCACCGATCAGAGTGCTGAGCTCCACCGGTTTCTCGGGTGCAAGCAGGTCTTTCATCAGCGCATACGTCTTGGATCCACAGCTGGTCAGTAGATGCGCCCTCCGCTTGCCAGCCGCTTCCTCTCCCAAAGCTCTGCTGGAGCCTCTCAACGAAATCGTCCCAGTCCTCACCAACACAGTACCGTTCCTCTGTGCTGCCGGTGGCCATCCCCGTGGGTCGTTGATTCCCGTTTCTCGTCGCCAAATGTGGTGTCCTTACACCTTACTATAGAATCACACGAGGCATGTACTACAGACAAAGTCACTATGTGACCTGAACCTTTATTTCCAGGACCAAGAAGTGCTGACCCCGCGTGGGACCTCCCTTTATATACCTGGATGACCAGGTGAGGAGTATCTCCCACAAGTTCATCCCCTGTCATCAAGGTGTGCATTACTCAGGTGTACACAGTGTACAGTGTTGTTACATAAGGGTTACAGCTATGTGAAGGTTACAAACATGACACTCGTCATCAGCCTCCTCCTCCCCATCCCCACCCCCCCCTCGCCTGAGATGGTTCTTCAATGTCCACTGCCTGTTCCCTCATGATGGCTAAGTTGTGCAGCATGCAGCACACGACAGTTAACTCACCGAACTACTGAGGGGAGTATTGCAGGTAGCCTCCAGAGTGGTCCAGGCATCAGAAACGCTGCCTTAGCACTCCAATTGTCTTCTCGACGATGTTGTGTGTGGCTATGTGGCACATATTGTAGTGATGCTCGCTGTCTGTCCACGGAGGGGGGTCATGAGCCAGGTGGTGAGTCCATAACCTTTGTCCCCCAGCATCTAGCTCTGTCCTTCTGGCTGCTGCTCAACCATAAAAGATACACCGCTCTCATGTAAGATGAAAGCATCATGGATGCTCACTGGATATCTGGCATCCACTGCCATGATACGTTGCATATGGTTGCAGATGATCTACACATTTAGTGAATGGAATCCTTTTCGGTTCTGGTAAGCCTCCGAATCATCTAAAGGTGCTCGCAGGGCGCTGTGCATACAGTTAATGGCAGCCTGTACCTTGGGGAAGCCAGCAATTCTTACGAAGCCTATATCCCTTTCACGCTTTACCTCCCTGGTCATTGGGAACTTGATGAAGTCGTCCCTGCATGCAAAGAAACATAGAAACATAGAAAATAGGTGCAGGAGCAGGCCATTCAGCCCTTCGAGCCTGCACCGCCATTCAATGAGTTCATGGCTGAACATGAAACTTCAGTACCCCCTTCCTGCTTTCTCGCCATAACCCTTGATCCCCCGAGTAGTAAGGACTTCATCTAACTCCCTTTTGAATATATTTAGTGAATTGGCCTCAACTACTTTCTGTGGTAGAGAATTCCACAGGTTCACCACTCTCTGGGTGAAGAAGTTTCTCCTCATCTCGGTCCTAAATGGCTTACCCCTTATCCTCAGACTGTGACCCCTGGTTCTGGACTTCCCCAACATTGGGAACATTCTTTCTGCATCTAACCTGTCTAAACCCGTCAGAATTTTAAACGTTTCTATGAGGTCCCCTCTCATTCTTCTGAACTCCAGTGAATACAAGCCCAATTGATCCAATCTTTCTTGATAGGTCAGTCCCGCCATCCCGGGAATCAGTCTGGTGAACCTTCGCTGCACTCCCTCAATAGCAAGAATGTCCTTCCTCAAGTTAGGAGACCAAAACTGTACACAATACTCCAGGTGTGGCCTCACCAATGCCCTGTACAACTGTAGCAACACCTCCCTGCCCCTGTATTCAAATCCCCTCGCTATGAAGGCCAACATGCCTTGCAGTAGTCACCTTGCAAATGCAAGATGCAGCATACATCCCCAGTTGATGCCTGAAAGGAGCCGGAAGCATCGAAGTTAAGTGTTGCAGTCACCTTCACCTCTACAGGCAGTGCAGTCCTCCTCCTATTTCTAGGCTGTCTTCCTTTATAAGCTGGCATATCTCTGCGACCACTTCCTTTCGAAAGCGTAGCCTTCGAACGCACTCTGCCTCACTCAGGTGCAGGTATGAGTGCCTCTCCCTGTAAACACGATCTGGGTAAGGCCTCCCCAGCCTCACTCAGGTGCAGGTATGAGTGCCTCTCCCTGTAAACACGATCTGGGTAAGGCCACTCCATCTGTCTGCGAGCCCTCTGATGCCTCAGATATTGATACCGAGTTATCCTTCTTCTTTGAAAAGCCAGCATACAATATGCACGCAACACATATAGCATCGTTCGAATTGCCCCCATTATTCATGAAAACAAAACACAGCTTTCCCTCTAAAAGCTTGACACCCTAGTCGATCGGACTCGTTCTGCGCCTGCGCAAAACTCCAGGGTAACGCGACACACAATTGCAAGTCGGCAGGGATTTCAGTCAGAGAATACAACATAGAAAATCAACACTGGGGGACAAATGTACAATTAAAATGTTTGCACCGAACTATTGACGTCCCGCCTCCGCTGCTCATCAGGCTTGAGACACACAGGGCTGTCGCGCCAGCTGGCGGGATTTCTCCCTCAGCCAGACACAGGAGTTCAGCGCTCGGTTTGGAAAGAAGCCTGGGGGGGAAGTGGAAGCCAAGTGCCGGCCGGCAGGATCGCTCCCTCGGCTGGACACAGGAGCTCGGCGCTCGGCTTGGAAAGAAGCCCGGGGGAGGTGGAAGCCAAGCGGCGAGCTCCTGTGTCCGGTGGAGGGAACAATTCTGCCGGCCGGCTCTCCGACCCTGTGTGCCTCGAGTCCGGTGAGCAGCGGAGATGGGATGTCAACAGTTCGGTGGTGGAACTTAACCACCTCTCGTAATTGCAGTTTTGAACTTCAATAAAGTTGGTCTTTTCCCTCCACACAAACATTTTTAAGTAGTTTGTAATATAAGTTTTGTTCCCTCCCTCCAAAAGCTATAACTCAGCTCTGTTTCCCAAGATGGCGTCGGTAATGCCAATTTCGATCAGACTCCAACTTGGTAAGGTAAGGTTTTAAAAAGTAACATAGTGCTGTCCTTAAAAAAAATCCTTATTGGCGAAACGCATAAAAACGGCATTATGGTGGGTTTGACTCCAAGTGAAGTCAGAAAAATGGTACTTAAAAAAAAATGCCTGTTAAGGACGACGTTATACTATTGGCAAAACTAGGAAAATTGCCTTAAATTAAGTTACCTCCAAAAAACACAGTTAACTCATAGAAAATGGAGCTAAATGGTGGTGAATTTTGGACCCCAGGTATGTAGCGAGGTATCTCTAATGCTACTAACGTGGATTGGAAAATCATGGACAGCAGGCCTCGGAAATGTACTTTGCCATAGTTGCACTTGGAAAATCCCCCCTTACATGTGCACAACCTCATTAGTTCCATGTGTTTCTGTGGTCTATCATGTAAACAATCTCCCAACATAGGAGGAATGTGAAAGTGGTTTCAGCTGTAATGGGCCGTGCTAGCGAGCTTAACACCGGAATAAATAACCTTTGTGTTAATTATTCTGCATTTTTGTTTAATTGCAAATGCACTGCTGATCTGCAACAAAGCGAGACATAGTCCTGTAGTTTAGACAGGCGAGAATCTCCAGCTTGGTAATGGTAGCTGGATTTTAACAATGGGCTTCCAATACTTGTTTTTCCTACACTTAGGCCATAGGGCTATCAATAATATTACCTGTTCCAGCTCTATCAGTGAAGACTGTTATCTACATGTTCAAATATCCAGTTACTCAGAGAGGTCACCCGAAACGACAACTCGAAGGAACAGTTACATGTCCGCACTCCCTCTATTTCTCTTTCTCTTTTTTGCCAGTGTTTGCTCTGTCTTCATGATTGATGTCCTCCTGCAAGAGTCACAGGATCCTACAGCTGACTGAAGCTGCATTTGAAGGAAACTGGCGCCAATGAGCTGTCATTAGGCTGTCAGACAAACAAACACACAGTAAAACAGACAGCCAAAGAGTAAGTGAGGCCCTGTGTCTAGAAACAGCACTTCCTGCTGCAACTTCCATCAGATACCAGTCATATGTTTTTGTGTTGTCGATTGGTGTAATCTTTTAAATGGGACAGAAGTAGGAGTTATGATCACCTTCTGCCACTGAACGTTTTTTTTGTGGAGTGGGGAAGTCTTTATAACGAGGGTAACTAGTAAAGGAACTCGTCTTATTGGGCAATATGTATCTTCTCAGGGATTCCATCTCAGTCACATCCACTTCTACCTTACCCCGCTGCTTCCCTTTCTGAAGTTACTGCTATCTTGCTGCATCACTCCTCCAACCCTGTCTGCTTCACTCCATGACACCCTTCTCACAAGCACTGCTACCCTAGGGTGACCATATTTTCTAAACCGAATCCGGGGACACACAGGGTGAGAGCCCAGCAAAGTAGTCAGGATGCATTTCAAGAAAAACCTGCATGACAGCTTTGTTGTTCCTGCTACTGGAATGCATGTAGAGGCAACGCTATTTTCACTTTACACCGAATTGCGAATCTTGCGAGTGTTCTGGCAATAGTGCTGCACCATCTATCCTCGTCCCCGAATACCCTAACTTTTAATTGCTCAATTTTAAATCTGTTCTAAACAGACAGAGATTTTACATATAAGGTATGAAACACCCTCTGTCTCAGGTTTCAGGAACCTCTTTCCGGTGGGAGAATTAAGAGCTTGCCTTATTCAGTCAAAAAAAACATGATACACCATACTAATCTGAGGTAAAGTAAATCCACTCACCCACCAGCTCTCACTGCACCCTCGACGCATTTTAAAGGTTACCTCCTCTGGTCAGTCACTATTGACTGAAGCACGGGGTCAGATGACTCAATCTCCCGGAGTGTAGTGTGGCCCGAGCTATGGATGGGATTTTTTTTTTGCCATGCTGCATTGTGGGAAGGCGGGCCGCCATCGCCGCCTCTGTTCAACCAGCTCCTGGAATCTGTTCCTGAGCTCAAACCGGGCAGGAATGGGTCGAGAATCTGCCCCCACCCCGGGGTTTTTGGACATTCGTGTTTGAATAAAACAAAGACAAAACAGGGACAGGTTTTCTGAACCGGGACATTGTTTGCCTGGGGACACAGTACCTCATCCGAGGACTGCCCCGGAAAATGGGGATCTATGGTCAGCCAATGCGACCCATCAATCCCATACAAATTACCAAACGTTGCTGATTTCAGAAACAGCTCAAACTACAACACTATCCCCGCCAAAGATTATGGAGTCAGTTGGAGGATATGTAAGGCATAATTTAAAGTAAAGAAAATGAGCAACCTGACCCTAACCCATCTCATTCCGGTTTTAACAGAGGCGGATCGGGTGGCGGGTGACCAACCAGCTCTCAGGCGGTTTGGTCCTCAAAATAATTCAAGGAGGCTGCGTGCCTCCATCTAAACATTGCTTTTATTTTGAACACCTGCAGACCGTGTTTCTTGGGCCTTATAAAACCTGGCAGCTGAAGAGAGACATACGTGACGGACCCGATGGAACAGGTGAGTGCCTTTATAGCACTGCTTCGGAACGAGGATGATCAGGAGTGTTCTCCCCCCAGCATAGAAAGAAAACCTGTAAACCCATCCCGACTGTCTGCCCTCCCACGCAATCTGTGTGCCCCCCACCCATGATCTGCCTGGCCCGCGGTCTGACCAAACACCTCCCCTTACCCCCTCCCCATCACTTACCCCCTCACCAATGCTGGAACCCCGGGGACCGCAGGCCTACTCATCCGACAGCTAGCCAATCAGGTGGCTGCAGCCGGGAAACAGCTCATTTGAAAAAAACTCAAACCTTCCGTTAAATTCAGCAGGACCTCCAGGAGCCCGTACTTTAAGGTTTCTTGGCCAATAAACTTCCCCCCGCACCCTTCCCGCCTATCTGTTATTATCAGGGCCATAATCTGTGTCAGGCCAGCAGGTGTCCTCACCACTAGGGATATATTAGCATAGTGGTTATGTTACTGCATTAGTAATCCAGAGGCCTAAACTAATGATCCCAAGACATGAGTTCAAATCCCACCATTTAAAATAAGTTAATTAATAGATCTGGAAGAAAAAGCTAGTATCGGTAATGGTGATCATGTAACTATTGGTTTACTAATCTCCTTTAGGGAAGGAAATCTGCTGTCTTTATCTGGTCTGGCCCATATGTGACTCCAGTCCACAATGTAATGGACTCTTAACTGCCCTTTGAAATGGCCTAGCATGCCACTCAGTTGTGCCAAAACACAGGACATAGCTGCCAGACTGGGCCTGCGGCAGGTGGTGAGAACCAACACAATGAAAAACCTACTCACTGATCTACCAGTAGTAGATGCATCTGTCCATGACAGTATTGGTAGGGGTGAGCACCGCAAAGTCCTTGCGAAGAAGAAGTCCCATCTTCATACTGAGGGCACTCTCCATCATGTTGTGTGGGTTAGATTCAGAACAGATCTAGCAGCTCAAAACTGGGCATTCATGAGGTGTTGTGGGCCTTCAGCAGCAGAATTGTATTTCACCACAATTTGTAACCTCATGGACCAGCATAATCCCTCAACCATTACAATCAAGCCAGGGGACCACCCCCGGTTCAATGAGGAGTGTAGAAGAGCATGCCAGGAGCAGCTCCAGGCGTACTAAAAATGAAGTGCCAACCTGGTGAAGCCACAACACAGGACTACAAACGTGCTAAACAGCAGAAACAATCCCACAACCAATGGATCAGATCAAAGCTCTGCAGTCCTTTCGCATCCAGTTGTAAATGGTGGTGGACAATTAAACAACTAATGGGAGGAGGAGGCTCCATGAACATACCCATCCTCAAGTAAAGCTGAAATGTTTGCAACCATCTTCAGCCAGAAGTGCCAAGTGGATGATTCATCTTGGCCTTCTCCTAAGGTCCCACCATCACAGAAGCCAGTCTTCAGTCAATTCGAATCACTCGAAGTGATATCAAGAAAGGACTGAGTGCACTGGATACAGCAAAGGCCATGGGCTGCGACAATATCCTGGGTGCTGTGCTGAAGGCTTGTTCCCCAGCACCTGCCGCGCCTCTAGCCAAGCTGTTCCAGTACAGCTACAACACTGGCATCTAGTCGACAATGTGGAAAATTTCCCAAATATATCCTGTCCACAAAAAGCGGGACAAATCCAATACAGCTAATTACTGTCCCATCAGTCTACTCTCAATCATCAGCAAAATGATGGATGGTGTCGTTGAAGGAAAACCATAACTTTGAACTGTTAAGTAATAAGTTTAGGGGCGCGTATTAGGAGTGCAGTCGTCACAGTAAACTTATATTTAGTTATGTTTATAAACAAAGACAAGCACATTGTGTCCTGGCCAATTTCTATCCCTCAACCAATATCACTGAAACAGATTATCTGGTCATTATCATATCGCTCTTTGTGGGACATTGCTGTATGCAAATTGGCTGCCGCATTTCCTATAGTAAATCAGTGACTACACTTCAAAAGTACTTCATTGGCTGTAAAGCACTTTTGGACATCCTGAGGTCATGAAAGGCGCTATATAAATGCAAGTTCTTTCTTTTTTATCATTACATCCCAATTGCATCTGCTGCAGATTTATTATTTTAATTTCAGTTTTAGCAAAAAAAAATCCACTTTGACAAAGTTCAAAAATGCCTGCTGCCACAATGCTCAACATGTCAGCATGACAGTGAAGTTCCCAAAGTGCCACCCCAGAAACCCTTAATGAGACAACAATACCCTTTGCAAGGGAGGTGATGCAATGGTGCTTAATTATTCATTTATGCATTTATTAATTAAAGCCTTTTTAAGGGTGGGAATGCCTGGGGTGGAGAATTTGGGATAAATTTTCAGAGACACTGTGCTGGGAGAAAAGTTTTCCAAAAATATACTTATTAACTTGTAAAAGTGGAGATTTGGTTAAAGGGAAATTATTGTCCCTCTACAGTTGCTGGAATAGTATTTTGCCACAGTTATTCATATGTTAAAACCGTCATAGCACCGTGAAGTCGGCATCATGTCACTTGTACATGATATTATTGTGCACAGCCGGGGTTTCAGAGACACGGCACTCAGCTCCCGAGTCGGCTGCGGTGTGGATGAGACTGTCATCCAATTTCTCCTTCGGGATTGCTACTTTGCAAGGCAGGTCTGGAAGGAGATGCAGTGGTTGCTGTCGAGGTTCATCCCAAGCAGCTCCGAAGCACAGGACTCTGTGCTCTGCGGACTGTTCCCAGGGACGCACACCGAGACAGACGTCATCTGCTTGTATACATAGAGCACCATGTACTGAAAAACACCTGTGTTGTGCCATGTATAATGAAAGTCTCTGCACTGTTTAGTAACTTGTAAAGAAATGTATTCTCATCCGTTCCATGTACTGCTTTCATCTGCATAGTGCTACATGTGACGTGATTCGTGATCGATATTGAAATGTATCCTGGAATGCAATGTAAACCTGTTCTTATCTGCTCCATGTAATACCCTTATTTGCACAGTACTACAGTACTAAACTGTACCTTGAAATGAAATACACGCTAGTGCATTGTATGGAACTGCTGTCAGCATCCAAACGAATTGTATGGAATTGCTGACCGCAAGGTACTGAGCTATTTTCCAATGTATTGTGAAAATGTTATATGAATAAAGTATATTTTTGAAAAAAAAATTATTGTGACTGAATGATAGTGAGTTCCTTTTTGCTCTGTCCTTCCCCAAAACAGCAATAATCCTCCTTTAAATATAAACCAGCACAAGACAAAGGACTGGATAGCGCAATGGATTACCACAGTGTCCTTTCAGCTCAGCAAGCTGGATTCAAGCCTAATGCAAACTGATGGGATTGAAATCCCTTTTCTTGATTACAGATTTGAGTTTAGAGCATTATATGAAATGAACATGAATGCTGCTAACCCAGCTGATAATATGCATGATGGACCCAAAGCACAAAACGTCCCCAAATTGTCAGTATCGCTTAGAGAGGCTGCAAAGATGGCTGGCATGGACAAAAATCATACTAATACAGCAAAAATGCTTTTCTTAGGGTACAGTAACATCGTGGTTATGTAACTGGACTAGTAATCCAGAGGCCGGAGATGTGAGTTCAAATCCACCACGGCAGCTGGGGAATTTAAATTCAGTTAATTAAATAAATCTGGAATAAAAAGCAAGTATCAGTAATGGTGACCATAAAACTACCGGATTGTTGTAAAAACCCATCTGGTTCACTAATGTCCTTCAGGGGAGAAAATCTGCCGTTATTACCTGATCTGGCCAAGATGTGACTCCAGACTCACATCAATGCCCTCTGAAATAGCAGCTCACCACTAGCTTCTCAAGGGCAATTAGGGATGGGAAATAAATGCTGGACTTGCCAGCGACGCCCACATCCCAGGAACGAATAAAAAAAAGTTAAAGCACTTTGGCAGCTCTAGTCTACACCTACGCTTTGATGTCTGTTTAGTACTCACAATATGTGCTCAAAATGCAAGTCTTCTGTTCCTTCACTTTGATAAGCACAAAAAATCAACAAAAAGTCAGCAGCTTGTCAAGGTGATGAAATTGATAAAACTTATTGCTTAGGAACAGCTTTTAAAGTGACAAAAGTTTTACTGAAAAGTCACAAATCATCTGCATATTGCTAAGATATGTTGCACCTGAATTGACGTAAGTAACAAAGATGAAGGCCTGAAAGCTCGTGGGTAAGTGCAGAGGTGCGTTCACCCAAGATGTCCTCCATTGACCCCACCAAAGTTTACAAGCTTGCTGAAAGATCCCACAATTTGCATGGTGGGTTTGGTGAATATCTGGGGCCAAAGATACCAAAAGGTCTGGAGTAAGTGCCCAGAGCTGGAGCAGGGTTGTCAGATTCCGCTCCCCCACCCCCACCCGCTCCCACCGCCTCCCCCACCCCCACTGCCTCCCCCAACGCCTCCCCCCCCAACCCCAACCCCTCCACACAAAATAACTGCCAGCTGTCCCCGTGACCCCTGTATTAAGAAGGCACCTTCAGATAGAGAAAAAAAAATCTGCTCGGATCTTTGGGCGTTCCAGCTGCCACTCGGCCTGGAGACACAAAGAGTCCATAGATACAACAATATGCATTTATATAAGGCCTTTAACAAAGTAAAAAGTCCCAAGGCACTTCATAGGAGCGTCACCAAGCAAAATTTGACACCGGGACACGTATGGAGATATTAGGACATGTGATCAAAAGTTTGGTCAAAGAGGTAGGTTTTAAAGAGCGTCTTAAAGGAGAATAGAGAGGTAGAGAGAATTAGTGTGGGAATTCCAGAGCTTAAGGCCTAGGCAGTTGAAGGCACAGCCAGAAATGGTGGTGATGTAAATTGAGGATGCATAACATAGTAAAACCAGAGGGTGGTGAGGGTCTGGAACGCACTGCCTGAAACGGTGGTAGAGGCAGAAACCCTCATCACATTTAAAAAGTGGTTGGATCTACACTTGAAGTGCCGTAACCTACAGGGCTGCGGACCAAGGGCTGGAAAGTGGGACTAGGTGGATAACTCTTTGTCGGCCGGTACGGACACGATGGGCCGAAATGGCCTCCTTCCGTGCTGTAAATTTCTATGATTCTATGATTGATAAGAGGCCAGAATTGGAGGAGCACAGCAATTTCAGAGGATTGTAGGGATAGGCGAGGTTACAAAGAAAAGGGGGCCGAAATTCAGTCCCACCGGAAACCTGTTTTCAAAGAGTTTTTACCGCCGTTTTGGATGAAGTCACCTCTTTCGCGAAATTCAGCTCTTTGTAGGGTTTTTTTAAGCGGCCAGGAAGTCGGTCATAATGTGGGTGGAAGTGCGGCAGTAAGTGCTGGTGAGGGGCGAAAGTGGAGGCGGGACGGATTCTCCGTCGCTGTCACTCAGCAGCGAAGCGGTGGCGACGTCATTGCATGTCTGCATCACCATGTATCTCTCCTCCTTTAAAGGGGAGAGAATCAGCGATTATTTAAGGAGCAGCCACTGGGCCACCAGGGAGGGTTTCGGCCAGGCCAGGGGCTTGGCACCCAAGCCGGGGTGCCAGGCTGCCTGTTGGTGGCCCAGCCGAACCAGGGGGCACAATAGTCTGGCCAATATGGAAGCGGCCGGCAAAAAAAAATGGTGGCTACGGCATTGGGCCCTTGCCTTTAATAGCCATGCATTGCCAGGGCTGACAAAAGGAATGAAAGGTGCACCGACATAAAAAGCTGGGCGGGCATAAGATTTTTGGGGCTGAATTTCAAGGGAGGCGGTGGGTCCCAGCGGTGCGTGCACTGATGATGCAATCACAGCCGCAAGGCAGCGGCAGAGCGGAAGTGAGGACCCCCAGAAAAACCACCCTGCTGAATTTAGCTTGCGGCGGCCATTTGACCAGAAATCGGCGGCCGCTCAACTCCGCCACATGGCCGCCGCAATCCGGCTGTAACGGGCCTTATTCGGGAGCTGAATTTCAGTCCCAGGGATTGGTGAGGCCATGGAGAGTTAGGACACGGGCAGCAGATGAAATGTAAGAGATTTAGAACAAAGTGCAGGAGAAACTTATTCAGAGAGTTGTGAGAGATGTGGAATTCACTTTCAGGGTTAATGGTTGAGGCGGAACTTTAGACCCGATTTCAACTCCAGGCCAGTTTTCGGCGGGTGAGCAGCGGTGTGATTTAGAAACTCACCCGTTGCTCCAGAATTTTAACTCCGGGGCTTCAATGAATTTCCACCGGATGACAGGAAGCGGTGGAAAAACAGCCTGGAGAATGCCCGTCGACTGTGTTTCAGTGGCAATATTGGTTGCCGGGCCATGGCATAGAGGGGTGAGTTTACGACATAGGAGGTTTAAGCTTTCCTTGTGAGGCCCGGAAAAACACATCTGCTCCTCCTCGCCACACAAGGAAAGTAAACTAAACAAAGAACTTACCTTTTGGGGCCTCTTGTGGCCCTGATCCGCTTCACCATTGGGTGGATATGTGGTACTTTATCAAACGCCTTCTGAAAGTCTATATACACAATATCAATCGCACTACCCTCAACCACCCTTGCCATCACTTCATTATAAGAATATAAGAAATAGGAGCAGGATTAGACCATTTGGCCCCCTCGAGCCTGCTCTGGCATTCAATAAGATCATGGCTGATCGGATCATGGATTTAGTTCCACTTCCCTGCTCACTCCCCATAAGCCTTTACTCCCTTATTGGTCAAAAATTCTGTCTATCTCTGCCTTAAATATATTCAATGGCCCAGCCTCCACAGCTCTCTGGGGCAGAGAATTCTATAGAGTTACAACCCTCTGAGAGAAGAAATTCCTCTTCATCTCAGTTTTAAATGGGTGGCCCCTTATTCTGAGACTATGTCCCCTAATTTTAGTTTCCCCAATGAGTGGAAATATTCTCTCTGCATCCACCTTGCCGAGCCCCCTCATTATCTTATATGTTTCGATAAGATCACCTCTCATTCTTCTGAACTCCAATGAGTATAGGCCCAACCTACTCAACCTATCTTCATAAGTCAACCCCCTCATCTCTGGAATCAATCTAGTGAACCTTCTCTGAGCAGCCTCCAATGCAAATATATCCTTCCTTAAATACGGAGAGCAAAACTGTATGCAGTATTCTAGGTGTGGCCTCACCAATACCCTGTACAGTTGTAGCAGGACTTCTCTGCTTTTATACTCTATCCCCCTTTGCAATCAGGGCCAACATTCCATTTGCCTTCCTGATTACTTGCTGTACCTCAATCAAGTTGGTCAAACACAATTTGTCTTTAACAAATCTGTTCTGGCTTTCATTTATTAACCCATATTTTTTCACATGCCAGTTAATTTTGTCCCGGATTAATATCTCTAAAATGTTCCTGCCACCGATGTTAAGCTGATGGCCTGTAATTGTGGATATTATCCCTCTCCCCGTTTTAAGGGGACACAGCCTTGAACGGATTTGGCAGACAACTGGTTTAGCCATTCACCACCAGATCTGGCTGGACCAGATAAAGCATCATTAGGTCCTGCTCTCCTCTGCCAAAACTGTCCACTATTACAGGATAATTTTGGAATGCAAATATAACCCTCAGCTTCTATTCTCTACTGCTAACCGTCTTTTTAAACCCTTCTCCCTTGTCTCCTCCACACTCACCTCCAACAGTAAGTGCAAGGAACTCATTGACTTCTTTGGCTCAAAGATGGAGACCATCCGATCAGTTGCCTCTGCCACTTCCCTTCCTTCCTCTAGCCCACCAAGCCAAACTTCCTGTAAGGTTCCCCCGCCCTACTCTAAACTCACATTTTTCTCCAGTTTCTCTCTGATCTCCCATCATGAGCTCTCCATGCTCATCTTATCCATGAGATCCACTTCCTGCTCCCTTGACCCTATTCCCACTAAACTGCTGACCACCCAACTTCCTTTTCTGCCTCCCATGTTAGCTGATCCTGTTAATAGCTTTCTCTCCTTAGGTGCTGTCCTTCTCTCATTATATCTGCCATCATCACCCCTCTCCTCAAAAGAATTAACTCTTGACTCCACCGTCCTTGCATCTCCAAACTCAGTTTCCTCTCCAAAGTCCTTGAACGTGTTTTCGCCTACTAAATCCATGCCTATCTTGCCCGAAATCCCATGTTTGAATCGCTCCAATCAGATTTCCGCCCCTGCCACAGGACCTTAATAGCTCTTATCAAAGTCACAAATGACATCCTTTGTGACTGTGACAAAGGTAAACTATCCCTCCTCATTCTTCTGGACCTGTCTGCAGCCTTTGACACGGTTGACCACTCTATCCTGCTCTAACAGCTCTCCACCGTCGTCCAGCTGGGTGGGACTGCACTTGCCTGGTTCCATTCTTATCTATCTAATCGTAGCCAGAGAATCACCTGCAATGGCTTTTCTTCTCGCTCCCGCATCATTACGTCTGGGGGTGTCACCCAAAAATGTATCCTTGTCCCCTTCCTATTTCTCATCTACATGCTGTCCCTTGGGGACGTCATCCAAAAACACAACGCAAGTTTCCACATGTATGTTGGCAACACTCGGTTCTACCTCACCACCACCTTCCACAGCCTCTAAATTGTCAGACTGCTTGTCCGACATCCAATACTGGATGAGCAGAAATTTTCTCCAATTCAATATTGGGAAGACCAAAGCCATTGTTTTCAGTCACTGCCACAAACTCCATTCCCTAGCCACTGACTCCATCCCTCTCCCTAGCATCTGTCTGAGGCTGAACCATACTATTCGCAACCTTGGTGTCATATTTGACCCTGAGATGAGCTTCCAACTACATATCTGCAGCATAACAAGACCGCTTATTTCCACCTCTGTAACATCGCCCCTTTCCATTCCTGCCTCAATTCATCTGCTGCTGAAACCCTCCTCCATGCCTTTATCAGTTCTAAACTTGACTATTCCAAAGCACTCCTGGCCACCCATGTTCTACCCTACGTAAACTTCAGGTCATTCAAAACTCAGCTGCCCATGTCCTATCTCGCACCAAGTCCCATTCATCCATCACGCCTATGCTCGCTGACCTACATTGGCTCCAAGTTAAGCAACACCTCGATTTTAAAATTCTCATCCTTGTTATGAAATCCCTCCATGGCTTCGCTCCTCATCTCTGTAATCTTCTCCAGCCCCACAACCCCCGAGATATCTGCACGCCTCTAATTCCGCCCTCTTGAGCATCCCTGATTTTAATCATTGGTGGCCGTACCTTCAGCTGCCCAGGCCCTAAGCTCTGGAATTCCCTCCCTAAGCCTCTCCACCTCTCTTTCCTCTTTAAGACACTCCTTAAAACCTACCTCTTTGACCAAACTTTTGGTCATCTACACTAATTTCTCCTTATGTGGCTCGGTGTCAATTTTTGTCTTATAACACACCTGTGAAGTGCCTGGGGATATTTAACTACATTAAAGACACTATAATAAATGCAAGTTATTGTTGTTTTGAACAGGGATATAACATTTGCGATTCTCCTGTCCTCTGGCACCACTCCCATATCTAAGGAGGATTGGAAAATTGTGGATAACTGCCGGAATTTCCACCCTTACTTCCCTCAGTAACCTAGGATGCATCCCATCCACACCGAGTGACTTTTCTACTTTGATCGCTTCCAACCTTTTAAGTACCTCCTCTTTATCTACTTTTACCCTATCCAATTTCTCCACTACCTCCTCCTTTACTGTGACATTGGCAGCATCCTCTTCTTTAGTGAAGACAGATGCAAAGTACTCATTTAGTACTTCAGCCATGCCCTTTGCCTCCATAAGGAGATCTCCTTTTTGGTCCCTAATGTGCCCACCCTTCCTTTGACTACCCTTTGAATACTTATAGATTTATAAAAGACTTTTGGGTTCCCCGTTATGTTACCCGCTAATTCTCATACAGTTTCTTTGCCATTCTTATTTCCTTTTTCTTTCTCCCCTGTCCTTTTTTTATTCAGCTTGGTTCTGTACTGATTTATGAAGTCAATATTTATCATAAGTATCCTTTATCTATTCCATTTTTATCTCTACGTCCTTAGTCATCCACGGAGCTCGGAGCTTTGGATACCCTTCCTTTCCGCCTCGTGGGAAAGTGTGTCTGTACCCAAACATTCTCCTCTTTGAAGACCTCCTATTGGTCATTTACTCTCTTACCTGCCAATCATTGATTCCAATCCATCTGGCCCATATCCCCTTTCAACTCACTAAAATTAGCCCTCCTCCAGTTTCTTGTCCTTTTCCATATTTACTCTAGAACTGAATGATTCTGTGATCATTGTTTCTCAAATGCTGCCCCACTGAAACATGCTCCACTTGCTCCACTTCATTCCCCAGAACCAGATCCAGCACGGCTTCCTTGCTCATTGGGCTGGAAACATGCTGATCAAGAAAATTCTCTTATACACATTTCAGGAACTCCTTACCCTCTTTGCTCTTTACATTGTTATTTTCCCCAATCTATATTAAGATAATTGAAGTCCTCCATTACCGCAAAAGTTCTTGCATTTTTCTGCAATTTGCCTGCAAATGTTCTCTTCTATCCACTATTTGGTGGCCTTTAGTATACATCCAGCAGTATGATAGCTCCTTAATTCTAAGCAAAGAGATTATGGGGCCGAAATTGCCCACCGACTAAAAGTAAGTGCACCTACCCTTTTTGAAGCTGTTTTGCCGCCCCAATCTATGGGATGGAGAATCGAGCAATATTCAGAACTTTTTTTTTTCTCCTTCCGGGCGATGTTGAGGGGTGGAAGTGATCTTGCAGTGGGGCGGACGTCGGTCGGAATCAGCGCGTCGCTGTTGATGTCAGTGCGACACATCACAACGTCCTTCCCCTTCAGTTAAAATGGAGAGCCGCTGCGAACTCTGCAGCCTCTTCAGTGGCACCCACTGAGCCACTCGGGAGGGTTTCGGCTAGGTCTTAAGGAAGAGGGCAATTTCAGCCCCCATGTCTTTGAACCCTCAAGTACATCATCCCTTTCTAGTGCAGTAACAGTATCTTTGATCAATACTGCCCCCCTCCTTTTATTCCTTCCCTATCATTCCATTGTATCAAAACATTGTAGCCAGGAATATTATGTGTCTATTCCTCCCTTTCTTTGAGCCAGATTTCTGTTATTGCCACCATATCATAATCCCATATGGTGACTTGTGTCTGCAGCTCACCAACCTTAATTACCACACTCTGGGCATTTATCCAAATGTACTCTGAACCTATTTTAGTCTACCTCACATATGCCCCTGTCTGATCCCTCCTATTTCTCAACTACTCTTTATTCTATGCTGTTTGCCTCTCCCAGTCCTCTGTGCAGTTTGTAGCTCCTCTCTAATACAGCATCCCGGTTCTGTCCTCCAGCCAAGTAAGGTTAAACCCTCCCCCACAGCACTAGTTTCTGAATATTGAACATTTCAATACATTGAAAAAGAATGTGAATCGCTCATAATCAACTCAGCTGGCTAATTACTGGTTAGCCACCTAATTAATAGTGAGGTGGGCTCAAATGCCCCAGTACCATAGTAAAGTGTCTGTTATTCCCCTATCTTACTCTTACATTGGTGGGATCTGTCACAGACCCAGAATTTAGTTATACTCACTAATCCTTTGGCTTTTCGTACTCAGAACCTAACAACAAATGTCTTGCCTTTAAAGCCATGGGAAGCACATTTGGGATTGTGTGACTTTACAAATGGCCAATTAGACATAAACACAGGAAACAACTGTGCTGAATAAATCTCCAGACCCAAGGCCCCGACCCTTACACAGTACCCTCCCCCTTTCTCCACCAGTCTTCCCCTCCACTGTCCCTGATGTGTTCTAGCCCTCAGACTGCGTGAGCTGCAGCAGGTGTAAAAATCAGTCGTGCTTTGCCAGGCTGAGCACAGGAATGTTGAAAACAAGCCCAGAAGATGGAAGACGATAAGTTATTAATGGCCATGCATGAGACGGCTGGTTAGTGTAAGTGTTGAGGCACAAGATATGTAGCCATCGCCTCTCTGAATATGATAAGCAATCATCTGGCTCATCTTTCAGTACAAATGTGGCTCCTTTAACTCTTTAGATTCTGCAGTTTGTAATACCAAAAGTGGTGCTCATATTGTTAGGAAATAATTTCAGATATTTCAAAGTTTACAATGTAGGTTAAAATGCAACATAATGAGTGTTCCCTGCCAAATAATACATTTTGCCCACACTTTTTAGGTTAATTATTGTATCTTTGATACATTCAACTTAGTGTACAGATAATGACCAGACTGTAGGGAGGAGAAATTGGGCTCTGTAGTGCCCGGTTTTTAAGGCGCTGCACAGCCTCCTAATAGTGGAAAATGGGGTCCGAGATGCGCGCGTACATTTTTAATGAGAAGCGGCCAGACAGCATCTTGGTAAAGGGGTTTGCGCGCGTGCACCTAACGACTGCTGGCGGCAGAGCGATTATGACATTAATCAGTGTTTTTTTTAAATTTCAAAATATACTTTATTCATATAAAAATTTGTGCAGTACATTCAAAAACAGTTCAGTATATTTAGCTGCAGTCAGCAATTCCATAGATTACATTTGGGTGCTGACGGCAGTTCCGTTCGATACATTTCCTTGCTTTTCAGTTCAAGTACAATTTGGTACAATACAGGATACATTGTAGTACATTCAACAAATTACATTACATGTGTCACTATACGGAACGGGTGACGGTATATTTACACTTTTCCTTTCCAACGTGCATCACGAAACAGACCTTGCATTGTACATGGCACTACATAGGTGTTTACAGATCATGGTGCTCCATGTACACAAAAAAAAAGAAGTTACAAGTACAGCCCGAGGGGAGTTTTGTACTGATTCCTGCCCCCGGGTTTACCGTGGCAGAAGGGCTTTAAACTGTGGCCCTTCCCCACCGTGCCTTTGCGACGACTGCACCAATTTTAAGTGTGTCCCTCAGCACGTAATCCTGGATTTGCAACACTGCAACAGTGTAACACTGATTTGAGGCAACTGTTGCCATTTTTGAATGCTGCACTCCGGCCAATGCCTTCTCTTAACCTCACATAGCTGAACACAACGTAAAACAGCATGATGGAACCCTCTGCTCCGCCACCACCACCAACTGTCCCCAACTGCACTATTTAACGGGTTCATGAATTAATTACTGGTTCATTGCTGGATTATTTCTTCTGACTGCTGCAATTTTATGTGTTTTTGGAGCTTTCCTATACTTAGTTAAAGTTTGAATAATCTACAGGGAGCAGTCTGGCTGGAGCTGAAGTAATTTTTTGTTCATTTAAAAGCTTGTGCTAAAACAAGTTGCTTCTCAGCAAGAGGCCATATCCACTGAGAGTCGTTAAGGAGCAATTCTCTTACATCAACATCATCAAGGATCAATGTTTGAGACGTCTCCGCTTCACTAAAGAGGTCTTGACTTGAAATCTAAAACCTCAAATCAGGGCAAGGACAGCATTGCCTGTGGCCATCAAGGTGACTCTGAATCTTAGCAGGTAATTGTCTTTAGGAAAACACTTTTTTGATGGCATCTAATCTCTCGATTTACCTCATCTCCTTTCTTACACTGTCCACTCTTGGTGTGTCCTTCACTGTGATGCAGAGTATAACAACACTGTTATTGCAATCTGAGCTTTCGAGTTCTCTGGTAATGATTGCTACGCACTCATTCTTCTTATTACCTCTAACTTTTTTGCAAGGTAAGTTTTTCAATGAGCGTATTATGGCTGACATCAATGCATCTCTATTCAGTTCATGTCTGGTGAGTCTTTTTTAACTGAAGGATTACATTTGTAAAATAAGTAAACAATGTAAAATTACAGGAGTATAATCTACATTGGATTGTTGATAATAACGCACTTCTAGATTTTCTTAGCTTCAAGAAAGAAAATAGGGATTTTCTAATTCTTAATTTTTAACTATTTTCCCTGAAAGTTTATTCTAAACTGCAGGTGAATTTCCCTGCATATTGAAATACAAAGTTGTTCATGGAATTATACAAGTTACACTACAGGGAAAGTTTAGACCCATTCTGTCTGTGCTGATGCTAACACTTCAAATGGTGCTATCTGACAATCCTCTTTTGCGTGCCCATTTTATATTCTTCCTCTTCAACTTTTTATCAAATTCCCGTTTAAATCATGTTACTCTCTGCTTCAACAGTCAATTGCGGTAAAGCTTTCCAGCCTAGAAATTGGGTCACATTGCGCCCATTTTACAGACACTACGCAGCCTGCTTAGTCCCCAATATAGCGTGTAAGAAGCACACGACACTCCCAGTTGGACATGCGCTGCCGACCATATTGGTATAGGAGAGAATGCTGGTGGCAGGAGTGCACACCGACAACATTCAAAGTAAGGAATAATGCATATAAATATGGATCCTGTGCTTCTTGCAAGGTGTGTTCACCATTTTGGACATCCCCAGTGCATCAGTCACCACGTGCTGACCTTGCTCAGCAGGGTGTGATGATAACCGGCATGAAAGGCCCCTTACCAATGCTATTTAAAGGGATCATGCAGCACTTACAGTTTAGTTGCTGTTTAGTATTTCAGGCTAATGCTTGACTTCTGGGTGTTTTCTGCAGTGTTCTATCATTTTTTAAAGTTAGCTTTGTCTGCACAGAGAGATGTGTTGCTGCTATTTCACTGTTGTTGCTCTTTGACTTACCAATGGCCTTTCTACAGACATGGGTGGTTTGGTAGGGCTGCCTTTGGGAATTGAGATTGAGGGGGAACAGCAAGAAAGATACCAGAGGGCTGGATTTTGCGAGGGTTCAGCGGGTGCGATCAGTGGCGGATCGGGTTGGAAAGTATTATTTTCCCCAGCTGGTCAGGACCCCGCTATGAACCCGCCGCCAAGCACCTTTACCAAATGCCGTGTCTGTCAGGGCTGAGCTGACCTGACACGCAGCAGTGGGGGAGGCAATTAAAATCATTACTGGCTTGTTTATAGCCACTTATCAATGTTCTTTTTACCAGGATTTTGGATTTACCAGGCCGCCCACTGGTTCCCCACTGTGCCTAGACCTCATCAGTGAAGCTGAGGCGGAAGGTCAGTGCCCATTGAATCAGCTGATGAGTTGACACCTTTAAATGTCAAGTCAAAGGTCCCAGCTGATTAAATGTTCCCTTAACCACTAGCTTCTCTAAACTGCATTTCTACTACAGATTCAGGATGCTGCAAATCTTTACACAAGTCTCCATCCAGTCTGACCTCAGTGGGCCGAAAATCGCAGTCTCTACGGGTGCGTACGATGTGTGCACACGCCCATAGAGGCCCCGCAAATGCTGGTTCTCAGCACATGGTGCGTATGCACCGAAATCCGGCATTTGCGAACTGTCAAAATTTATTATTTCCAATGCATCTCTGGGAGAAGGGCCTTTGCGGACGGAGATTTGGGCTAATTGCCCAACGAATGTCCTTCAAACTCTTACGCCTGGTAAAAGCAAGTGTTAGACCTGCTTTTACCAGTGTAAGAGTTTTAAAAGCTAGAAAAATAAAATGCTATCAATAATTTTTATGTTAAGAACCCTGTCCATTAAGGTAAATTTATTTTTACCCCTATTAAATCATATTAAAAGAATTCAAAAAACTAAATTTGTGTCTAAAACATTTAATTACATTTAATTTCAATTCATTTTAAATATGTGAAGTGTCTTTCTTATTTATTTAAAATGTTTGTGTTTTTGGGGGTATTCTCATTCGTAGAAATGGTGATCTCCGTAGAAACGGAACTCACCATTATTGTGAATGAGGATGCACCATTTTTATTGCTTGGTCCGGCCCACGTAATCTCAGGCTGCACATACACTCCTAGACTACGTGGGCCCCTACCCTGGATTGCGCAGATAGATCTCGGAGCGCAAGTCTCTGTTCCTCCGGGACCACCAGGTATTTTTGTAAATCAAATTTCGGTCGGTAGCGCTATCAATGGAAAATTATTTTGGACATTGGGATGGAGCCAGCAGCAGGGTTGGGAGCCGCCACCAACGTCGCCCGCCTTGGAGCTGCCGAGGTGAGCCAAGTCCTGGCCTTAGATTCTGTTACCATTTCACACCCTAAGGGCACAGAGAAATGGCTGCTGTTTTTAATTTTAAAGATGTCTTTTTTTTTTAATTTATGCCCTTAAACCATCTTTCCTGTAGGGACTGACTCACACTGGGGCACAGTTCCAATAGTGGTGACAGCCTCCCAGTATCTCATTCAAATAACTGTTCATTATTTGTAAGTATAGGAAAATCTGCAGATATGGGACGACATGAATCTGTCATTGCATGTACCCTTCATTTAGCTAAAAGGTTACTATCGTCATCAAAAATGTTTGACACTTTTTTCCTCTTGTGAACCGCATTGATGTAACAATGGAAGCCACAATACAATGCAGCAGCAACAATAGCATGACAAAAATAATCCAATGCTTTTTTGTTTTTATGGCGGCTCTTTTTTCCTAAACAGAAGTAAATCTAAGTAAACGGCCAAACCCTACAGCAAGGCACCATCGAGCTTGAAAAGAGGAGAGTGGGTTAAGCAAGTGGCTATATGCCATTTAAAAAGTGCCTTGCCGAACAATTTTCCTGAAGAAACTGTCCCACTATAACATGGTCTTTATTAATCATTGCGCTTTTGATCCTGTGACATCTTTTCATAAAACTAAGTGTAAGCTGTCAATTAAATAATGGAAAGAAGAACATCAGAATTCTATTATTGTTCTAAATTTAAATAATGCTCGCAATTCTTATTGTCCTTCAGCCTTAAGTACTATCAACACAATATATCTTATCAGCGTGATTTCCCCCCTTTGGAGAGGATCACTCATCATTTCACTGGCCCCACATAGTCCGCATGCCAGACACGAGACTCTCAAAGCAAGCGCTCTACTCAGAACTTCTTCATGGCAAACAAGCCAAAAGTTGTCAGAGGAAACGTTACAAGGACAGCCCCAAAGCCTCCCTGATAAAGTGCAACATCTCCACTGACAACTGGGAGTCCCTGGCCAAAGACCGCCCTAAGTGGAGGCAGTGCATCTGGGAGGGCGCTGAGCACCTCGAGTCTCGTCGCCGAGAGCATGCAGAAATTAAGAGCAGACTGCGGAAACAGCGTGCGACAAACCAGTCCCACCCACCCCTTCCCTCAACGACTATCTGTCCCACCTGTGACAGAGACTGTGGTTCTCATATTGGACTGCACAGCCACCTAAGAACTCATGTTAAGAGTGGAAGCAAGAACATAAGAACATAAGAATTAGGAACAGGAGTAGGCCATCCAGCCCCTCAAGCCCGCTCCGCCATTCAACAAGATCATGGCTGATCTGGCCGTGGACTCAGCTCCACTTACCCGCCCGCTCCCCATAACCCTTAATTCCCTTATTGGTTAAAAATCTATCTATCTGTGATTTGAATACATTCAATGAGCTAGCCTCAACTGCTTCCTTGGGCAGAGAATTCCACAGATTCACAACCCTCTGGGAGAAGAAATTCCTTCTCAACTCGGTTTTAAATTGGCTCCCCCGTATTTTGAGGCTGTGCCCCCTAGTTCTAGTCTCCCCGACCAGTGGAAACAACCTCTCTGCCTCTATCTTGTCTATCCCTTTCATTATTTTAAATGTTCTATAAGATAAACCCCTCATCCTTCTGAACTCCAACGAGTAAAGACCCAATCTACTCAATCTATCATCATAAGGTAACCCCCTCATCTCCGGAATCAGCCGAGTGAATCGTCTCTGTAACCCCTCCAAAGCTAGTATATCCTTCCTTAAGTAAGGTGACCAAAACTGCACGCAGTACTCCAGGTACGGCCTCACCATTACCCTGTACAGTTGCAGCAGAACCTCCCTGCTTTTGTACTCCATCCCTCTCACAATGAAGGCCAACATTCCATTCGCCTTCCTGATTACCTGCTGCACCTGCAAACTAACTTTTTGGGATTCATGCACAAGGACCCCCAGGTCCCTCTGCACCGCAGCATGTTGTAATTTCCCCCCATTCAAATAATATATCCTTTTACTTTTTTTTTTCCAAGGTGGATGACCGCACATTTTCCAACATTGTCTTCCATCTGCCAAACCTTAGCCCATTCGCTTAACCTATCTAAATCTCTTTGCAGCCTCTCTGTGTACTCTACACAACCCGCTTTCCCACTAATCTTTGTGTCATCTGCAAATTTTGTTACACTACACTCTGTCCCCTCTTCCAGGTCACCTATGTATATTGTAAACAGTTGTGGTCCCAGCACCGATTCCTGTGGCACAAGCCTTCCTCGATTCCAAGGGGCTGCCTATGATGATGATGATGATGGCCCCACATATCCATTGGTGAGGCATCTGTACTCTGGTTGAAGCATGTACAAGAGTTACAAGACATCCACTGAGCAGTTCTATTTTCCCAGGCAATCCCAGAGCAAGGCACGCTCAAATCAGAATCAGCATCTAACAAACGTTAGGACATTTTTGTAAAGCATTGAAATCTGGGAACTACTGCACACGGGAAATGAAAATAAATGTTGCTGAACTTATAGAATAGGATTTTATGCTGATAAAATAAAAGTTGGCAGAAGCCAGGAAATTGTCACAGTAATTTACAATGTTGATCTCTGGGTTAGTTTATCCAATACGTTTTTTTTCTACCTCCTCGCTTGAAGGTAATGATTCATGCTGGTTTATGATTGCTCCTATATCTCTTCCAACTATCCATTCTAAACATGTGAGCCTGGAGAGTGAATGGCAATAAATTATTTGACCACAGGACTATGGGACATCACAGTTCCAACAGTAATCACTGATTATGAGTGGGAACCCTGGCTTATTTCCTCCTTCTGAGCCCAGAGGCAATGAGACTCATTGCAGTGTCTCCACACTGTCCAACCTAGCACAAACCTGTACCTTTCTGCTCTGTGTTGCACACTGCATTAACCTACTGGGCCATTTGAGTGAGTTTGATCCTATATACTTATATGACACAGCATCCTGCTCAAAATTGATTCTCCCAATCAAGCTGGGTTGTAATGAGGCTTCACTTATCTTGCTTTGTGTTTCTTGGAAATGAACAGTTTCCATTGTTAGTCAAGAAATGTGAACTCACTTCTGAGCCAGGCCCTCCGCTGTACAAGACAAGCTTCTTAAACTATTAGGTACAGAGTAGGGATTAGTATAGAAACATAGAAACATAGAAAATAGGTGCAAGAGTATGCCATTTGGCCCTTCGAGCTTGCACCACCATTCAATTAGATGATGGCTGATCATTCACCTCAGTACCCTTTTCCTGCTCTCTCTCCATACCCCTTGATCCCTTTAGCAGTCAGGGCCATATCTAACTCCCTTTTGAATATATCTAACGAACTGGCATCAACAACTCTCTGCGGTAGAGAATTCCACAGGTTAACAACTCTCTGAGTGAAGAAGTTTCTCCTCATCTTGGTCCTAAATGGCTTACCCCTTATCCTTAAACTATGACCCCTGGTTCTGGACTTCCCCAACATCGGGAACATTCTTCCTGCATTCTTCCTGTCTAGTCCCGTCAGAATTTTATATGTTTCTATGAGATCCCCTCTCATTCTTCTAAACTCCAGTGAATACAGGCCCAGTCGATCCAGTCTCTACTCATATGTCAGTTCTACCATTCCAGGAGTCAGTCTGGTGAACCTTCGCTGCACTCCCTCAATAGCAAGAACGTCCTTCCTCAGATTAGGAGACCAAAACAATATTCCAGGTGAGGCCTCACCAAGGCCCTGTACAACTGCACTAAGACCTCCCTGCTCCTATACTCAAATCCCCTAGCTATGAAGGCCAACATGCCATTTGCCTTCTTCACCGCCTGCTGTACCTACATGCCAACTTTCAATGACTGATGTACCATGACACCCAGGTCTCATTGCACCTCCCCTTTTCCTAATTTCCGCCATTCAGATAATATTCTGCCTTCATGTTTTATCCACATTATACTGCATCTGCCATGCATTTGCCCACTCACCTAATCTGTCCAAGTCACCCTGCAGCCTCTTAGCACCCTCCTCACAGCTCACACTGCCATCCAGCTTAGTGTCATCTGCAAACTTGGAGATATTACACTCAATTTCTTCATCTAAATCATTGATTTATATTGTAAATAGCTGGGGTCCAAACACTGAGCCCTGCGGCACCCCACTAGTCACTGCCTGCCATTCTGAAAAGGATCCGTTTATCCCTACTCTCTGCTTCCTGTCTGCCAACTAGTTCTCTATCCACGTCAATACATTACCCCCAATACCATGTGCTTTAATTTTGCACAACAATCTTGTGTGGGACCTTGTCAAAAGCCTTTTGAAAGTCCAAATACACCACATCCGCTGGTTCTCCCTTGTCCACTCTACTAGTTACATCCTCAAAAAATTCTAAAAGATTTGTCAAGCATGATTTCCCTTTCATAAATCCATGCTGTCTTGGACCAATCCTGTCACTGCTTTCCAAATGCGCTGCTATTTCATCTTTAATAATTGATTCCAGCATTTTCCCCACTACCGATGTCAGGCTAACTGATCTATGATTCCCCATTTTCTCTCTCCCTCCTTTTTTAAAAAATGGTGTTACATTAGCTACCCTCCAGGAAACTGATCCAGAGTCGATAGACTGTTGGAAAATGATCACCAATGCATCCACTAATTCTAGGGCCACTTCCTTAAGTACTCTGGGGTGCAGACTATCAGGCCCTGGGGATTTATCGGCCTTCAATCCCATCAATTTCCCTAACACAATTTCCTAACTAATAAGGATTTTTTTCAGTTCCTCCTTCTCGCTAGACCCTCGAGCCCCTTGTATTTCCAGAAGGTTATATGTTTCTTCCTTCGTGAAGACAGTCCAAAGTACTTGTTCAATTGATCTGCCATTTCTTTGTTCCCCATTATAAATTCACCTGATTCTGACTGCAAGGGATCTACGTTTGTCTTCACTAATCTTTTTCTCTTCACGTATCTATAGAAGCTTTTGCAGTCAGTTTTTTTGTTCCCAGCAAGCTTCCTCTCATACTTTATTTTCCCCCTCCTAATGGAACAGAACACCACACATGAATTGTCTCAGGCAGTATAAAAAAATGGTGCAGGCTCCTTAAGGGAATGGAATACCTACAAAGTGTACAGGACTCCTAACCAAATATGAAAGAAGCCTAACAAGGGAGGATTCGCTACTAGATCTAGTAATAGGGAAGGAATGAATTAGAGCAGATAGGAGATGTTATTTATATATATGTCTAGAAGGCAGTCGATGATATCCCTCATAAGAGGTTGTGAGCTAATGTTGAAGCTCATGGAATTAAAGACAAATTATTCACCTGGTTAAAAAATTGGCTGAGCAGCAGGAGACAGAGTAGGGCTAATGAGCAGTTACTCTAATTGGCAGGATATGATGCAAGGATCTTTGTTGGGGTCTCAACTATTCACCATATTTATTAACAACTTAGATGATGGGCTAGAAAGCCACATATCCAAGTTTGCCAATGATACAAAGATAGGCAATATTGTAGGCAGTGTAGATGGAAGCATAAAATTACAAAGAGATATTAATAGATTAAATGAATGGGCAAAACTGTGGCAAATTGATTCCAATATAGACAAGTGTGAGGTCATCCACTTTAACATAAATGACAGATGAGAGTACATTCTAAATGGTAAAAAGCTAGAAACTGGCGATCCAAAGAGACTTGGGGGTCCGTGTACATAAATTATTAAAATATCCTGGACAGTTACAGAAAATAATCAAAAAGGCTAATGGAATGCTGGGTTTTATATCTACAGGACTAGAATTCAAAGGGGTTGAGGTTATGCTGCAGGTATATAAAGCCTTAGTTCGACCACACCTGGAGTACAGTGTTCAGTTCTGTGCACCAAACCGTATGAAGGATCTACTGGCCTTGGAGGGAGTGCAGTGTAGATATACCAGAATAATACCTGGACTCCAAGGGTTAAATTATGAGGATAGATTACACAAGCTAGGGTTGTATTCCCTGGAGTTCTGAAGGTTAAGGGGTGAGTTGATCGATGTTTTCAAGATATTAAAGGGAACAGATCGGGTAGGTCGAGAGAAACTATTTCTGCTGGTTTGCAAATCTAGGACTAGGTGACATAGCCTAAAAGTGAGAGCTAGGCCTTTCAGGAGTGAAGTTAGAAAACACTTCTACACACAAAGGGTGGTAGACATTTGGAATTCTCTTTCAACCTAATCCACAATTGATTTTCAAAACTTCTTTCCTGAAGTGAAGTCTGGACTGGTGAAATGTAAACAAATTTCTAAAAATGATACATTGCTTTTTCTTTTAAATCAGTGCTGTGATTTTGCAACCTCCTCCTGGCACACATTAAGCTCCACCTGAAAAGTATTGCAACAGCGACTGATGGAATCAACATTTATGGCACGACACTGAATCATCAGTTCACACCACCAGGACAGCAAGCAACATGGATTCAATCTCCACACACCACACTATTTGCCATCTCAGGGCATCGCTGTGTGAAATGAAAAATTGAAGGGAACATTGTGCCTGGGCAGTTCTTTTTTATGCATCTCCAAGCAGTTGACTCAAAGTACCATTAATGAATGTCAAAGAGCAATTCAGTCATCTGCTCTCTCAGCTGTAGGACAAATATGACTAGGGTGTAAAAGCATCACTGCTTAATGGGTTCAACAGAAATAATGAGCAAGTGGGACTTGGTATCACAGTAAATGAACTCTTTGATCTTTCACTTATGGGGCCTAGGTTCACATTCAGCCCAGACTGATCTAAATGAAACTCCTTTGGGCTAGAATTTCCTATCAGCCTGCCAGTGCCCGATTGCTGCCCAAAAGATGGCTAAGATTCCCAAGATTATTGCCGGTGAAAACTTCCCCTCAAAAAATAAAAAAATCCGCCGAGCGGAAAACATGCGCGTTGCACTCCCAATCTGGGCAAAAAGTGGAATTTAGGGTGGATTGGGCGGTTCGTAAAGAAAATGGGCATAAATTTAATAAATCACTAAAATTTTACCTCGAGGCTGTGGGTTGGGCCTAGCAGCAGAAAAACATTAAAAATATATTTTTTTAAAACATCACATAAAAAATCATGAAAACATTCTCAAGATCTTTTTTAACTAAATCACCGCAACAGACTTTTAAAATAATGAGTTAAAAACCAATTTCTTGCAGAGCTACTCACCTACTGCTCAGCTCCGCTGATCCTCATGGGCATTTTTTTTCATACTTACCTATGGGTCACCGCTGAGCCAAATATCGCGCCAGGGCAATCTGAGGGCAGTGACGCCGGCGGTCCAATCCCCAGTGGTACCTCAAAACTGCTGGCATAACTCAGGTAGGGAATTTTTCGCTCACCTGATTATCGCCCACAATGTCCAATACCGCCCAGATACCGGGCGGTAAGCCATTAGAAATTCTAGCCCATTGTCTTTCTGTTGGCTGTAAGGGACCTATACAAGATAAATTTGAGGAGTCTCAGTGTGCTTTCTGATATGCATGAGCCCACAGTAAAAAAAAACAATGAACTGCTCCTGATTTGGTATTAAGTGACAATCTCAATAAAAATATTTCACATGTGTATAGTAGTGGGAGCTCTTCTGAAGTTGAGTAGCCAGAAGGCGATTTATTCTGCCTCTAACCATGCTCCGCCTGGAAATGCTTCATGCTGCTTCCAGGAGCCTGAAATAGAATGAGTTCCATTCCCCAGCATGGACACCCTCCATCTTGATGAGCACAAGCATTTTTAAAAGACAATGAACAGAGATCATTTTGTTTTATGGTTAGGCTTAATGTACTGATAGCACTGTGCAACAGGTCTGACTGATAAAGTCTGTGATCTGCCATTCTCATCTGTAGCAAGAGCCTTGGAACTGCCCTGTGTTATCTCGACTGAGAGATTGGGTCTGCTTCACTATACAGCATTTAAAACCCACAATGGGAGGACTGTGGAATGCTGGCTCTCACAAAGCACTGGTCACTTTTTTTTTGTGGCTCACCACACTCGGCAACCAAAGAAATGGCAAGCTGTATCCCTTATTCTTCTCAAGAATTGTGATGCAGTAATATTAACTTAGCACTGGCCATTTTTAATTTTCAAATTTCACTGACATTCCTAAATTTTATACATGTAATGTTTTTAAATAATGAGAAAACTTACAACTAAATGTCTGGGTCAGAATAAGGTTATGTTTCGTATGCGTAAGATAGAAGCAACACTCTACATTATATTGATGAATTCATTTGTATTTTTGAATTATGTTTTTGGTTATAGTCCAGGATTTGTTCTGTTCATAAAATTTGCTGTTGTCAAAATAATTGGGCCTATTTTTAAATGAATTTTTCTCAGGTTTTCCGTGTGCCATTTCCTGATTGAAAGGACAGGATAGCTGTTCAGCTCCCAAATCTCTGAGCCAGCTGTTATTTTTTATTATTCTTTTTCGGGATTTAAGCACTGCTGGCAAGACTGACATTTGTTGGCCATCCCTGGTTACACTATAGTGGTTGGATACAACCATTTGGCTTGCTCTTTTTTATGCGAGTCTCAATTCATATAATATTGTTTGCTCTCTTGTGGCGAGGGAATTCTGGCCTGGGGTGGAATATTTTTCTATTTTCTGCACCCAGTTTAGCATGGGTTAGGCCCTAGGCAGGGTAAAGCTTAATCTAATCTGCCCTAACAATGTGCATTAACCACAAATGTAAGATAGCATTCCCGGCTGCACCAAGAGAGCAAATTTCAGTGATTTGAGAGGGGATCTAACACAGGTGAACTGGAAACAAAGATTGGTGAGGAAAACAGTAAATGAGCAATGGCAGGCCTTCGAGGAAAGATGAAGCAACCAGAGACCACTGGATGACAAAGGAAATAGACATTAAAAAGAGAAAAAGGAGCTTTATGACAAATGTCAGGTACAGAATACAGTCAAAAACCAGGCTGAATACAGAGAGTGCAAGGGTTACATTGAAAACGGTTAGCGGGGAAAAAAAAGAGCATGAGAAAAGATTAGTGGGCGATGTAAAAAGGAACCCAAAAATCAATTATAAACATATAAACAGCAGAAGGATAGTTAAAAGAATGGTGAGGCCAAATAGCAATAAAAAAGGAAATCTTCTTATGGAGACAGAGAGCATGACTGAGATACTGAATGAGTACTTTGCATCTGCATTCAAAAAACAAGAAGATGAAGTTAATGTTGGAATACAGAGTATTGGATAGAATAAAAATAGATAGAAAGGAAGTGCTAAATAGGTTGGTATCGCCCAAGGTTAACAGATGGCATGCATCCTAGATTGCTGAGGGAAGCTAGGGTGGAGAGAGCAGAAGCTTTGACCACAATCTGTCAATTCTCCTTGGATATGGGAGTGGTGCCAGGGTACTTGTGGATTGCAAATGTTACACCTCTGTTCAAAAATGGGAAGAGGGATAAGCCTAGTAAATACAGGCCAATCAGTCTAACATCAGTGGTGGGGAAACTACTGGAGACCATTATCAAGAAAAAAATGAATTCTTACTTGGGAGAAACATGGGTTAATAAGGGACAGCCAACGTGGATTTGTTAAAGACAAATCATGTCTGACTAACCTGATTGAGTTCTTTGATGAAGTAACAGAGTGGGTTGATGAACGTAGTGCAGTAGATGTTGTATTTGCCCCCAACAAAGAATAAGGCACACTTACCGATCTTTAACATTTTTTTCAGCCCCAATTAATGGGGCGGATCTTGTGCCGATATTCACCTCTTTGTTTTGTATTTCCGGTCAGGGCGATGTTGAGGGGCAGAAGTGCCATAGGTCGGCCACCCAACAAGTCATCAGCGCCGCGATGCTGACATCAGCGCGATGCAGGCGTGCCGCGTCATGCTGCCGCATCACAACATCCCTCCCCTTCAGTTAAAGGGGAGGGCCGCTGCGAGCTCTGCAATAAGTTTAGTTAAGCCCACTGGGCCGCCATGGAGGGTTTTGGCTGGGCCAGCGGCCTGATATCCAAGAGCAGGTGCCAGGCTGCCTGTTGGCGGCCCGGCCGAACCCATGGCCACCATTGTCAGGCCGACCCCGGAGTCAGCCGACAATTAAAACAAAATGAAGGTGTCGGCAGTACGCCCTCCCCTTTAAGGGCGGACGTGCCGCCCAGACCCACACAGCTTCCCGCAGGGGAAACCTGTCAGTGGCATCGACCGGCAACTGCTCCACTGCCGCAGGGCAATTTTCCACAGGGCAATTTCCCACGGGGGTGGAAAGGGGGTCGACACCGGGCAGTGTGGCGTCGGCGTGTGCCCGTCGGGTGGCAGCACGGCAGCATGGCCGCTCCTGGCCTGGGGGCAATTTAGGACGGGTCGGCCCATCTATCTGCCCCCAGTCGGTAAAGCCTATCTGCTCCATTACCGCCTCTTAGAGGCAATAATGGAGCTTAAAGAGGTGTGCAATTTTTCAACTGAAATGGAATTTCAAAAGGCATTTGATAAAATGCCACATAACAGACTTACTTGGAAAATAGTAGCACATGGGATTAAAAGGACGGTGGTAACTTGGGTAGTTAATTGGCTAAGGAATAGGAGTCAGACAGTAGTGATAATGGATGTTTTTCTGACTGGAGAGAAGTGTGCAGTGGATCCCCCAGGGGTCAGTATTGGGATCATTGCTTGTCATGTTATATATAAGTGACCTGGACTTGGATTATAGGGAGTTCAATTTTGAAGTTTGTGGATGATACAAAGCTTGGCAACATAGTAAGTATTGAGCAGGATAGTGGCAGACTTCAGGAGGACATAGACATATTGGTGAAATGGGCAGGCACATGGCAGTTGCAATTTAATGCTGATAAGTGTGAAATAATGCACTTTCGGAGAAACAACATGGAGAGGCAATATAAAAATCTAGATGGTACTATTTTGAGAGGAGTGCAAGAGCAGAGGGACCTGTGGATGCCTTGAAGGTGGCAGGGCAAGTTGATAAGGCAGCTAAGAAACCGTATAGGATACTGGGCTTTGTAAACAGGGGCATTGAATACAAAAACAAGGAAATCATGCTAAATCTTTATAAATCTCGGGATGGACTTAGCTGGAAAATTGTATACAATTATGGGTACCACACTTTAAGAAGGATGTCAAGGCCTTGGAGAGTGTACAGATGAGGTTTGCCAGTATGATACCAGGGAGAAGGGACTTAAATTATGTGGCGAGATTGGAGAAGTTGCAATTGTTCTCCTTACAGCAGAGAAGGTTAAGTGGAGATCTAATAAAGATATTCAAAATTGTGAGGAGTTTTGATAGAGCAAGTAGGGATAAGCTGTTTCCCTTGGTAAATGGGTTGGTAACCTGAGGTTTTAGATTTAAAATAATTGGCAAAAGAACTAGAGAGGAAATTGTCATGTATTTCACCATCTTGCAATGACTATAAGTATGTATACTGTATACTGTACCTGTACCCTTGTAATGCACACCCTGACCACAGGGAATGAGCTCCTCACCTGGGCTTCCAGGTAGAAAAGGGGAGGTCCCACCCAGGATCAGCACTCTTCAGTCCTGGAAATAAAGTGAAGGTCACAGAGTGACCGTGTCTGATATATCCATGCCTCGTGTGAGTTTGTAACAAGGTGCAGAGACACTACAGAAATGAAGAGAATTTTCTTCATACAGAGAGTTGTTAAGATCTAGAATGCACTACCTGAAAGGGTGGTGGAGTCAGATTGCAAAGGAACTTTCAAAAGGCAATTGGACATGCACTAAAAGAGGGCTAATTTTCAGGGCTATGGGGAAAACGCTGGGGTGTGAGACTAAATTGGACAGCTCTTTAAAAGAGCCAACACAGGCACGATGGGCTGAATGGCCTCCTTCTGTGCTGTAAGACTCTAGGATAGCATTTCAATACCATCCATCCTTATAGCCTATCCCAGACTGTCCAGTTAGTGCCAGATCACTTCACACCTGGAAAGAGAATTTCATCTCATCAGTCTGAGCAGATTTAAACCCAGCTTCCAGAGAAAAAAGAATCAAATGCTAATTCATCCATTTCAGCTAATGTTTTCACCAATTTACCTCCACTGATTCACTAAACATAACATTTTGAATCCCTTTGAGGGAAAGAAGCGTTCTAAATGTCAAGTTGTTACGACTTGATCTACATCTCTATATTTTCTGAAGGTAATGGGGCAATTTTGGCCAAATATTTTAGGCGCTGAAGAGGTAAAGAGGTGGCCAAGATGGGGTGCTAAGTTGCAACGATGGTTTAGCTGTGTTTAGCGCAATACGCCATTTTGGTAAAGGAATTGAAGTGCGCACTACGAACGGTCACCCGGAGGATCGTTAGGGGGATGATTAACAATTAAATTGCCTGCTGGCGCTCGGAGGCTGCATGCCATTTTGGTGAATAATATTTTGTTTAACGATATCTCCTAACAACGATCCGCTGAACAGGAGTAAACAAGTCCTTGCTGAGAATTTCCAGTGCTCAGCTTTCACTGTTCACTTGCTGATTGAGATCGACTGACTACACTGTGTTTGAAGAGCACTTTTCAGACTTTCTAGGAAACTTTGTCAAAACATCACCAACACTTGAACAATATTTATTCTGGAAATTCTTTCAGTGCGTCACCGAAAAAGAGTGAGTGAATTTTCTCCAATTAAAAATTGGGAAGACCGAAGCCATTGTTTTCGGTCTGCGCCACAAAATCCGTTCCCTAGCCTTTGACTCCATCCCTCTCCATCTGTATGAGGTTGAACCACACTGTTCGCAACCTTAGTGTCATATTTGACCCTGAAATGAGTTTCCGACCACATATCCGTAGCATAACTAAGACTGCCTATTTCCACCTCACCATTGCACCAAGCATTTGCTTTGTTGCACCCATCAGCCCGGCTCTGAAGCTTGCCCCTGCGAGGTCCCCATCTGAATTCTCTGCAGCAGAACTAGTATGCAACTTTGCCCTTCCCCCCCACCCCCCCGTGGTGTCCCTTCCACCCTGCGTGGCTGCTACCCGCTAGTGCTCGTCATGTCCCACTGTGAGGATCTAAGCTAGCCTCTAAGTTGCCAGTCTCTGAGCTGGTGCCTGCGGGTGTGGTAGCCATTGATGCAGTGCATTCGTCCTCGCTCTCCTCCTCCTCCTCTTACTCCGAGGGCGAGATGGTTGTTGCTCTTCCTGAACCTGCTCCAGAGGGCGAGGTGCATCTTGTTCCTCTGAGCCTGCAATGATAAAGCTGGAAGGGTTAGGGTGTAACACGTGTGGCCACTATAGGAGGTGTATGTAATGAGACCATATGGAGCTTGGGAGTGAGCATAGCTTTGGGTGGTTCGGGATCAGGAGTAGTTGTGCGTCTACAAAGAAGCTGCAGTGGACACATACCTCTAGGTGAGATGCCTCGTGCTCTGCCTCTAGCCACAGCATCTCACACAACACTCCCGATCACACCAGCACTGCCTCCTCAAAGGGAGCGATATCATGGAGTCGTGCTTCCACTCTCCCGGCCAGGTCCTGCTGTCGCCGGTTATGTGCTATTTTTTCCTAGAAGAGAAAGAGTGGATTGGTGTATTTGTGTGCAGTGATTGACAGCAGGGAGGAAGTCCGCTCTGAACCTGCCTCACGTCAGTTTCTCAAGTGCCGGCTCTGCCTGCGGTTTGCAGACCCAGCACTAAGTGGCGGGTCAGCAATTGAGATACTTAAGAAGCTGTTTAAAGTTACTTAAGCAGCATTTTACAATGTCCTAACGATTTTTCCAAGATTTTTACGACGTTCCCAGGGCTCGGGGATCAAGTCAGGTAAGTGTGTCAGGTTCTCAATGACTCTCCATTGCTGTTCACTTTCCAATCTGAGAAGTTGGAGCCTTCAGGATGTAGAATACACTTTTCAGCTTTACGGAGATTTGAAGTGTTTGCAGTCAACTCTCTCTCTAGTGTCACCGCCTTGGAGCATAAAACACCCAAGTGCCTGCCCTTGTGTGATGTTAGTTGATATGATTGGACAAGGATGAGAGGGAGTGTGAGGGCTGTCTATTGAGAAGGGGACATGATAATGTAATTAGAGAGAGAGGGATGGGTGGAGGTGCAAGGTAAGTTGGTGTGAATAAGGAAGTGCAGGAGTAGGGGAGGGAAGTCAGAGTGATGGGGAAGTGATGAGTGGCACAGCACGATGAGGTGGCTTTGCAGTAATGCTTTGTGATGCACTGATATCATGGAAAGATTTGCTCCTCCTGGTGACATCACTCCATGTGCCCTCCTGTACAATGTGCAACCAGGCTGCGTTGGTTTCCTGGGGAAGTCTCTTCCGCCCATTGGAAGGGAAGAGGACTTGCCTGCGTATTGTGACTCCCTCTATAAGCATCTGGAGGGAGTCATGGGAGAGCCTGGGTGCAGCTGTGCACCTCTGTGCAGTGCTCATCAGTGTTTGCAGCACCTCAATGCTGTAGAACACTGACAGTATAACTGTCAAAATGAATGTGGGCATGGTCCCTTTAAGGAAACTGGCTGATAACACATCATCAAATGACATCATCAGATCTGCTTCCTTTCAATTGGCCAGGAACTTTACAGGGTGGGTTTAACAAGCCCCATCAACAGAAGATTACTTGGACTGAGCGGTTGCAACCAGGAGCAGGGTTCCAGTGCGTACCTGAAGTCGTCCACCTCACTCCCGACCCGGTAGGAAAAATCGCGGCCCTTTAGTGGAAGTGGGTGAGTGAAGGCTACATAAATTGCATCTAATCAGCACTTCAGTGCTAAACCTGTAGTTGTCTGTTTCAGTGCCTGCAGGCACATTCAAATCATGATAATCAACAATTAATCCCAAAATTGCATGCTAAATCCAGCCTTCCAAACAGGCATTTCTGATTAGCACAGCACTCATTTAGTGTCTGTTTTCCCCCTATGGCCAAAATAACCTATATTGTATATTCTGATTGCACAATGCTTATGAGAAAAAGCATTGGTACATTGCCCCTGAATTTCCTCTGGGCCTGGGGTGGAGTGCCAGCATAAAAAGGGCAGGAGAAAACAGGCGGGGGCAGGAAATGGGGCGGACAGGAAATGAGGCGGACAAGATAGCATCAGAAGCCAGCTCGAGGATGACTATCCATAAAATTTGTTTGTGGGCAGGGGTGAGCATTGTGGTAGTTGGGTCCACACCACGGAAGCTTGATATTGTAAAAGGAGAACGGGCCGATGGGCAGGCGTAATCCCCCAGAATTCCCTTTGCTTCCGCCTCCTCTGTCCTGAATGACCAGATACCAATGCCCAGTACATCTGAGCAGCAGAAGTGGGGCTCATGGGAGCATTGCATGCCACATTCATGACCTGGGACTCTCCAGAAGAAAACATTTGGCCCCAAATAAAATTGATCCTCTTGCAAAGAAGGCTGGCTTCTACTTGTTGACAGTTCTGCAGCCAGACCGACCAGCTTAATCAGAACACAGGCGGACAGTGCCGCCTTCCCCACATCCCCTCCCAGCTCGCAGCTGCCCAAGATGCGCTGATACCGATGCAGACTTCCACAGGGAACACATAAATTGTCTCAACCTGGGAAGGGCCAGGATTTGAGGTCATGGTGGGGCACGATGTGCACTCTGTTATAGTTACAACAGCAGAGCGGAATCACAGATGTGACACACCTGTGCACACACTAAAAGCAATATGCATTTAAGGGTTGAAACAATTTGCTTTTAGTCTAGGGCCTTGAGGTTTAGTTGGCCTGGGGGGGATGGCAATAAGGAGTACTGCCTATATTTACTGGTGGTTTTATGGGCTGAAGCTGCTGCACTGCCTGTCATTAGACGGGTTACTACTGAAGACTTATTTTTCATCTTGTGTTGATCAGCTTTCTCCTCCTCAGAGATGATTTAAATATGGGAGAGCTTGTGTTGAGTGAGGTTCCAGTAGGGTGCCAAGACTAGCTGCTGTTTCCCAAGTTCTTTATTGGTAAAAGCTTTTACATTACATTCGATCAACAAGAGATACGACCGCACAGTGGTGGCTACAATTTGCCAAAATTATGAATTCCAATCTTAGTCAAAGCTCGGTGCCAAGAAGAAGTATGCTTTTAAATACAGCTTTTACATTTGCACAAAGTAATGGGTTGGCTGATTGCAGCAGTGAACTACCAAGCCAAACAGAGGTCCCAGGATCTATCTCTGGTCTTTGCTGAATTAACTAATCTCTGCTGGGGCAGCAATAGAGATACTACAATTGGCCTCAGCACCTCTGGGTTAGGGAGAGAAATTTGTCAAAAATCCTGCTTCTGGTCATTAACTAGTAACTCCTATTGGAAAATCCATGCCTACAGATGCTGGGTGAGCACAGGATCAGGCTTATTTTCCTGGCCCTATAGTCAAATCGCCTGCTGACAATCACTGTCAATCTTCGGCAACTTGTGTAAGATACCAGAGGGCAAGCAGCACTGTAGCAAGGAGCCAATACCTTAAGGAGATGAGAAAATGACCTCAAGAAAGAAGAAAGGAAGACATAAATAAATAGTAAAGAAGGGAAAGGTGAAGAGCAGTCTCATGATATGTGACCAGTGATGTGATGGCATTGCACTATTGTGCACCTTGCCCATTGTTCTGGTAAAATCTCTTCTGAGACACTGCTCCAAATGGCATTTTACATTTTGTTGATGCTGCTTGAACACTCCCAGCAAGATCTGTTTCCTCTTAATAACGTATTCTATGAAAATGATTATTAAATAATAATTCACTTGTTCATTTCCCAATTTTATGGGTTATGCATTTGAGGTTATTTTTCACTTCAGTACTGTGAATAACTATCCTCACAGAATGTGTTCTTTTTTTGATGATCCCCCACTAATTTCCTCTTCACCTTTTTGAAAGTACTGACTCATGTTAAGATGTGACAGCCCTTTATTACCTTGCCTAAGTAGTCATAATACATTCAAAAGCATAAACAGCAGCATTGGCAGTTTGGGAGTAAATGATCATTGAATGGTTATTCTAGAACAAACATTAGGGTAGCACTATGATTCAAGGGATTCTCAACTCCCTTGGAGTATAAATGTAAAAAGATCTCATCAGTGGCAGTGAGTTCAAGTCGTTTCTTCACTCATGCAAAGCACTGCCATAACTTACTTGTATTTGAGAGTTATGAGTCTCCCACTGTCACCGATGACACATCTTCAACTTAATTGACTTGATTTGACTGCATGCAAGGGACAAGTGAGTGAATGTAGTTGAGCAAGGCGATGATTGGCTGTGAGTCAGCCCTTTCTCACCACTGATGTTGCCCAGAGGCAGTAGCTCCAGGACTGACCCATACAGCTAATCACAAAGAAATAATGTGAAACTGAATGAAATCTGATTCGGCGTTTTATTGCTACTTTATGTTCGACAAATTTCTCTTCTGATTCTGTCCAGAAACCCGCTGTCTCACACCATTTACACGCCATGTTCCAGTTTCATGAAGCGAGCAGTTAATTATGATTGAAATGCAAATAGCCTCCACCTACATAACATAAAGCTTTTCAAAGGAACTATGCACAACAAGTCCTCCTTAAGGGTTTTTAACTTGTAGGGTCTGCTTGTTAAGGAGAGGCTGCAAACAGAAATTAATGCTGTATCTGCACTTTGGGTTTAATTTTTTTTTAATTTTCGTTCATATAAGTATACAGCAAGGAATTACTGGCACATAACCAATGTACCTGTGACATGTACTCCAATCTTTGCTTTTGCTTCATCTAGTCTGCCATATTCGTGTTGTATAGTCGTGTCAGCTGTGGTTCAGTGGGAAGCACGCTCGTGTCTGAATCAGAAGGTTGTGGGTTCAAGTCTCACTCCAGAGACTTAAGTACATAAATCTAGGCTGCTGAGGGAGTGTTGTACTGTTGGAGATGTCGTCTTTCCGATGAGATGTTAAACTGAGGCCCTGTCTGCACTCTCAAGTGGATGCAAAAGATCCCATGGCACTATTTTGAAAAAGAGCAGGGGAGGTATCCTGGCCAATATTTATCCCTCAATGACCAGATAATCTGTTTAATGGTGTCGATTATCACATTGCTGTTTGTGGGAGCTTGCTGTGTGCAAATTGCTGCGGCGTTTCCAACATTACAACTGTGACTACACTTCAAAAGTATTTCATTGGCTGTAAAGCACTTTGAGACGTCCGGTAATCATGAAAGGCACTATATCAATGCAGGTCTTTTATTCATATTGTTGGTTATTTAGTTAGGCAAGATATGGGGGCTTAATGTTTTATTGAGGTGGAGGATCCTAATTGTGGTTGGACGGGGAGGATGTGGTGAGATTGTTCAATTGAGACAGATAGAAGAAAGGAGAGTCAATGTGGGCAATTTTAATGAAGGGTGAGATTGGTGCTGCTGGGAATGAAGTGGAGCGAAACAGCCTCCGCATCATGAGGCCTGGGAAATTCTAATTCCCTGGCCTTATTTGGATGCTTGCTGTCAGTCTCCTGCCCAAACACAGTGGGAAGCACTAGCTGGAGGGCTGGGGGTGAGATTTTGGGCAGCAGGAACACTCCAATGGGAATCTGAAGTTATGGTCCCCAGCACTAATTGTGCAAACCTGGGGTTAAGATTGCTATCGGATCCTGATGACATAATCAAAACCTAATCTGCATATTTAAAGCAGGACCCCGTTGGCCTCCAGCACGTGTTTGCTCGTCAGCTCAGAAGAGCAGGTTAATATCATGATCCACGTTTAGACAGTGGGATCGGAGCAGGTAAGTCGCATGTGAAATTTTAGTTGGGTGGAGGGGGGGATTTGTCCCTATATGTCAGGGAGCCATGTTGGGATAATGAGAACTTTTTGGTTAGCAACTATAATGGGGGCTTCAGAGATTGTAGTGCCAACTGTGCTTACATTGCTCATTTATTTAATCATCTGACCTGAAAAGAAGAGAGCAGGTAAAAAACAGATTTCAATACTGGACCAAAAACTTTATGCACTTTTGGGATGTTGCTTGCGACTGTCCAGAGCTATAGTAATGATGTAAAACAAGGGCCTGAATTGGGCTCCCCCAGAACCTGGCTCGTATTCCAGGTTCGATCTATTAAGTTTTTTCAGAAAATAACAGCAATACTAGCTCCAGTTATACCATCTGCTCACATCCCAGTTGAGGGCCCTCGTGACATTTTGAATGATTGAAAAGGGCTGACTGTCATTTCAGCTCTTTTCAATCACCAGGAATTCATGGTGCTATGGTGAAGCTACTTGAGGTTTTTTGTAAACTTATTTAGTAAAACTTAAAGGGGTTGATTTTAAATTTTGGGCAGCCAACTGACCCGCTGTGGCTGTGATGGGGCCGGTGCCATTTGGAGGCCTGAACCTCATTTAAATAGGACTGGCGAGCTGCCCACCTCAAATGGGCATTTCATAGAAACATAGAAACATAGAAAATAGGTGCAGGAGCAGGCCATTCAGCCCTTCTAGCCTGCACCGCCATTCAATGAGTTCATGGCTGAACATGAAACTTCAGTACCCCATTCCTGCTTTCACGCCATACCCCTTGATCCCCCGAGTAGTAAGGACTTCATCTAACTCCCTTTTGAATATATTTAGTGAATTGGCCTCAACTACTTTCTGTGGTAGAGAATTCCACAGGTTCACCACTCTCTGGGTGAAGAAGTTTCTCCTCATCTCGGTCCTAAATGGCTTACCCCTTATCCTTAGACTGTGACCCCTGGTTCTGGACTTCCCCAACATTGGGAACATTCTTCCTGCATCCAACCTGTCCAAACCCATCAGAATTTTAAACGTTTCTATGAGGTCCCCTCTCACTCTTCTGAACTCCAGTGAATACAAGCCCAGTTGATCCAGTCTTTCTTGATAGGTCAGTCCCACCATCCCGGGAATCAGTCTGGTGAATCTTCGCTGCACTCTCTCAATAGCAAGAATGTCCTTCCTCAAGTTAGGAGACCAAAACTGTACACAATACTCCAGGTGTGGCCTCACCAAGGCCCTGTACAACTGTAGCAACACCTCCAGAGCAGCTCACCGGATTCAGCCGCAATATTGGGAGGCCTGGATTTGAGGAGGGCGGGGAAGGGATGGTCTCATGTTCACAGTGGGATGCAGTTGAGTCTGGGTCAGCAGTGGCCCAGATTATTTTTTTGGCACCGTGACAAAGTTCTCCTGCTCTTCCTGACCCCACAAAACTAATTTAAAACTGGTCAGAATGCACGCTACGCACTCCAACTCTGTCCTACAATGGCAAATGGGGTCCTACACAATGTTCCCTGTCAGTTTTTTCTGGCCACGCGGCCCCTTTAAGGAGTCTACGCAGCTCATTCAAAACACCGCGCACGCACTATTTTTCTATTGAAAAGCCAGCAAGCTGACTGCGTGGGCGTGCCACATTGGTTCTATATATGTCATGGGACCTACATTTGCATATTAAAGGGGTCTACCGTCTAAACTAGACAGGCCTTTTGGTAAGCCGCTGTAAAGATGGCAGTGGGCAGAGCAGCGGCATTTTAACGGGCAGTTACTCCATCGACCTCATTTTGAGATTATAAATGCCAAATTTTGGCAAGTTAAGTTCAACCCCCAAAAGGTGTACTGCCCACCCATAGCTGATGAACAAAGCCACCTGTTCCAGATACAAATGAGGGTCCTGTCACATACATAGGAAATTGGCAGAATTATTTTGCATATTTGACATCAGTGCGATACAAATAACATCATCCCATATTGATGCCAAATGTAGAGTAACTGTGGGGCATGTGTGACTGGGTTAGGTCAGGAGCACTAAACTATATACACCACAACATCCACATTTCAAAAGTAAATCCTGCACAGTGCTGCTTCCCAATACACAAAATTCTATATTAAATCTGAATGAAAACAAAGAAATGCATAAAGAACCCTGTAAGATTAAAGGATCCACCAACTGGTCCCACATGAATGATTTGTAATCTGATTTGTTTGTCTTGTGGTCATCCAAGAGTCCAGTATACTCCCATCTTGCCCCACACCTTGCTGTAAGATTCCAGCTATGTTTAGCTTGTGGTTTCCTTCAGTTACAATGACATTCCCGAGTTCTTTTCTTCTTCTTCTACACAAAAAACATCACCACATCCACTTCACTGAAGTTTCCCATTTTGTTTGGGTTGCTGTGTTGGTTTTGAGTTCATCTTTTTTACTGTTTATATCATCAGGAAAGATTTGTACTAACTGAATTTGAATTAAAAGCATTTTTTGGAATTGTAATTTAAGATTAAGCACATTGATGGATCATGTGATTGCATCAGGGTATTTAGGTGACTAGTTTAAATGTATTTATTTTAAGTGAAATACAATATTTATTACAATATATAAATTTACATAATCTGAGCAAATAGCATTATTAGAAACATATTTCAGTGATTTTACTTTTAAGCAATAAACTCCAGGATAAGGCCATTTAACCTTGACTACTTAAGAAGTCAAACTAAATAGAGAATAATAGAGATCATGGAGGGATTATAAGGTTGCACGTTAATTGATTGCATCATAAGCAGCAAGAATGAAGCTTGAATGGTTTATAACCATAATCGGAACCCTCTTGATTAGATTACAGCCTTGTTATAAGATGCTCGTGTATGTTATTTTAATACATACCCTTTCAATGTTATGTAGCTTGATTCTGTTCTGATCAGTTCTCATACTGGCAGTGGTTTGTGGTGTAGGTGCTGTTAGTGAACTCCATGTCCTTGATAAATTCACATAAGAGGATTCATAAGTGTGTTGTAATGACTACAAGATTATCAAGAAATAATCTGCAACCGATAACCAGGAAGTGCTGCGTTCAGTATATATTATAAACTGATAACGGACCTTATAGGGATTAACGATTAATTAAATAAAAACTGCCTTCATAAATGGTAGTAACTCACTCCTTCAATAAGAACAAGCATCATTATTCCAACTCTGCAGAGTAGCTGTGGACTACAGCAAATGACATCTGAAAGTCATAGAGAAAGGGAAAATGCATGAAGTTGTTGATCGAGTATTGAAATCCATTTTTTTACCTGGTTCCTAGTATGACCTTTAGCTCACACGACCCCTCTCACTGACTGAAGACCCCATAATAACTGCAAACCATAAAGTTTGTGCCAAAATGACTCCCTGGCACGTTGGGGCAAATTTTAATCCATTTTAAATGAAGACTAAAATTTTACCAGATTATCGAATATACAGACAGCATGCCAATATGTTCATTCTTCAGTAATTAATAAAATAACTTCAGATGTTTGCATTCTCTCAGGTGACCACTGTTTGTCAGAGTATCAACACCAATATCCGTGGCTAGTGGGGTGCAAGAGACGATGAAAAGTTTTGATGGGGTGCAGCCTGAAAGAATTCAAGAACCCGTGCCCTACTATATGACACTGTGAACTGTAATAGACTTGTAAACTGACATTTTTCACGGGTACTGTCAAATAATCGTAAACTGTCACCTTATCATTTGAACTCAAAGTCCATAACATAATTTGTCTTTGTAACACAACCTGTTCCTTGTGATTCTTGAATATGCAAAATGAATTTAAAAACAAAAATTAAAATGATTTGATTTTAGCTGCGAGAGTGCCTTGCAGTTTCTCCCTACCGTGTTATGGCATAACGTAACATGAAAAACGAAACCAGGGATTCAGCCAGTGTAAGTCAGTTAAATCAACATTCACACTTATCTGCTGCGTGCAGTAAGAAAATAGGATAAAATGAATCCCTTGTGCAGTTCTTCGGTCTGCTAGGGTTGGAGGACTGTGGCATGCTGGGAAGTTAGGTATACAGTGGTAGGGACCTTTGTTCAGCGTGTGGAAAATCACACACAGTCAATATCAGAAAGGAAAGCAAATAATTACCACATCCGAATTGGCTTTAATATTAGCCAGAAGTGAAAGAGAAGGGAAGCCTGTCAAAATTGGCTTCACTGCATGAACGGCGCCCAGTTTCTCCATCTCTGTCTGCCTCTTTCTCTTTTCATCCTCTAATCCTGCTTTTCATTCTTTCCCTATTAGCGACCAGAAAAGTGATAAGTTTCAGCAACTGGTTGCTGCTAGTTCGCCACACAGTCACAAAGTGATAATTGTGTGTGAGATTCTATAACAAACCTTGTTATTGGTGGTCAGCTGCAGGGCAAGGAGCCTCCTTTTCTGGCTCAGGACCACAGTGACAGGTTGTGTACTAATGGTGGTATAAATCGTTTTGCTTTCAACATTTTCCATTGACTCTCTGCAATTAAAACTGTGGCCTTGTGCTCCCGTATCAGAAGAAGGAGATCCCCTGGCAGGGGACCTATTCTATGACGATCAGAGAATGCCAATGGCACTGTCAGTAGAGAGGTCTGCAACCAATCAGTGCTGGAGGAGAATAGTGCAAGGCAAAAGCGAGGATAAAAGCAGGATAACTGAAATAAAAGTCACATTAGAAAACTTGTTCAGTGAACAGAATTGGGCATTGTATGATCTTCAAAATCGGAATTGATCTGACTGAGATGAATTTGGATCTATATACTCTGTTTCTAAAATGTGTTCTTCCAATTTATTTTTATTTCCCTCCCCCCCCCCCCCTTATTCCTCATTCCATTCTATGCCATTTAGATTTCCATGATTTTCACAGCGTTGGAAGCAGTTTACATAGAATTACATAGCATTTACAGCCTAACCAGTCCATGCTGGCGTTTATGCTCCACTCGAGCCTCCTCCCGTCTTTCCTCATCTAAATCTATCAGTATAACCCTATATTCCCTTCTCCCTCATATGCTTATTTAGCCTCCCCTTAAAAGTATATATACTATTCATTTCAACCACTTCCTGTGGTAGCGAATCACTCTTTGGGTAAAGAAGTTCCTTCTAAATTCCCGATTTGATTTCTTGGTGACTATTTTACATTGATGGCCTCTAGTTTTGCTCTTCCCCACAAATGGAAACATTCTCTCTGTATCCACTCTATCAAAACCTTCCATAATTTTAAAGAGCTCTATTAGGTCACCCTCAGTTTTCTCTCTTCAAGAGAAAAGAGACCCAGCCTGTTCATCCTTTCCCGATAGGTATACCCTCACATTTCTGATAAATCTTTGTAAATATTTTTTGCACCCTCTCCGGTCCTTCTATATCCTTTTTTATAATATGGTGACCCAAATTGTATGCAATACTCCAGGTGTGGTCTTACCAAGGTTCGATACAGGTTTCGCATAACTTCCCTACTTTTCAATTCAATCCTTCCAGAAATAAACCCTAGGGCTTGGTTTCCTTATTTATGGTCTTGTTAAGCTGTGTCGCTACTTTTTGTGATTTTTGTATTTGTACTCTGAGATTTCGTTGATCTTCTACTCCATTTAGATTCTTATTTTCCAAGTAAAACATGACCTCCCTATTTTTCTTACCAAAATGTAATACCTCACATTTATCTGTGTTTAAATTTATTTGCCAATTATATTCCCATTCTTCAAGTTTACTAATGTCTTCAAGTAATTTGTTGCAATCTTCCTCAGTGTTGACCACCACCCGGGAGTCAGCTCCAAATTTAGAAATTGTGTTTTTGATTCCAAAGTCTAAATTTTTAATATAAATTATGAACAACAATGGTCCCAGCACTGATCCTTGTGGCATATCATTTCCCATGTTCAGCCACTCTGAATAGCTACCCTTTACCCCTATTCTCTGTTTTATGTTTAGAAACCAGCTAGTTATCTGTAATAGGCTCCACCTGTGGACTCCTGTGGCACTGCAGCCACTGCTGTTTATAATAAAGGGAACAAGTCACCCGACTGGTGACTTCTGGAATGTTCTGCCATCTTAAGGCTGTGTGTGTTTCTGTGAGTACTGAAAACATAACAATGACGACGAAGTTGGATTTATCGGGGGGGCGGGGGGGGGAAAAAGCTGACATTTTTGTTGGTGGAGGATTCAGCCAACCGACAGAGAGACTTTGAGAGCTTCTCTGTTTTGATTAATGCGACTGTGAAAGTTTCAGAGGGTATGTGAGGCGGCTAGAAATGTTTTTCACTGCAAATAATATCATTGAAGTCCCCGATGATGAAAACCATAACCGAGTGGTGTTGGAAAGACAAAGGGCTATTTTCTTAACTGAAACAGGGCCCGAGGTGTATGAAACCTTGAAAAATTTGCTTGTGCCTGTCAAGCCAAAGGACACAACTCTTAAGTAGAGTTAGAACAGCACTACAGCCTTGAGCCCCTAGAAATTCCTGAAAGTTATCATTTCGGAATATGAAATCAGTTAACCGAAGAAAATATCAGTGAGTATATTGTAGCATTAAAAAGGTTATCTATTCACTGTAATTTCGGAAACTTTCAGGACCGTGCATTGCGTGTCCGCTTTGTTTGTGGGATGAAAAATGATGCGATCAGAAGAAATTTATTGACAACGCCTAACTTGACGTTTGATTTAGTGTGTCAGACAGCTATGTCAATGAACATGGCCGACCAATATTCCCGAGAATTTCATACTATTTCCAGTCATCAGATAACCAAAGTGAATCGCCTGCAGGTTAAAAGTAAAAGGCAGTTGGGCCCCAAGGTCTCAGAAACTGGCAATGGTAACAGAGCATTAAAGTCCTGCTATCGGTGCCTGGGACAACACATTGCTCAAAGTTGTCCATATGTGAAGGCAGAGTTTTTTATCTGCAGGAAAACTGGGCATCTTGCGAAGGCATGCCGACTGAAGGGTAAACCAGCCTTCAAAGCTATGAGTAGAAATCCCCAAAGACTACATAGCATGGAAGAAAAACAACAGGACGAGGAGATTTTAGAGCTAAACATTGTCAGGAGCACGAGGTTAACGAACAGCGATTCGAAAAGTAACATTATCCACATAGATGTTGCAGGAACCAAGATACCCATAGAAATCGACACTGGTGCATCAGTGAGTGTAGTACCAGAGTCGCTATACCTTGAAAAATTGCGTGATTTCCCACAGGAGAAATCCAAGATAGAGCTGCGAGGCTACTCGGGAGAGAACATTCCTGTGGTAGGTCGTATCACCGTACCGGTGAAGTACAAGGATCAATTTCAGAGCTTGCCTCTATTTGTTGTGGCAGGAGACAAGCCTGCCTTCCTAGGAAGAAATTGATTGGGATCACTGAAGCTGGATTGGAGTGAGATTTTGCTTGTTGAAACGAGATTTGCATTAAAGGATGATGTCATCAAGAATTATCTGAAGGTGTTCTGCGAGACAGGCAGTGCAATCCAAAGCTTCAAGGCGAGTATCAGGATAGAGAAGGACGCTAGATCGATTTACTGCAAGCCACGACCCATACCATATGCACTCAAGGAGAAAGTTGAGCAAGAACTCAAAAGACTAGAGACTGAGAACATTATATCTAAGATAGATCGATATCATTGGGCTACATTCTTTGTTGTTGTACCGAAGTCTGATGGTAAAGTAAGATTGAATAGTGATTATAAAGTAAACGGAAACCAGGTTCTAGAGGGTAATCTCCCCAATACATTGCCAAATGTAGATTTGTTCACAACACTGACAGGTGGTCAGATCTTCTTAAAGTTGGATCTTACGAATGCCTACTTACAGCTTGAACTAGATGAGGGGTCCAAGTCATGCTTGACTATAAATACTCATCTAGGCCTATATCAATTTAATAGGCTACCATTTGGAGTGTCTTCCGCCCCTGCCATTGTCCAAGGGGTGATGAACAAGATTTTGCAAGGTATTGAAGGGGTAGTATGTTACTTAGATGACATACTAATTTTAGCACCAAACAGGCAAATTCATAATAACATATTAGAAATAGAAACATAGAAAATAGGTGCAGGAGTAGGAAATTCAGCCATTCGAGCCTGCACCACCATTCAATAAGATTGTGGCTGATCATTCCCTTAGTATCCCTTTCCTGCTTTCTCTCCATACCCCTTGATCCCTTTAGCCGTATGGGCCATATCTAACTCCCTCTTGAATATATCCAATTAACTGGCATCAACAACTCTCTGCGGCAGGGAATTCCACAGGTGAACAACTCTCTGAGTGAAGAAGTTTCTCCTCATCTCAGTCCTAAATGGCCTACCCCTTATCCTAAGACTGTGTCCCCTGGTTCTGGACTTCCCAACATCGGGAACATTCTTCCCGCATCTAACCTGTCCAGTCCCATCAGAATCTTATACATTTCTATGAGATCCCCTCTCCTCCTTCTAAACTCCAGTGTATAAAGGCCAGTTGATCCAGTGTCTCCTCATATGTCAATCCAGCCATCCCTGCAACCTTCACTGCACTCCTTCAATACCAAGAACATCCTTCCTCAGATTAGGAGACCAATATTCCAGGTGAGGTCTCACCAAGGCCCTGTACAACTGTAGTAAGATCTCCCTGCTCCTATACTCAAATCCTCTAGCTATGAAGGCCAACATACCATTTGCCTTCTTCATCGCCTGTTTTACCTGCATGCCAACTTTCAATGACTGATGAACCATGATACCCAGGTCTCGTTGCACCTCCGCTTTTCTTTATCTGACGCCATTCAGATAATATTCTGCCTTCGCCTTTTTGCCCCCAAAGTGGATAACCTCACATTTATCCATATTATACTGCATCTGCCATGCATTTTCCCACTCATCTAACCTGTCCAAGTCACCCTGCAGCCTCTTAGCGTCCTCCTCATGGCTCACAACGCCACCCAGCTTAGTGTCATCTGCAAACTTGGAGATATTACACTCAATTCCTACATCTAAATCATTAATGTATATTGTAAAGAGCTGGGGTCCCAGCACTGAGCCCTGCAGCACTCCACTAGTCACTGCCTGCAATTCTGAGAAGGACCCATTTATCCCGACTCTCTGCTTCCTGTCTGCCAACCAGTTCTCTATCCACATCAGTACATTACCCCCAATACCATGTGCTTTGATTTTGCACAACAATCTCTTGTGTGGGACCTTGTCAAAAGCCTTTTGAAAGTCCAAATACACCACATCACGACATCCACTGGTTCTCCCTTGTCCACTCTGCTAGTTACATCCTGAAAAAAATTCCAGAAGATTCGTCAAGCATGATTTCCCTTTCATAAATCCATGCTGACTTGGACCGATCCTGTCACTGCTTTCCAAATGCACTGCTATTTTATCCTTAATGATTGATTCCAACATTTTCCCCACTACTGATGTCAGGCTAACCAGTCTATAATTACCCATTTTCTCTCTGCCTCCTTTTTTAAAAAATGGTGTTACATTAGCAACACTCCAGTCCATGGGAACGGACTGAGAGTCGATAGACTGTTGGAAAATGATCACCAATGCATCCACTATTTCTAGGGCCACTTCCTTAAGTACTCTGCGATGCAATCTATCAGGCCCCGGGGAATTATCAGCCTTCAATGCCATCAATTACCCCAACACAATTTCCCGTCTAATAAGGATATCCTTCAGTTCCTCCTTCTCACTAGACCCTTGGTCCCCTAGTACATCCGGAAGGTTATTTGTGTCTTCCTTCGTGAAGACAGAACCAAAGTATTTGTTCAATTGGTCTGCCATTTCTTTGTTCCCCATTATAAATTCACCAGAATCCGAATGCAAAGGACCTATGTTTGTCTTCACAAATCTTTTTCTCTTCACATATCTATAGAAGCAGTAGGTTTTTATGTTCCCTGCAAGCTTCCGCTCATACTCTATTTTCCCCCTCTTAATTAAACCCTTAGTCCTCATCTGCTGAATTCTAAATTTCTCCCAGTCCTCAGGTTTTCTGCTTTTTCTGGCCAATTTATATGCCTCTTCCTTGGATTTAACACTATCCTTAATTTCCCTTGTTAGCCACAGTTGAGCCACCTTCCCTGTTTTATTTTTACTCCAGACAGGGATGTACAAATGTTGAAGTTCATCCATGTGATCTTTAAATGTTTGCCATTGCCTATCCACTGTCAACCCTTTAAATATCATTTGCCAGTCTATTCTAGCTAATTCACGCTTCATACTGTCGGAGTTACCTTTCCTTAAGTTCAGGACCCTAGTTTCTGAATTAACTGTGTCACTCTCCATCTTAATAAAGAATTCTACCATATTATGGTCACTCTTCCCCAAGGGGCCTCACACAACAAGATTGCCAATTCGTCCCTTCTCATTACACATCACCCAGTCTAGGATGGCCAGCTCTCTAGTTGGTTCCTCGATATATTGGTCTAGAAAACCATCTCTAATACACTCCAGGAAATCCTCCTGCACCGCATTGCTACCAGTTTGGTTAGCCCAATCAATATGTAGATTAAAGTCACCCATGATAACTGCTGTACCTTTATTGCACGCACCCCTTATTTCTTGTTTAGTGCTGGCCCCAACCTCATTACGACTGTCTGGTGGTTTGTACACAACTCCCATGAGCGTTTTCTGCCCTTTGGTGTTCCGCAGCTCCACCCATACAGATTCCACATCATCCAAGCGAATGTCCCTCCTTACTATTGCATGAATTTCCTCTTTAACCAGCAACGCCACCCCACCTCCTTTTCCTTTCTGTCGATCCTTCCTAATTGTTGAATATCCCGGGATGTTGAGTTCCCAGCCTTGGTCACCCTGGAGCCATGTCTCCGTGATGCCAATTACATTATATCCGTTAACTGCTATCTACGCAGTTAATTCGTCCACATTATTCCGAATACTCCTTGCAATGAGACACATAGCCTTCAGGCTTGCCTTTTTAAAACAATTTCCTCTTTAGAATTTTGCTGTAATGTGGCCCTTTTTGTTTTTTGCCTTGGGTTTCTCTGCCCTCCAATTTTACTATTCTCCTTTCTATCTTTTACTTCTGCCGCCATTTTATTTCACTGTCTCCCTGCATCGGTTCCCATCCCCCTGCCATATTAGTTTAACCCCTCCCCAACAGCACTAGCAAACACTCCCCCTAGGACATTGGTTCCGGTCCTGCCCAGGTGCAGACCGTCCGGTTTGTACTAGTCCCACCTCCCCCAGAACCGGTTCCAATGTCCCAGGAATTTGAATCCCTCCCTGCTGCACCACTGCTCAAGCCACGTATTCATCTGAGCTATCCTGCGATTCCTACTCTGACTAGCACGTGGCACTGATAGTAAACCTGAGATTGCTACTTTTGAGGTCCTACTTTTTAATTTAGCTTCTAGCTCCCTAAATTCGTAGGAACTCATCCCATTTTTTACCTATATCGTTGGTATCTATATGCACCATGACAACTGGCTGTTCACCCTCCCTTTTCAGAATGTCCTGCACCCGCACCGAGACATCCTTGATCCTTACACCAGGGAGGCAAAATACCATCCTGGAGCCTCGGTTGCGGCTGCAGAAACGCCTATCTATTCCCCTTACAATCGAATCCCCTATCACTATAGCTCTCCCACTCTTTTTCCTGCCCTCCTGTGCAGCAGGGCCACCCACGGTGCCATGAACTTGGCTGCTGCTGCTCTCCCCTGATGAGGCATCCCCCTCAACAGTACCCAAAGCGGTATATCTGTTTTGCAGGGGGATGACCGCAGGGGACCCCTGCACTACCTTCCTTGCATTACTCTTCCTGTTGGTCACTCATTCCCTATCTGGCTATGTACCCTTTACCTGCAGTAAGACCATCTCGCTAGCTGTGCTATTCACGTCATTCTCAGCATCGTGGATGCTCCAGACTAAATCCACCCGCAGCTTCAGTACCACAATGCGGTCCGTCAGGAGCTGCAGCCGGATACACTTCCCGCAGACGTAGTGGTCAGGAACACTGGATGCGTCCACGACTTCCCACATAGTACAGGAAGATCATAACACATGTCCGAGCTCTCCTGCCATGACTTAACCCCTAGATTAACTTAATTTGGCAATAACAATGATCAATGTTACTTACTGATATAGAAAAGAAAAAGAAAAACTACTTACCAATCACCAGCCAACCACATACCCCCTTGGCTGTGACATCACCTTTCGATTTCTTTCTACTTCTTTTGCCTCCCTGCTGCAGCTGCGCCGGCTGGCCTCTGACGTCCCGCTCTGCCTCCTCGAACTTCCCGCTGCCTCCCCGACTCAAAGCTAGCGATGTGGACCATAACCTCTGGCTGTTCACCCTCTCCCCCCAGAATGCCCTGCAGCTACTCAGTGACATCCTTGACCCTGGCACCAGGGAGGCAACATACCATCCTGGAGTCACATCTGCGGCCGCAGAAATGCCTGACTGCTCCACTGACTATTGAATCCCCTACCACTATAGCTCTTCCATTCTTCTTCCTCTCCCCCTCCCCCGCCCCCCCTGTGCAGCTGAGACACCCATGGATGAATGGCTTGGCTCTGGCTGCACTCCCCAGAGCCACCATCACCTCCATCGGTACTCAGAACAGAGTAGCATGTGGGTGCAAGAGTGGTTATGTGTTTGACCAAGCATTTTGCATGCAGTTACTTTGATAGAGGTAGAGTGAAAGAGAGAGAGTTCAAATGGAAATCAAGGGCATCCCTTGGAGGAAAACTTTCCTCAGGATCAGCCTCGAATGAGTTTAAATTCAACACCATGTTTGGAAGGTTCTGTTCGAGAACAAAGGTATCCTCTTCGAAACAGAAAACAAGTGGTTAAGCTTGATTTGTAAATATGGCAAAATAAGTCCATATCTTTTGTTATGTATAACCATGCAAGTTATGCATGATGATTATTTTGTTATAATAACTTCTTCATTAAGGAGGGAGAAGTGTAAGATATATATATAGCTCCACCTGTGGACTCCTGTGGCATTGTAGCCAGTGCTGTTTATAATGAAGGGAACAGGTCACCTGACTGGTGACTTCTGGAATGTTCTGCCATCTTAAGGCTGTGTGTATTTCTGTGAGTACTGAAAATATCACATTATCCATTCTGCTACTTGTTTCCTGACTCCATGTGCTCTGATCTATCCATTAGTCTATTATGTGGTACCTTATCAAAGGCCATTTGAAAATCTAGCTAAATTACATCCACTACATTACTCGTGCCCACTCTGTTACCATTTCAAAAGAATAATTTAGGTTCGTCAAGCAAGACTTTTCTTTTTTAAATTCATGCTGACTATTCATTATTACATTTTTGGATTCTAGATGTTCTTCTATTTTCTGCTTTAGTTGGGATTCCATTATTTTTCCTACCACTGATGTTAAGCTGACTGGCCTATAGTTCCCTGAACATGTTATATTTCCCTTCTTAAATATAGATCTTATGTTAGCTAACCACCAGTCCTCTGGCACTACATCTTGTTCCAACGAATTATTAAATATGTGTAGCAATGCCTCTGTTATCTTGTCCCTAGATTTTTTTTAAATGTGCGGATGTAATCCATCTGGACCAGAGGTTTTATCATTTGAGTTTGATTAGTTTATTTAATATTTCTCCTCTTTTTTATTTTAATGCAGTTATCTCATTTCTAATATCATCATCTGATGTCCTGTCCACCTATTCTGTCTCTCTGGTAAATATTGAAGCAAAGTAATTATTTAATATTTCTGCCATCTCTCTATCGCTGGGTGTGATGATATCCTGTCCATCCATTAGTGGCCCTATTCCCATTCAGACTCTTTTTTTAAATTTATGTGCCTGTAAAATATTTTACTATTTTATTTTATGTTCCTTGAAAATGTCATTTCATAGATCCTTGTTGTCTTTCGAGTTATTTTTTTTTAATTTCTCTCCTAAACTCTTTGTATTCTCCCTTGTCATTCTCTCCCCTGCTGTTCACGTACTTTCTGTACATCTCTTTCCTTATCATCAATTTTTCCCTTATACCTTTATTCATCCATGGAGTCTCATTAGTGTTTAGCTTGTTCTTGTTTGTCCCAGACTCTGTTGAACACTGTTTTAAATATTTCCCACTGCTGTTCTACATCATTGTTTGCCAATATTGTCCATTTTATTTTCCCAAATTCTATTCTCAGCCTTGCAAAATCATCTTTTCTCCAATCTATTGCCCTGGTCTTATCTCCTTCTTAATTATTATCTTTGAGTACGATATGATGGTCACTGTTGCCTAGATGTTGCCCTACTTTTACTTCTTTTATCTGCTCTGGTTCATTCCCCATTACTAGATCCAATTGTGAATCCTCCCTTATTGGGCTTCTTACATATAGGTTAGAAAGGAGTCCTGTACATATTGTAGATACTCTATTCCCTTATCCACGTTACCTACCTCTTCTGGCAAATTAATATCTGCGCAGTCAAAATCCCCATGATTATTATTCTGTCTTTTGCTCGTTTCCCTAATTTGTTTGAATATTTTTCCCTTTACCTCCCTTCCACTATTTGGTGGTCTGTAGACTACCCCTATTAGTGTGATTGATAATAATAACTTTTATTAATATAGCTCCTTTTTATTTATAAATATCCCAAGGCGCTTCACAACAGTGTTACAAGACAAAACAGATAAATTTGACACTGAGCCACAAAAGAAAAAATTAAAGCAGATGACCAAAACCTTGTTTAAAGAAGTAGGTTTTAAGGAGCGTCTTAAAGGAGGATAGAGAGGTTTGGGGAGGGAGTTCCAGAGCTTAGGGCCCAGGCAGCTGAAGGTACATCCACCAATGGTTGAGCAGTTATAATGAGGGATGTTCAAGAGGCCAGAATTTGAAGAGTGCAGACATTTTGAGGGGTTGTGAGGCTGAAAAAGATTACAGAGATAGGGAGGATCAAGGCCATGGAGCAATTTGTAAACAAGGATGAGAATTTTGTAATCGAGGCGTTGTTTAACTGGGAGCCAATGTATGTCAGAAACCACAGGGGTGATGGGTGATCGTGACTTGGTGCGAGTTAGGACATGGGCTGTTGAGTTTTATACAACCTCGAGTTTACGTAGTGTAGAATGTGGGAGGCTGGCCAGGAGTAGTCAAGTCCAGAGGTAACAAAGGCATGACTGAGGGTTTCAGCAGCAGAAGAGCTGAGGCAGGGGCAGAGGCGGGCGATGTTTCGGAGGTGGAAAAAGGCGATTTTAGTTATGCCGCGGATATGTGGCTGGAAACTCATTACCGACTCAAATATGACACCTAGGTTGCAAACAGTCTTGGTCACCCTCAGATTGATGCTAGGGAGAGGGATGGGGTCAGTGGTTAGGGAACGCAGTTTGTAGCGGGGACCAAAGATAATTAAGATTAGTGGGAAAGCGAGTTGTGTAGAGGGCACAGAGAGGCTGCAAAGAGATTTAGATAGGTTAAGCGAATGGGCTAAGGTTTGGCAGATGGAATACGATGTCGGAAAATGTGAGGTCATCCACCTTGGAAAAAAAAACAGTAAAAGAGAATATTATTTGAATGAGGAGAAATTACAACATGCTACAGTGCAGAGGGACCTGGGGGTCCTTGTGCTTGAAACACTTTTTGGAGTTTATCTGAAAACAAAAAACATTAATCCGTGCCACCCGACCTGGATGACACACCAGACATTTACAAGGCCCTTTTTTTCCTCTTTTTTGTTTTTTTTTGGGCACTAAAATCACATTTTTTTTTTCCAGTGCCCCCTATAAAAGGGGAGGGGGACAGTAAAAGCACCGGCAATTAAAACAAATTAAACTTTAAAACGTAAAATCAAATTAAAATTTGGTTGCCGGGCGTGATGATGCACTCCAGTCCCTCCGGTGCCCACCTCTCGCGGAAGGCCGCGAGCGTACCGGTGGACACCGCGTGCTCCATCTCCAAGGACACCCTGGACCGGATGTAAGAGCGGAAGAGAGGCAGGCAGTCAGGTTGAACGACCCCCTCGACCGCCCGCTGCCTGGACCAGCTGATGGCACCCTTGGCCGTGCCCAGGAGCAGTCCTACGAGGAGGCCCTCGGACCTACCTGCTCCCCTCCGCACAGGGTGCCCAAAGATCAGGAGAGTGGGACTGAAGTGCAGCCAGAATTTCAGGAGCAGCCCCTTTAAATAATAAAACAGGGGCTGCAACCTCGTGCACTCAATAAAAACATGGAACACGGACTCCTCCAGAACGCAGAAATTGCAGGCGGCCTGGGAGTCCGTGAACCGGCTTAAAAATTTGTTGCACGGCACTGCTCCGTGCACCACCCTCCAGACCAAGTCCCCGATGAATAGTGGGAGGACTCCCGCGTAGAGTGCCCTCCATCGGGGACCCCCGCCTCCTCCGGACGGCAAGATGGTACGCCATGGCGTGTCCGGACGGCCGGCGAGGATGGCAAAGTTGAGAGTGTGCAGGAGCAGCCCGTACAGGAAACCCCTCCGCGCGGAACTGAAAGGCACGGAGGGGATTTCCCCGAGGCGGCTCAAGTTGTGAGGCGCCGGCCCCTGAGGGAGGTTCCGGGGTTTGGCACCGATGAGGAATTGCGTCCGGACGGGGGTCAGTTCGGACGGGATCTCCCCACGTGCTTGAGCCTCCTCGATGCACCTAACAGAGTCAGGGCCCAAAGCTGTTTTTAGCGACTCGATGGCTTTGGCCGCGCGGCGGACGTCTGCTGAATTTAGGCGCCGCGCCAGCATGTCTGGCGCCATCCAGCCCGCTCCTCCGCCATCGAGCAGGTCCCTGACCCTGGTCACCTCACCAGCCACAGCCCTCTCTTCCGACCGCCACATAAAACCTCGGTCGTGGAGGTACGGATTCCCAAGCAGCGGCTCCTGCAGGACAGCCGCCACTCTGCGGAGAGCTGCGCTTGGTGGAGACTTTGTTCCAGACCCTGATGAGTTCCTTGTAAAAGACAGGCAGCTCCCGGAGGGCGGTCCTGACACCCCCCAAGTTCGCAAACAGGAGCTGCGTGTCATAATTGAGGTCGAGCTGCTGGCGGAAGAAATACCTCGCCAGAGCGCACCACCTAGGAGGGGGCTCGACGTAAAGGTATCTCTGCAGGGTCTGAAGACGGAAAGTCGCGAGCTGGGCGCTGACGCACACCAACGACTGACCGCCCTCCTCAAGCGGAAGACTCAAGACCGCGGCAGAGACCCAGTGCTTCCTGTTGTTCCAGAAGAAGTCCACCAGCTTCTTCTGTATCTTGGCGACAAACGCAGGGGGAGGGGTCAAAGTTACCAGCCGGTACCACAACATTGCGGCCACCAGCTGGTTTATGACTAGTGCTCGACCCCTGTAGGACAGCACTCGGAGCAGTCCTGTCCAGCGCCCTAGGCGAGCGGCGACCTTGGCCTCCAGCTCCTGCCAGTTCGCCGGCCAGGCTTCCTCGTCGGGGCTAAGGTAGACTCCCAGATAGAGGAGATGGGTCGTGCTCCAGGCAAAAGGCCTGAGCTCCTCCGGCAGGGAGTCCACCCGCCACTGACCCACCAGGAGTCCGGAACATTTTTCCCAGTTGATTCTGGCGGAGGATGCGGCCGAGTAAATCTACTGGCACTCACGCATCCTCCGCAGGTCAGCGGGATCCTCTATCGCGAGGAGCACGTCATCGGCGTAACCCGAGAGGACGACCTCCATGCCCAGCCCTTGCAGAGCCAGTCCCGTCAACCTCGTCCGCAGGAGGCGCAGGAAAGGCTCCACGCAAACGGCGTATAACTGGCCGGACATGGGGCATCCCTGGCGCACCCCTCTCCTAATGCGAAGGGGCGCCGTCAAGGACCCGTTAACCTTAATCAGACACTCCGCGGCAGCGTACAAAAGTCGGATCCGGGCGACGAAATGCGTCCCGAACCCGAAAGCGCGCAGAGTTCCGAGCAGATAGTCGTGATCCACCCTGTCGAACGCCTTCTCTTGATCGAGAGATAGGAAGGCGACCGACAGACCAGCCTCCTGGGAATGATGGATGAGGTCCCGGACCAGATGGACGTTGTCGTGGATTGTCCGGCCCGGGACCGTGTAGGACTGGTCGGGGTGGATCATGTGGTCCAGCACGGCACCAAGGCGAGCAGACATCGCCCTGGCGAAGATTTGTAGTCCGTGCTGAGGAGGGAGACCGGGCACCAGTTCTTAAGAAGGCGGAGATCGCCCTTCTTAGGCAGCAGGACGATGACTGCCCTGCGCCAAGAGAGGGGCATCTCCCCGGTCGCCAGACTTTCCTCCAAGACCCGCGCGTAGTTGCCCCCCAGGACGTCCCAGAATGCCCTGTGGAACTCCACGGTCAGCCCGTCCAGCCCCGGGGTTTTACCCCTCGAGAGCCGGTCGAGGGCACCGGTCAGCTCCGCCAGGCTTAGCGGAGCTTCCAAATTTTCACCGCCCTCCGGGCTGACTTTCGGCAGGTCCTCCCACAAAACTCTACGCGCTTCCTCGCTGGACGGATCCAGAGAGAACAGAGCCCCGTAATATTCACGGGCCCTGTTGTTGACGCCCTCCGGATCCGAGACGAGAGAGCCGTCGTCGGCCAGCAGCGTCAAGAGCTGCTTACGGACACTCTGCCTTTTTTCCAGCGAGTAGAAGAAGGGGGAGCCGCGGTCCAGATCCCGCAGGAACCGGATCCGCGACCTCACGAACGCGCCTCGGGACCCGACGAGCTGCAGGTCCCTCAGCGCGGCCTTCTTAGCTTCGTACACCGTCCGCAGGGCCGGGTCCTGGACGACTTGACCGAGACGGGATTCCAGGTCGAGCACCTCTTTTTCTAGGCGCCCGACCCTGGCCGCCCGCCTCTTGGTCGACTCCCTCGCGTACTCTTGACAGAAGACGCAGACGTGAGCCTTGCCCACGTCCCACCATAGCCTCAAGGAGGGGAAGCCCCCCTGCTTCCTTCTCCAGTCGGACCAGAATCGACGGAACGAGTCCTGGAACCGCTCGTCCTCCAGCAGCTGGTTGTTAAAATGCCAGTACGCGGACCCCATCCTCGCGCGGAGCGAAGCGAGCTCTGCCCACACCAGGTGGTGGTCCGAACACGGCACCGGCCGCATGGAGGCTGCCGGGACGCAGGAAACGTACGCCCGAGACACGTAAAGGCGGTCGACTCTGGACCATCCTACTCCAGGCCTCACCCAAGTAAAGGCGCTGGAGTCGGGGTGGAGATTTCGCCAGACGTCCACCAAGTCGAAGGACCCGACCAGGTCCCTCAACTTCTCCATCGCCGTCATGCTCTGCGGGGCACCGGAGCGGTCCCTCGCCTCGAGGGTGCAGTTAAAATCCCCCCCGAGGACAATGCAGTCGCCGACGTCGACAGAGCCAAGAAGAGCGGACACGTCTTCGAAGAAGCGCGTTTGCTGCGGGCCGGGCTGAGGGGAGTACACGTTCACGAGATGGAGCGGCACGTCCCCCAGGCGAACCGTGACGTGCAGCAAGCGGCCTGGCACGGGCTCCTCGACCCCCAAGATCTCCGGCTGAAAATGCGGGCCCAGCAAGATGGCCACCCCACTAGAAGTGGCAGTGAGGTGGCTCATGCGGACCTCTCCTTGCCATTCCAGGAGCCACGTGGCTTCGTCTCCCGGAACGGTGTGGGTTTCTTGCAGGAAGCACACCGCATATTTCCCCTCCCGCAGGGGCGAAAAATATTCAAATCTACGGCGTGCCCCTCTGCCGCCGTTGATGTTGAGGCTGGCTATGGTTATCTTCATGACTAGAGCATAGTGCAACCTCTACCTTAACCTATTGTGGGGGAGGGAGCGGAGTCTTTTGTTGACCTCCACTCCCTCTGCAGCCCAGCGAGGAGTCCCTCGAGCTCGCGCTGCTCAAGGTGTTGCGCCTTTGTCAAGGACCCGCCCGCGGCCAAGGTTTTAGCGGCGGCGCGGACGGACCCCTTGATCAGCTCTGGCTCGGACCATTTTCCCAGGGCCAGTTGGGCTTGGTTGCAGCGACCCCGGCTCTGGGCCAAAAAGTCCCGCAGTTCCTTTGCAGGAATTAGGAGGGTCTCAGCGGCGGCCGCGAGCAGATCCAACGCCTCGCTGGCGGTGGTCTCTAGATCTTCTCCCGCGTCCCCCACCGAGTCTCCGTCCTCCTCCAGGAGGTGGCCGCCAGCAGCCGGCCCATCGACCGCACAAGGTACGGCAAATGACCAGGCCGCTCCAACCGGCCCTGGCTCTGCCCCGATCCGACCCCCAGGATCGTCGGCAGAGGAGTCCCCACTGGGCTCTTTTAAAAATGGTGCTGGGTCGGGAAACGACAGCGGAAGGGGTTCCCACTCCGCACCAGGAACCGGGGAACAAGGAGAGACCCGTCCATAGGAAATCCCCAGGCCCTCCAAGTGCTCCAGCTCCAAAGTAGGGGGCGAGGGTGGGTGTTCCTCCCCCTCCCCGCTGCCACCCCACCGGCCCAGCATGTACAGTGTCATTAAAATTATTCTTAATTTCAGTTTCTGCCGGGTCGAGCGACTCCCGGGGGAAGTTGATTAATAGCTGGGCGGGCTCAGGTTCAGCCTTTTCGGCCCCGCCCGCCTCAGTCCCCGGGACGCTCGGCCCGGCGGCAATGCATTCCTCCGCGGGCCCCACGCCCCCCACGACAGGCAGATCTTCCACGCCATCCCCGGGAGGCAGAGGCTGAGCAGCCTCGATTGTCTCACCCTCCCCGGGGACAGACTCCTCTCGCCTACAGTGCAGCTAGGGGGCGCTGGTGGGGGACGCGGGACTTGCGGCGGGCACCGACTCGTCCGCGGAGGGATGTTGTTCCCCCTCCGCCTCATCGGAGCGGCGCCTCCTTTTGTTCCTGGGGGTGCGCCGAGACAGGGAGACCTCAATGTCTGCCGAGGCCTCCCGCTCCACCCCCCCCTTTTTCTTTTCTTGCCCGCGCCCGAGCCCCTCTGCGGTATTGGTCAAGGGCTCGGGCACGGGCTCAGGGCACCCCGCGCTCGCCGGTGACTGGGTTGGGCTGAGAGCGGTGTTCAAGCTGTCTGGCGCACCGAGGGGACCCGCCTCGAGATGTTTCGCCTTCCTCCGCGCCTTCCTTCCGATCGGACTCTCTCCCTCCCCCCCCCCGCCAGAGGCCGTGAAAGCAAAGGCCCTCGGCGATGCCCGCGCACCTACGGCTCCCGGCACGCGGACGCTACTAGGGGGAGGGGTGGCGGCGGCGCCAGCCTTGGCCGCCTTCGGTGGTTTGGCGGCCTTGGAGGCGGGGCAGTTCTTACTAACGTGCCCCACCTCCCTGCAGGCATGGCACCGCACACCGTCCGACGTCCAAAACACGCGGTAGGCAGTCCCCTCGTGCACCACATTAAAATTGCCCTCCGTCGTCTCCTCCCGCGCCAGCCGGACAAAGAGCTGGCAGCGGAAGGAGAACACGTAGCGCAGGCTGCTCTCCCTGAGGCCGAGCGGTATGGGGTTGATCCCCGACCTTACCTCCCCCAGTTGGTGTAGGTGAGGGAGGAGGAGCTCAGCTGGAACAAAGGGCGGGACGTTTGAAATGATGACCATCTGCGCGGTGGCCTCGAGAGGGTCCACCGGCAGGAACGTCCCGCCCACCGTGAGCCCCTTTTCAAGGGCCAGGGACACCGCCCGCTCCGACCCCAGGAAGAACACAGCCTTCCAAGAAATCTTGGAGGCGGCGACAATGGCCGAGGGGCCGACTACCCCAGCCATCGCCCGCACGCACTCCTCGATGCTCATTGTGGGTTGAGTGTAGCTCTTGACCCCGTGTTTCTTGGTGATAAGTCTGAAAGGTGGCAGGGCAGCAGGTGGCGCAGAAGGTGCCGTGGATGTGGATGCCACCTGCGCATATGTCCTTGCTGGCCCTGCCACCGGCGTGGATGGGGTCGCCATCACGGGGTCCCTTTAAGGGCTACACCCACCCCAAAGTCACAGGCCTTAATGGTCTTAATTGGCCTCGTTTCAATATTTGAGCAGAGGAGCTCTTAACGAGGCACACCTCTCCCCTAGTTGACAATTGGGGAGGGGCCTTGCTCCCTCTGCTCAGTTGTCTTAATTGTTTTTGTTAAAATTAGGAGGAAAGGGCTCTCAGAGAGGGGAGAAACAGAGAGTAACAGAGAAAGAGAGAGGGGGGTGGGAAGGGGGGAAACTGCGAGGGCGGGTCTCCCCTCGCAGCTGTGGGTGGGTGCAATCCCCAGATGGCAAACAAAAATAGTCTTTGGGGTGGTCTTCGGGTGAGGGGAGAAGATGTCTTCACCTGGTGCAGCTGGAGCCACACAGGCACACACTCCCAACGATGTTAATTAGGGTGGATTAATTGTTTCTTCAGCCTGGTAGCTCCAGCTATCCCAGGCTAGGCAATAGGGAATGATAGAGTCTCCCTCCTTCCACACTGGATGTTGTTGTTGGTCTTTCCCCCTCTCTCCAACTCTTTGTAGAAATGGTAAAGTTGTTCAAGTTTTCTGCCTTTCTCCTCTCCCTCTGGATGAATGTTGGTGGTGAAGCCCCTTCCTTCCTTCTCTTCCTGGGCTGATTCACAGGCCCAGCCAGGAGCTACAACAGGAGCTGCTCTCCTCACTGCTCACTCAGCCAACTGAGTGGTCCTTGTGCATGAAACTCTTTTTGGAGTTTATCTGAAAAACATAAAACATTAATCAGTGCCACCCGACCTGGATGACACACCAGACATTTACAAGGCCCTTTTTTTTTTCCTTTTTTGTGGGTTTTTTTTGTGTTTTTCTTTTTTTTTTTGGTTTTTTTTGGGCACTAAAATCAAATTTTTTCCTCCAGTGCCCCCTATAAAAGGCGAGGGGGACACTAAAAGCACCGGCAATTAAAACAAATTAAACTTTAAAACGTAAAATCAAATTAAAATTTGGTTGCTGGGCGTGATGATGCACTCCAGTCCCTCCTTGTGCATGAAACTCTTTTTGGGAGTAAACAAAAAACATTAAACCGTGCCCCCCCGATCTGGGGGAAACACCAAACATTTACAGGCCCTTTTTTTGGTGGTATTTTTGGGGGGGGTTTTTTTGGGCACAAAAACATATTTTTTCTCCAAGTGCCCCCCACAAAAGGGGAGGGGGACACTAAAAGCACCGGCAATTAAAACAAATTAAATTAAAAACATAAAATCAAATTAAAATTTGGTTGCCGGGCGTGATGATGCACTCCAGTCCCTCCGGTGCCCACCTCTCGCGGAAGGCCACGAGCGTACCGGTGGACACCGCGTGCTCCATCTCCAAGGACACCCTGGACCGGATGTATGCGCGGATGAGAGGCAGGCAGTCTGGCTGAACGACCCCCTCGACCGCCCACTGCCTGGACCGGCTGATGGCACCCTTGGCCGTGCCCAGGAGCAATCCTACGAGGAGGCCCTCGGACCTACCCGCACCCCTCCGCACAGGGTGCCCGAAAATCAGGAGTGTGGGACTGAAGTGCAGGCAGAATTTCAGGAGCAGCCCCTTTAGATAACAAAACAGGGGCTGCAACCTCGTGCACTCAATAAAAACATGGAACACGGACTCTTCCAGACCGCAGAAATTGCAGGCGGCCTGGGAGCCCGTGAACCGGCTTAAAAATTTATTGCACGGCACTGCTCCGTGCACCACCCTCCAGGCCAAGTCCCCGACAAATAGTGGGAGGACCCCTGCGTAGAGTGCCCTCCATCGGGTACCCCCACCTCCTCCGGACGGCAAGATGGTACGCCATGGCGTGTCCGGACGGCAGGCGAGGATGGCAAAGTTGAGAGTGTGCAGGAGTGTACAGGAAACCCCTCCGCGCGGAACTGAAAGGCACGGAGGGGATTTCCCCGAGGCGGCTCAAGTTGTGAGGCGCCGGCCCCCGAGGGAGGTTCCGGGGTTTGGCGCCAATGAGGAATTCCGTCCAGACGGGGGTCAGTTCAGACGGGATCTCCCCACGTGCTTGAGCCTCCTCGATGCACCTAACGGAGTCGGGGCCCAGAGCTCTTTTTAGCGACTCGATGGCATCGGCCGCGTGGCGGACGTTGGCAGAATTTAGGCGCCGCGCCAGCGTGTCTGGCGCCATCCAGCCCGCTCCTCCGCCATCGAGCAGGTCCCTGACCCTGGCCACCTCACCAGCCACAGCCCTCTCGTCCGACTGCCACAAAAAACATCGGTCGTGGAGGTACGGATTCCCGAGCAGCGGCTCCTGCAGGATGGCCGCCACTCCAGCCGGTGGAGAGCTGCGCTTGCTGGAGAATTTGTTCCAGACCCTGATAAGTTCCTTGTAAAAGACAGGCAGCTCCCGGAGGGCGGTCCTGACGCCCCCCACACTCACAAACAGGAGCTGCGTGTCGTAGTTGAGGCCGTGCTGCTGGCGGAAGAAATACGTCGCCAGAGCACGCCACATAGGAGGGGGCTCGACGTAAAGGTATCTCTGCAGGGTCTGAAGATGGAAAGTCGCGAGCTGGGTGCTGACGCACACCAACGACTGACTGCCCTCCCCAAGCGGGAGCCTCAAGACCGCCGCAGAGACCCAGTGCTTCCTGTTGTTCCAGAAGAAGTCCACCAGCTTCTTCTGTATCTTGGCGACAAACGCAGGGGGAGGGGTCAAAGTGACCAGCCGGTACCACAACATGGCGGCCACCAGCTGATTTATGACTAGCGCTCGATCCCTGTAGGACAGCACTCGGAGCAGTCCTGTCCAGCGCCCTAGGCGAGCGGCGACCTTGGCCTCCAGCTCCTGCCAGTTCGCCGGCCAGGCTTCCTCGTCGGGGCTAAGGTAGACTCCCAGATAGAGGAGATGGGTCGTGCTCCAGGCAAAAGGCCTGAGCTCCTCCGGCAGGAAGTCCACCCGCCACTGACCCACCAGGAGTCCGGAATATTTTTCCCAGTTGATCCTGGCGGAGGACGCGGCCGAGTAAATCTCCTGGCACTCACGCATCCTCCGCAGGTCAGCGGGATCCTCTACCGCGAGGAGCATGTCATCGGCGTAAGCCGAGAGGACGACCTCCACGCCCGGCCCTTGCAGAGCCAGTCCCGTCAAACTCGTCCGCAGGAGGCGCAGGAAAGGCTCCACGCAGACGGCGTATAACTGGCCGGACATGGGGCATCCCTGGCGCACCCCTCTCCTAAAGCGAAGGGGCGCCATCAAGGACCCGTGAACCTTAATCAGACACTCCGCGGCGGCGTACAAAAGTCGGATCCGGGCGACGAAATGCGTCCCGAACCCGAAAGCGCGCAGAGTTCCGAGCAGATAGTCGTGATCCACCCTGTCGAACGCCTTCTCTTGGTCGAGAGATAGGAAGGCGACCGACAGACCAGCCTCCTGGGAATGATGGATGAGGTCCTGGACCAGTTGGATGTTGTCGTGGATTGTCCAGCCCGGCACCGTGTAGGACTGGTCGGGGTGGATCATGTGGTCCAGCACGGGGCCAAGGCGAGCAGACATCGTCCTGGCGAAGATTTTGTAGTCCGTGCTGAGGAGGGAGACCGGGCGCCAGTTCTTAAGGAGGTGGAGATCGCCCTTCTTAGGCAGCAGGACGATGACTGCCCTGCGCCAAGAGAGGGGCATCTCACCGGTCACCAGACTTTCCCCCAGGACCCACGCGTAGTCGCCCCCCAGGACGTCCCAAAATGCCCTGTGGAACTCCACGGTCAGCCCGTCCAGCCCCGGGGATTTTCCCCTCGAGAGCCGGTCGAGGGCGCCGGTCAGCTCCGCCAGGCTTAGCGGAGCTTCCAGATTTTCGGCGCCCTCCAGGCTGACCTTTGGCAGGTCCTCCCACAAAACTCTACGCGCTTCCTCGCTGGACGGTTCCGGAGAGAACAGGGCCCCGTAATATTCACGGGCCCTGTTGTTGACGCCCTCCGGATCCGAGACGAGAGAGCCGTCGTCGGCCAGCAGCGTCAAGAGCTGCTTACGGACACTCTGCCTTTTTTCCAGCGAGTCGAAGAAGGGGGAGCCGCGGTCCAGATCCCGCAGGAACCGGATCCGCGACCTCACGAACGCGCCTCGGGACCCGACGAGCTGCAGGTCCTTCAGCGCGGCCTTCTTCACTTCGTACACCGTCCGCAGGGCCGGGTCCTGGACGACTTGACCGAGACGGGCTTCCAGGTCGAGCACCTCTTTTTCTAGGCGCCCGACCCTGGCCGCCCGCCTCTTGGTCGACCCCCTCGCGTACTCTTGACAGAAGACGCGGACATGAGCATTGCCCACGTCCCACCATAGCCTCAAGGAGGGGAAGCCCCCCTGCTTCCTTCTCCAGTCGGCCCAGAAACGACGGAACGAGTCCTGGAACCGCACGTCCTCCAGCAGCCGGTTGTTAAAATGCCAGTACGCGGACCCTGTCCTCGCGCGGAGCGAAGCGAGCTCCGCCCACACTAGGTGGTGGTCCGAACACGGCACCGGCCACATGGAGGCCGCCGGGACGCAGGAAACGTACGCCCGAGACACGTAAAGGCGGTCGACTCTGGACCATCCTACTCCAGGCCTCACCCAAGTTAAGGCGCTGGAGTCGGGATGGAGATTTCGCCAGACGTCCACCAAGTCGAAGGACCCGACCAGGTCCCTCAACTTCTCCATCGCCGTCATGCTCTGCGGGGCACCGGAGCGGTCCCTCGCCTCGAGGGTGCAGTTAAAATCCCCCCCGAGGACAATGCAGTCGCCGACGTCGACGGAGCCAAGAAGAGCGGACACCTCTTCGAAGAAGCGCGCCTGCTGCGGGCCGGGCTGAGGCGCGTACACGTTCACGAGGTGGAGCGGCACGTCCCCCAGGCGAACCGTTACGTGCAGCAAGCGACCTGGCACAGGCTCCTCGACCCCCAAGATCTCCGGCTGAAAATGCGGGCCCAGCAAGATGGCCACCCCACTAGAAGTGGCGGTGAGGTGGCTCATGCGGACCTCTCCTTGCCATTCCAGGAGCCACGTGGCTTCGTCTCCCGGAACGGTGTGGGTTTCTTGCAGGAAGCACACCGCATATTTCCCCTCCCACAGGAGCGAAAAATTGTTAAATCTACGGCGTGCCTCTCTGCCACCGCTGATGTTGAGGCTGGCTATGGTTATCTTGATGACTAGAGCATAGTGCAACCTCTACCTTAACCTATTGTGGGGGAGGAGTGGAGTCGTTTGTTGACCTCCACTCCTTCAGCAGCCCAGCGAGGAACTTTTTGAGCCGGCGCAGCTCAAGGCCTTGCGCCCTTGATAAGGGCCCGACCGCGGCCATGGTTTTAGTGGCGGCGCGGACGGAAGCGATGAGCAACACCGGCTCAGACCATCTTTCCAGGACCAGACGGGCTTGGTCGCGGCGACCCCGGCACTGGACCAAAAAGTGCCGGAGTTTCTCTGCAGGAATGAAGAGGGTCTCAGCGGCGGACGCGAGCAGATCCACCGCTTCACTGGCGATGGACTCTAGATCTTCTCCCGCGTCCCCCACCGAGTCCCCGTCCTCCCCCGGGAGGTCGCCGCTAGCAGCCGGCCCGTCGACCTCACGAGGTACGGCAAACGGCCCGGCCTCTCCATCCAGCCCTGGCTCTGCCCCGATCCCACCCCCAGGATCGTCGGCAGAGGAGTCCCCACTGGGCTCTTTTAAATGTGGTGCTGGGTCGGGAAGCGACAGCGGAAGGGGTTCCTCCTCCGCCCCAGGAGCCGGGGAACACGGAGAGACCTGGTTTAGGAAATTCTCCAGGTCCACCAAGTCCCTCAGCTCCAAAGTAGGGGGCGAGGGTTGTTGTTCTTCCCCCTCCCCGCCGCCACCCCCCGGCCCAGCGTGTGGATGTATATTGCAGTTGTCTGCAGTGTCAGTTTCTGCCGAGTCGAGCAAAACCCGGGGGAAGTTGGGTATTGGCTGGGCGGGCTCAGGTTCGGCCTTTTCGGCCCCGCTCGCCTCAGTCCCCGGGACGCTCGACCCGGCGGCAATGCATTTTTCCGCTGGCCCCACGCCCCCCACGACAGGCAGATCTTCCACGCCATCCCCAGGAGGCAGCGGCTGGGCAGCCTCGACTGCCTCACCCTCCCCGGGGACAGATTCCTCGCGCCTACAGCGCAATTTGGGGGCGCTGGTGGGGGACGCGGGACACGCGGCGGGCACCGCCTCCTCCGCGGAAGGATGTTGTTCCCCCTCCGCCTCATTGGGGCGGTGCCTCCTTTTGTTCCTGGGGATGCGCGGAGGCAGGGAGACCTCCATGTCTGCCGAGGCCTCCCGCTCCGCCCTCCCCTTTTCCTTATCTTGCCCTCGCCCGAGCCCCTCTGCGGTATTGGTCAAGGGCTCGGGCACGGGCTCAGGGCACCCCGCGCTCGCCGGTGACTGGGTTGGGCTGAGCGCGGTGGTCAAACTTTCTGGCGCACTGAGGGGACCCGCCTCTAGATGTCTCGTCTTCTTCCGCGCCTTCTTTTCGATCGGACGCTCTCCCTCCCCCCCGCCGGAGGCCGTGAAAACAAAGGCCCCCGACGATGCCCGCGCACCTATGACTCCCGGCACGCGGACGCAACTAGGGGGAGGGGTGGCGGCGGCGCCAGCCTTGGCCGCCTTTGGTGGTCTTGGAGGCGGGGCAGTTTTTGCGAATGTGCCCCAACCTCTCTGCAGGCATGGCACCGCACGTCGTCCGACGTCCAGAAGACGGAGTAGGCAGTCCCCTCGTGCACCACATTAAAATAGCCCTCCGTCGTCTCCTCCCGCGCCAGCCGGACAAAGAGCTGGCGGCGGAAGGAGAACACATGGCGCAGGCTGCTCTCCCTGAGGCCGAGCGGTATGGGGTTGATCCCCGACCTTACCTCCCCCAGTTGGTGTAGGTGAAGGAGGAGGAGCTCAGTGGGAACAAAGGGCGGGACGTTAGATATGATGACTCTCTGCGCGGTGGCCTCGAGAGGGTCCACCGGCAGGAACGTCCCGCCCACCGTGAGCCCCCTTTCGAGGGCCAGGGACACCGCCCGCTCCGACCCCAGGAAGAACACAGCCTTCCCAGACATCTTGGAGGCTGCGACAATGGCTGAGGGGCCGACTACCCCAGCCATCGCCCGCACGCACTCCTCGATGCTCATTGTGGGGTGAGTGTAGCTCTTGACCCCGTGTTTTTTCGTAATCAATCTGAAAGGTGGCAGGGCAGCAGGAGGCGCAGGACGTGCCGTGGATGTGGACGCCGCCTGCGCATATGTCCTAGCTGGCCCTGCCACCGGCGTGGATGGGGTCGCCATCACGGGGTCCCTTTAAGGGCTACACCCACCCCAAAGTCACAGGCCTTAATGGTCTTAATTGGCCTCGTTCAAAAGACTGAGCAGAGGAGCTCTTAACGAGGTACACCTCTCCCCTAGTTGACAATTGAGGAGGGGCCTTGTTCCCTCTGCTCAGTTGTCTTAATTGTTTTATTTTTTTTTTCAATCAATTTGGGAGGAAGGGCTCTCAGAGAGAGAGAGGGGAGAAACAGAGAGTAACAGAGAAAGAGAGAGGGGGGTGGGAAGGGGGGAAACTGCGAGGGCAGGTCTCCCCTCGCAGCTGTGGGTGGGTGCAATCCCCAGATGGCAAACAAAAATAGTCTTTGGGGTGGTCTTCGGGTGAGGGGAGAAGATGTCTTCACCTGGTGCAGCTGGAGCCACACAGGTACACACTCCCAACGATGTTAATTAGGGTGGATTAATTGTTTCTTCAGCCTGGTAGCTCCAGCTATCCCAGGCTAGGCAATGGGGGAGAGGTGCTTCACTTTGATCACACACTTCCACACACACACACCCCCCGCGATGTTCCGGCCCTCTCAAAATCTTCTTTCTTCCCCCCAACGATACAGCAAAGTTTTTTAGGGACTGCACCAATACCTGTAGAATGGCCGAGTCTCCCTCCTTCCACACTGGATGTTGTTGTTGGTCTTTCCCCCTCTCTCCAACTCTTTGTAGAAATGGTAAAGTTGTTCAAGTTTTCTGCCTTTCTCCTCTCCCTCTGGATGAATGTTGGTGGTGAAGCCCCTTCCTTCCTTCTCTTCCTGGGCTGATTCACAGGCCCAGCCAGGAGCTACAACAGGAGCTGCTCTCCTCACTGCTCACTCAGCCAACTGAGCAGAACATGCCTCCAAAGCTCCATGATTGGTCCTTGTGCATGAAACTCTTTTTGGAGTTTATCTGAAAAACATAAAACATTAATCCGTGCCACCCGACCTGGATGACACACCATACATTTACAAGGCCCTTTTTTTTTCCTTTTTTGTGTTTTTTTTTTGTGTTTTTCTTTTTTGGGGTTTTTTTTTGGGCACTAAAATCACATTTTTTCCTCCAGTGCCCCCTATAAAAGGGGAGGGGGACACTAAAAGCATCGGCAATTAAAACAAATTAAACTTTAAAACGTAAAATCAAATTAAAATTTGGTTGCCGGGCATGATGATGCACTCCGTCCCTCCTTGTGCATGAAACTCTTTTAGGAGTAAACAAAAAACATTAAACCATGCCCCTGATCTGGGGGAAACACCAACATTTACAATGCCCTTTTTTTTTGGCACAGAATTGAATTTTTTTTCCAAGTGCCCCCTATAAAAGGGGAGGGGGACACTAAAAGCACCGGCAATTCAAACAAATTAACTTAAAAACATAAAATCAAATTAAAATTTGGTTGCCGGGTGTGACGATGCGCTCCAGTCACTCCGGTGCCCACCTCTCGCGGAAGGCCTCGAGCGTACCGGTGGACACCGCGTGCTCCATCTCCAAGGATACCCTGGCGCGGATGTACGCGCGTAAGAGAGGCAGGCAGTCAGGTTGAACGACCCCCTTGACCGTCCGCTGCCTGGACCGGCTGATGGCACCCTTGGCCGTGCCCAGGAGCAGTCCTACGAGGAGGCCCTCGGACCTAACCGCTCCCCTCCGCACAGGGCGCCCAAAGATCAGGAGTGTGGGACTGAAGTGCAGCCAGAATTTCAGGAGCAGCCCCTTTAAATAATAAAACAGGGGCTGCAACCTCGTGCATTCCATAAAAACATGGAACACGGACTCTTCCAGACCGCAGAAATTGCAGGTGGCCTGGGAGCCCGTGAACCGGCTTAAAACTTTATTGCACGGCACTGCTCCGTGCACCACCCTCCAGGCCAAGTCCCCGATAAATACTGGGAGGACTCCCGTGTAGAGTGCCCTCCATCGGGGACCCCCGCCTCCTCCGGACGGCAAGATGGTACGCCATGGCGTGTCCGGACGGCAGGCGAGGATGGCAAAGTTGAGAGTGTGCAGGAGCAGCCCGTACAGGAATCCCCTCCGCGCGGAACTGAAAGGCACGGAGGAGATCTCCCCGAGGCAGCTCAAGTTGTGAGGCGCCGGCCCCCGAGGGAGGTTCCGGGGTTTGGCGCCGATGAGGAATTCCGTCCGGACAGGAGTCAGTTCGGACGGGATCTCCCCACGTGCTTGAGCCTCCTCGATGCATCTAACAGAGTCGGGGCCCAGAGCTCTTTTTAGCGACTCGATGGCATCGGCCGCCTGGCGGACGTTGGCAGAATTTAGGCGCCGCGCCAGCGTGTCTGGCGCCATCCAGCCCGCTCCTCCGCCATCGAGCAGGTTCCTGACCCTGGTCACCTCATCAGCCACAGCCCTCTCGTCCGACCGCCACCTAAAACCTTGGTCGTGGAGGTACGGATTCCCGAGCAGCGGCTCCTGCAGGACGGCCGCCACTCCAGCCGGTGGAGAGCTGCGCTTGGTGGAGACTTTGTTCCAGACCCTGATGAGTTCCTTGTAAAAGACAGGCAGCTCCCGGAGGGCGGTCCTGACGCCCCCCACACTCACAAACAGGAGCTGCATGTCGTAATTGAGGCCGTGCTGCTGGCGGAAGAAATACGTCGCCAGAGCACGCCACCTAGGAGGGGGCTCGACGTAAAGGTATCTCTGCAGGGTCTGAAGATGGAAAGTCGCGAGCTGGGTGCTGACGCACACCAACGACTGACCGCCCTCTCCAAGCGGGAGTCTCAAGACCGCCGCAGAGACCCAGTGCTTCCTGTTGTTCCAGACGAAGTCCACCAGCTTCTTCTGTATCTTGGCGACAAACGCAGGGGGAGGTGTCAAAGTGACCAACCGGTACCACAACATGGCGGCCACCAGCTGGTTTATGACTCGCGCTCGACCCCTGTAGGACAGCACTCGGAGCAGTCCTGTCCAGCGCCCTAGGCGAGCAGCGACCTTGGCCTCCAGCTCCTGCCAGTTCGCCGGCCAGGCTTCCTCGTCGGGGCTAAGGTAGACTCCCAGATAGAGGAGATGGGTCGTGCTCCAGGCAAAAGGCCTGAGCTCCTCCGGCAGGAAGTCCACCCGCCACTGACCCACCAGGAGTCCGGAACATTTTTCCCAGTTGATTCTGGCGGAGGATGCGGCCGAGTAAATCTCCTGGCACTCACGCATCCTCCGCAGGTCAGCGGGATCCTCTACCGCGAGGAGCACGTCATCGGCGTAAGCTGAGAGGACGACCTCCACGCCCGGCCCTTGCAGAGCCAGTCCCGTCAACCTCGTCCGCAGGAGGCGCAGGAAAGGCTCCACGCAGACGGCGTATAACTGGCCGGACATGGGGCATCCCTGGCGCACCCCTCTCGCAAAGCGAAGGGGCGCCGTCAAGGACCCGTTAACCTTAATCAGAAACTCCGCGGCGGCGTACAAAAGTCGGATCCGGGCGACGAAATGCGTCCCGAACCCGAAAGCGCGCAGAGTTCCGAGCAGATAGTCGTGATCCACCCTGTCGAACGCCTTCTCTTGGTCGAGGGATAGGAAGGCGACCGACAGACCAGCCTCCTGGGAATAATGGATGAGGTCCCGGACCAGATGGATGTTATCGTGGATTGTCCGGCCCGGGACCATGTAGGACTGGTCGGGGTGGATCATGTGGTCTAGCACGGCGCCAAGGCGAGCAGACTTCGCCCTGGCGAAGATCTTGTAGTCTGTGCTGAGGAGGGAGACCGGGCACCAGTTCTTAAGGAGGCGGAGATCACTCTTCTTAGGCAGCAGGACGATGACTGCCCTGCGCCAAGAGAGGGGCATCTCCCCGGTCGCCAGACTTTCCCCCAGGACCCGCGCGTAGTCGCCCCCCAGGACGTCCCAGAACGCCCTGTGGAACTCCACGGTCAGCCCATCTAGCCCCGGGGATTTTCCCCTCGAGAGCCGGTCGAGGGCACCGGTCAGCTCCGCCAGGCTTAGCGGAGCTTCTAGATTTTCGGCGCCCTCCGGGCTGACCTTCGGCAGGTCCGCCCACAAAACTCTACGCGCTTCCTCGCTGGACGGCTCCGGAGAGAACAGGGCCCCGTAATATTCACGGGCCCTGTTGTTGACGCCCTCCGGATCCGAGACGAGAGAGCCGTCGTCGGCCAGCAGCGTCAAGAGCTGCTTACGGACACTCTGTCCTTGTTCCAGCGAGTAGAAGAAGGGGGAGCAGCGGTCCAGATCCCACAGGAACCGGATCCGCGACCTCACGAACGCGCCTCGGGACCCGACGAGCTGCAGGTCCTTCAGCGCGGCCTTCTTCGCTTCGTACACCGTCCGCAGGGCCGGGTCCTGGACGACTTGACCGAGACGGGATTCCAGGTCGAGCACCTCTTTTTCTAGGCACCCGACCCTGGCCGCCCGCCTCTTGGTCGACCCCCTCGCGTACTCTTGACAGAAGACGCGGGCGTGAGCCTTGCCCACGTCCCACCATAGCCTCAAGGAGGGGAAGCTCCCCTGCTTCCTTCTCCAGTCGGACCAGAAACGACGGAACGAGTCCTGGAACCGCACGTCCTCCAGCAGCCGGTTGTTAAAATGTCAGTACGCGGACCCCGTCCTCGCGCGGAGCGAAGCGAGCTCCGCCCACACCAGGTGGTGGTCCGAACACGGCACCGGCCACATGGAGGCCGCCAGGACGCAGGAAACGTACGCCCGAGACACGTAAAGGCGGTCGACTCTGGACCATCCTACTCCAGGCCTCACCCAAGTAAAGGCACTGGAGTCGGGATGGAGATTTCGCCAGACGTCCACCAAGTCGAAGGACCCGACCAGGTCCCTCAACTTCTCCATCGCCGTCATGCTCTGCGGGGCACCGGAGTGCTCCCTCGCCTCGAGGGTGCAGTTAAAATCCCCCCCGAGGACAATGCAGTCGCCGACGTCGACGGAGCCAAGAAGAGCGGACACCTCTTCGAAGAAGCGCGCCTGCTGCGGGCCAGGCTGAGGGGCGTACACGTTCACGAGATAGAGCGGCACGTCCCCCAGGCGAACCGTTACGTGCAGCAAGCGGCCTGGCACGGGCTCCTCGACCCACAAGACCTCCGGCTGAAAATGCGGGCCCAGCAAGATGGCCACCCCACTAGAAGTGGCGGTGAGGTGGCTCATGCGGACCTCTCCTTGCCATTCCAGGAGCCACGTGGCTTCGTCTCCCGGAACGGTGTGGGTTTCTTGCAGGAAGCACACCGCATATTTCCCCTCCCACAGGAGCGAAAAATTGTTAAATCTACGGCGTGCCTCTCTGCCGCCGTTGATGTTGAGGCTGGCTATGGTTATCTTCATGACTAGAGCATAGTGCAACCTCTACCTAACCTATTGTGTGGGAGGGAGTGGAGTCATTTGTTGACGTCCACTCCTTCAGCAGCCCAGCGAGGAACTTTTTGAGCCGGCGCAGCTCAAGGCCTTGCGCCCTTGATAAGGGCCCGCCCGCGGCCATGGTTTTAGTGGCGGCGTGGACGGAAGCGATGAGCAACACCGGCTCAGACCATCATTCCAGGGCCAGACGGGCTTGGTCGCGGCGACCCCGGCACTGGACCAAAAAGTCCCGGAGTTCCTCTGCAGGAATGAGGAGGGTCTCAGCGGCGGACGCGAGCAGATCCACCACCTCACTGGCGATGGACTCTAGATCTTCTCCCGCATCCCCCACCGAGTCCCCGTCCTCCCCCGGGAGGTCGCCGCTAGCAGCCGGCCCGTCAACCGCACGAGGTACAGCAAACGGCCCGGCCTCTCCATCCGGCCCTGGCTCTGCCCCGATCCCACCCCCAGGTTCGTCGGCAGAGGAGTCCCCACTGGGCTCTTTTAAATGTGGTGCTGGGTCGGGAAGCGACAGCGGAAGGGGTTCCTCCTCCGCCCCAGGAGCCGGGGAACACGGAGAGACCTGGTTTAGGAAATTCTCCAGGTCCACCAAGTCCCTCAGCTCCAAAGTAGGGGGCGAGGGTTGTTCTTCTTCCCCCTCCCCGCCGCCACCCCCCGGCCCAGCGTGTGGATGTATATTGCAGTTGTCTGCAGTGTCAGTTTCTGCCGAGTCGAGCAAATCCCGGGGGAAGTTGGGTATTGGCTGGGCGGGCTCAGGTTCGGCCTTTTCGGCCCCGCTCGCCTCAGTCCCCGGGACGCTCGACCCGGCGGCTACGCATTCTTCTGCTGGCCCCACGCCCCACACGACAGGCAGATCTTCCACGCCATCCCCAGGAGACAGCGGCTGGGCAGCCTCAACTGCCTCACCCTCCCCGGGGACAGATTCCTCGCGCCTACAGCGCAGCTTGGGGGCGCTGGTGGGGGACGCGGGACACGCGGCGGGCACCGCCTCCTCCGCGGAGCGATGTTGTTCCCCCTCCGCCTCATTGGGGCGGTGCCTCCTTTTGTTCCTGGGGGTGCGCGGAGGCAGGAAGACCTCCATGTCTGCCGAGGCCTCCCGCTCCGCCCCCCCCTTTTCCTTATCTTGCCCTCGCCCGAGCCCCTCAGCGGTATTGGTCAAGGGCTCGGGCACGGGCTCAAAGCACCCTGCGCTCGCCGGTGACTGGGTTGGGCTGAGCGCGGTGGTCAAACTTCCTGCCGCACTGAGGGGTCCCGCCTCTAGATGTCTCGTCTTCTTCCGCGCCCTCTTTTCGATCGGACGCTCTCCCTCCCCCCCGCCGGAGGCCGTGAAAACAAAGGCCTCCGACGATGCCCGCGCACCTACGGCTCCCGGCACGCGGACGCAACTAGGGGGAGGGGTGGCGGCGGCGCCAGCCTTGGCCGCCTTCGGTGGTTTGTCGGCCTTGGAGGCGGGGCAGTTCTTGCGAACGTGCCCCACCTCTCTGCAGGCATGGCACCGCACGCCGTCCGACGTCCAGAAGACGCGGTAGGCAGTCCCCTCGTGCACCACATTAAAATAGCCCTCCGTCGTCTCCTCCCGTGCCAGCCGGACAAAGAGCTGGCGGCGGAAGGAGAACACATGGCGCAGGCTGCTCTCCCTGAGGCCGAGCGGTATGGGGTTGATCCCCGACCTTACCTCCCCCAGTTGGTGTAGGTGAGGGAGGAGGAGCTCAGTGGGAACAAAGGGCGGGACGTTAGATATGATGACTCTCTGCGCGGTGGCCTCGAGAGGGTCCACCGGCAGGAACGTCCCGCCCACCGTGAGCCCCCTTTCGAGGGACAGGGACACCGCCCGCTCCGACCCCAGGAAGAACACAGCCTTCCCAGACATCTTGGAGGCTGCGACAATGGCTGAGGGGCCGACTACCCCAGCCATCGCCCGCACGCACTCCTCGATGCTCATTGTGGGGTGAGTGTAGCTCTTGACCCCGTGTTTTCTCGTAATCAATCTGAAAGGTGGCAGGGCAGCAAGAGGCGCAGGACGTGCCGTGGATGTCGACGCCGCCTGCGCATATGTCCTAGCTGGCCCTGCCACCGGCGTGGATGGGGTCGCCATCATGGGGTCCCTTTAAGGGCTACACCCACCTCAAAGTCACAGGCCTTAATGGTCTTAATTGGCCTCGTTTCAATATTTGAGCAGAGGAGCTCTTAACGAGGCACACCTCTCCCCTAGTTGACAATTGGGGAGGGGCCTTGCTCCCTCTGCTCAGTTGTCTTAATTGTTTTATTTTTTTTTTCAATCAATTTGGGAGGAAGGGCTCTCAGAGAGAGAGGGGAGAAACAGAGAGTAACAGAGAAAGAGAGAGGGGGGTGGGAAGGGGGGAAACTGCGAGGGCAGGTCTCCCCTCGCAGCTGTGGGTGGGTGCAATCCCCAGATGGCAAACAAAAATAGTCTTTGGGGTGGTCTTCGGGTGAGGGGAGAAGATGTCTTCACCTGGTGCAGCTGGAGCCACACAGGTACACACTCCCAACGATGTTAATTAGGGTGGATTAATTGTTTCTTCAGCCTGGTAGCTCCAGCTATCCCAGGCTAGGCAATGGGGGAGAGGTGCTTCACTTTGTTCACACACTTCCACACACACACACCCCCCGCGATGTTCCGGCCCTCTCAAAATCTTCTTTCTTCCCCCCACCGATACAGCAAAGTCTTTTCGGGACTGCACCAATACACCCACCTGTAGAATGGTAGAGTCTCCCTCCTTCCACACTGGATGTTGTTGTTGGTCTTTCCCCCTCTCTCCAACTCTTTGTAGAAATGATAAAGTTGTTCAAGTTTTCTGCCTTTCTCCTCTCCCTCTGGATGAATGTTGGTGGTGAAGCCCCTTCCTTCCTTCTCTTCCTGGGCTGATTCACAGGCCCAGCCAGGAGCTACAACAGGAGCTGCTCTCCTCACTGCTCACTCAGCCAATTGAGCAGGACACGCCTCCAAAGCTCCATGATTGGTCCTTGTGCATGAAACTCTTTTTGGAGTTTATCTGAAAAACATAAAACATTAATCCGTGCCACCCGACCTGGATGACACACCATACATTTACAAGGCCCTTTTTTTTTCCTTTTTTGTGGTTTTTATTTGTGTTTTTCTTTTTTTTTGGGCACTAAAATCAAATTTTTTCCTCCAGTGCCCCCTATAAAAGGGGAGGGGGACACTAAAAGCACCGGCAATTAAAACAAATTAAACTTTAAAATGTAAAATCAAATTAAAATTTGGTTGCCGGGCGTGATGATGCACTCCAGTCCCTCCTTGTGCATGAAACTCTTTTTGGAGTTTATCTGAAAAACATAAAACATTAATCCGTGCCACCCGACCTGGATGACACACCAGACATTTACAAGGCCCTTTTTTTTCCTTTTTTGTGGGTTTTTTTTGTGTTTTTCTTTTTTTTTTTGGTTTTTTTTTTGGGCACTAAAATCACATTTTTTCCTCCAGTGCCCCCTATAAAAGGGGAGGGGGACACTAAAAGCACCAGCAATTAAAACAAATTAAAATTTAAAACGTAAAATCAAATTAAAATTTGGTTGCCGGGCGTGATGATGCACTCCAGTCCCTCCTTGTGCATGAATCCCAAAAAGTTAGTTTGCAGGTGCAGCAGGTAATCAGGAAGGCGAATGGAATGTTGGCCTTCATTGAGAGAGGGATGGAGTACAAAAGCAGGGAGGTGTTGCTGCAACTGTACAGGGTATTGGTGAGGCCGCACCTGGAGTACTGCGTGCAATTTTGGTCACCTTACTTAAGGAAAGATATACTAGCTTTGGAGGGGGTACAGAGACGATTCACGAGGCTGATTTCGGAGATGAGGGGGTTACCTTATGATGATAGATTGAGTAGACTGGGTCTTTACTCGTTGGAGTTCAGAAGGATGAGGGGTGATCTTATAGAAACATTTAAAATAATGATAGGGATAGACAAGATAGAGGCAGAGAGGTTATTTCCACTGGTCGGGGAGACTAGAACTAGGGGGCACAGCCTCAAAATACGGGAGAGCCAATTTAAAATCGAGTTGAGAAGGAATTTCTTCTCCCAGAGGGTTGTGAATCTGTGGAATTCTCTGCCCAAGGAAGCAGTTGAGGCTAGCTCATTGAATATATTCAAATCACAGATAGATAGATTTTTAACCAATAAGGGAATTAAGTGTTATGAGGAGCGGGCGGGTAAGTGGAGCTGAGTCCACGGCCAGATCAGCCATGATCTTGTTGAATGGCGGAGCAGGCTCGAGGGGCTAGATGGCCTACTCTTGTTCCTAATTCTTATGTTCTTATGTTCTTATAATGGCTTCGGTCTTCCCAATATTTAATTGGAGAAAATTTCTGCTCATCCAGTACTGGATGTCGGACAAGCAGTCTGACAATTTAGATACCAAGCAGCGGTCGAGAGAAGTGGTGGAGAGGTAGAGCTGGGTGTCGTCAGCGTACATGTGGAAACTGACTCCGTGTTTTTGGATGATATCGCCAAGGGGCAGCATATAGATGAGAAATAGGAGGGGGCCAAGGATAGATCCTTGGGGGACACCAGAGTTAACGATGCAGAAGTGGAAAGAAAAGCCATTGCAGGAGATTTTCTGGCTACGATTAGATCATCATCATAGGCAATCCCTCGGAATCGAGGAAGACTTGCTTCCACTCCTAAAGTGAATCCTTTAGTGGCTGAACAGTCCAATGCGAGAGCCACAGACCCTGTCACAGGTGGAACAGACATTCGTCGGGGGAAGGGGGGCGGTGGGACTGATTTGCCGCGCGCTCCTTCCGCTGCCTGCGCCTGACCTCTTCACACTCGCGGCGTTGAGATTCGAAGTACTCAACACCCTCCCGGATGTACTTTCTCCACTCGGGCAATCTTCGGCCAGGGACTCCCAGGTATCAGTGGTGATGTCGCACTTTACCAGAGAGACTTTGAGGGTGTCCCTGTAACGTTTCCGCTGCCCACCTTTGGTTCATTTGCCATGAAGGAGCTCTGCACAGAGCAATTGCTTAGGGAACCTCGTGTCTGGCATGCGAACTATGTGGCCTGCCCAGCGAAGCTGATCGAGTGTGGTCAGTGCTTTAATGCTGGGGATGTTAGCCTGGATGAGGACACTGATGTTGGTGCGCCTGTCCTCCCAGGGGATTTGCAGGATCTTGCGGAGACATTGTTGATGATATATCTTCAGCGGCTTGAGGTGTCTTCTGCACATCGTCCATGCCCCTGATCCATACAGGAGGGCAGGTATTACTCCAGGCCTGTAGACCACGAGCTTGGTGGTAGATTTGAGAGCCTGGTCTTCGAACACTCTTTTCTTTAGGCGGCCAAAGGCTGCACTGGCGCACTAGAGGTGATGTTGAATCTCCGGATCAATGTCTGCCTTTGTTTTATCAGCGATTAGATAGATAAGAATGGAACCAGGCGAGTGCAGTCCCAACTAGCTAGATATTGATGAAGAGGCGTTGGAAGAGGATGGAGTGGTCAGCTGTGTCAAGGTCTGCAGACAGGTCCAGAAGGACGAGAAGGGATCATTTACCTTTGTCATAGTCACAAAGAATGTCATTTGTGATTTTGATGAGAGCAGTTTCGGTACTGTGGCAGGAGCGAAAACCATATTGAAGGGATTCAAACATTGAATTCATGGGAAGGTGGTCACGGATTTGGAAGGCGACAACACGTTCAAGGAAAGGGAGGTTGGAGATGGGGCAATAGTTAGCAAGCAAAGTGGGTTCAAGGGTTTTTTTTTTGAGGAGAGGGGTGATAGCAGCAAATTTGAAGGAGAGGGGAACAGTACCTGATCCACATGGATTCTATTTTTGTCTTCCTGATAGCTGCATCATTTTATTCTGCTGCCATTATGTTATCCCTAATAAGTACAGTTTCTCCACACCTCCCCTTTTTCCCTCTCCATCTTTTCTAAATATGTTATACCCTGCAATGTTTAATGTTCCAGGGATGGCTGGGCTGTCGTATGATGAGAGACTGGATCAACTGGGCCTTTATTCACTGGAGTTTAGAAGGATGAGAGGGGATCTCATAGAAACATAAAAGATTCTGACAGGACTGGACAGGTTAGATGCGGGAAGAATGTTCCCGATGTTGGGGAAGTTCAGAACCAGGGGACATAGTCTTAGGATAAGTGGTAGGCCATTTAGGACTGAGATGAGGAGAAACTTCTTCACTCAGAGAGTTGTTAACCTGTGGAATTGTCTGCTGCAGAGAGTTGTTGATGACAGTTCACTGGATATATTCAAGAGGAAGTTAGATATGGCCCTTACGGTTAAGGGGATCAAGGGGTATGGAGAGAAAGCAGGAAAGGGGTACTGAAAGAATGATCAGCCATGATCTTATTGAATGGCGGTGCAGGCTCGAAGGGCCGAATGGCCTGCTCCTGCACCTATTTTTCTATGTTTCTATGTTTCTAATTCCCAGTTCTGATTTTTCCTATTTCAGTAATCCCTACTATGTCTGGTTCCTCGCAATGAATTATTACCTCCAGTTCCCTTGTTTTATTATGAACACTGTGCATTGCTGTACAAACATTTTAACTCATTTTTAATAGCAGTTCCTCTCACTTTATTGTTAACCATCTTTATACTCCTGTTCTATAACTCTATTCTCTGGCCATCAATGTCCTCCCTTTCTTTATTCTTTCCTGTGCTCTCCTTTCCTGTTTTGTTTATATTTAGGCTGGTTTCATTTCTTGTAGATCCCTCCCACCATCTTACTAGTTTAAAGATGATGCCACCTCCCTATTTACCCTTTCCGCGAGGTGACGGGTTCCATGCTGGTTCAGGTGGAGTCCGTCCCATTGGTACAGTTCCTTCCTATCCCAGTACTGGTGCTAATGTCTGATGAAAAAGAACCCCTCTTTCCCACACCAGCCCTTTAGCCACATATTAATTCTCCTGATCTGACTATTTCTATGCCATTTTGTACATGGCTCAGGCAATAATCCAGAGATTATTGGCCTCAAGTCCTGCTTTTTAAGTTCGCTCTTAACTCCTTATACTCCTCCAACAGGACATCCTCCCTGTTCCTATCTATGTCGTTTGTTCCGACCTCAAGATGTCCCTTATCCTGTCACTGGGTAGGGAATACACCCTTTGGGATTCTCATTCATGGCTGCAGAGGACAGTATCTATCCCCCTAATTATAGAATCCTCTATCACTACCACACTTCTATTCTGCTCTTCATATACCCCTCCCCTCTGACAGTCTTCTGAGCCACAGTACCTTGGTCTGCATTGTGGCTGTCCTCCTCACAGTCATTCTCCTTGTCCTCACAGGTAGCCAGTACATCATATCTGTTGGACAAAACCAGTATCTGCAGGACTTCTTCTCAACCTCTCCTAAATCCCCGCTACCCGGCTCCCTAACAGTCACACCTCCCTTTCCTGAACCTGTGCTTTCCTTTGGAGTGTGACTATTTTCTGCATAAAGCTATCCAGAAATTCCTTCCTGAGCGTGTCTAACTCGCACTCTGAGCCGGAGTGATTGAAAGCAGAGACATGTCCTGCAGATCTGGGAATCCGGGACAGTCTTGTTGTCCACCAACTCCCACATACTACAGTTCGGCACATAACTTGACCTGTCATCTCTAGTCTTTTTTATTTATGTGTTTATTGATAACCTTAATTGATGAAATTCGTTAAAGTTTTTATTCAAATGATTATTTAGGGTTATATTTATTAATTACTTTATCGAGTTAAGATTTTAATTTAATAAAGCATTAGTTACAGTTCCCCAGCTCTTAGTTTAAACCACCGCCTAGCTGAGAGAGAAAAAACATTGTAATATTCACGGACCAATCACCTACCTGCTGTCCTGTGGAGGCAAAAACAGCACCTCTTTGCGCCTCTGCAGAGAATTCTCACTCTCTCCAAATTCCCAGGTTTAACAGTCTGTTTAAGTGCACTTGTTTAAGACTGTTGTGTTCATACTCTATTTGTTTGTTACTGTACACTAGACAGGCATTAGGACCCCCCGGGAGCTATTCACAGTTGCTGTAAACATTCTGGTTCATGCTGGTTTTGGGACACCATATGGGGTGATGCTATAAAGGACACAGTTAAGTTACCTTACTCTTGTTTCAATTAGTGTGTTTATTTCCATACACAACATAATTTGGCGACGAGGATGAATCAAATTAACCTCCCTACCCCACTCCCCCCCGCCTTTCCTCTCCACACCTGGGGACTCTCCAATCCCATGGCCGAGATGGATAAAAAGCTTTTCTACGTACATCACGGCAAGTGGGTTAGACAACGACAATGTAACACCAGCTCGCCACCGTGCAATACTTATCCACTGCCTCAGCACCGAAGGCCAACGCATCTTTGGCCGAAGACACAGAGCCCTACGACAAAGTGGTAAGCGCCCTAGAGAAATATTTTGGGCCAAAGAAAAGTATTATGATGGAGAGATGCAATTTTTGTCAAAGAGGGCACGGGAACGGTGAACCAATCAAACAGTATATCATTTCATTAAATGAACTGGTTGCTACATGTAACTTTGGAGCATCCACAGAGGAAATGAATAGGGATCAAATTATTGAGAAAACAACGATCTCCCACATTCGGGAATGCTTGCGAATGGAGGGTGACAAATTGACATTGGACAAAGCAACTACTTTGGCTATCTAAATCGAATCAACACTTTCCGATCCAAAAGCAGTCAGATCCCCTGCTCCCCATGTGCATCAGACTTCAGCTACAGCCCATGTGCAAGACATTCGTCCAAAACAGAAATCACAGCAGAGACCCAGGGCTAGTAATAGCCACCCACTATGGATCACAGTCCTAACTTCCACTGCTTTAACTGTGGGGACAGATCACATTCAGCAAAGAGTCCTAACTGCCCTGCATGTGGGAAAAAAAGTTCTGCATGTGATAAAATGAAGCATTTTGCTAGTGTCTGAAGCTCATCGCAGCATATTCGACATGTGGACAACCCCGATAGTGATGAACCCAGTGTGGTTTACACCGTTAGTGACATTTCATACATTGGATCAGGAAAATTCAAGGGTTGTGATGTAAACATTGATGGCACGCCCATCAACCTCCTCATTGACCTTGGAGCCAAAGTCTCCATATTGAGCGAGGCTGTGTACAAAACCCACTTCAAGCACTGTCAACTGCAGCCCGTGACTTCCACTCTACATGCGTACTCCTATTCCAAAACTGAGGTACTTGGGGTCATAACCGTCCCAATGTATTACAAGGACATAATATTGGAGAACCTTTCCTTTCATGTCGTGAAGGGACGAAGCCAGATGAATGTTGACCTTTTTGACAAGCTTGGGTTCAAAGTTTACGACCCAACCGGCACACCTGTGTACATGGTGGACTTTGACAAGCAATATCCCTCAATCTTCACAGGGTTTGGAGTGACAACAAAATTCTGCCATCGTCCCCACTTTGACCCTTCCATTACACAGCGACTTCACTGTCTTCCATTCGTGGTTCGCAACCAAGTATCCGCAGAATTAACGCAACTCGAATCTCAGGGAATCATTGAGAACATCGACTCCTCACCTTGGATCTCGAACTTAATCATTGCTTGGTGTAAAAATGGGGAGATCCGCCTATACGTCGACCTGAAAGAGGTCAACAAGCCTGACAGGCACCCTCTTCCTACCATCGATGAACTGTCTTCAGAATTCCACGGCTCAACAGTTTTTACAAAACTCGACATGCACCACGGTTACCTGCAAATACCCCTAGCGGAGGACTGAAAACCGCTCAAGCCATTCACGACGCATGATGATCTGTATCAGTATCAACTCATGCCCTACAGACTATCTTTTGCACCAAGTGCATTTCAGAAGATTGTCACTACTGTGCTAGCAGGAATAAAGGGAGCCCTCAGTCTGCTTGACTTGTTACACATAACATTACACTTAATGCCGATAAGTGTACATTCGCTGCTGGAGAAATAAACTTTCTGGGCTACAGTCACAGCACAAGGTAACATTGGCGCAATCCAGCGAATGCAGAAGGTTACCAATGTCAAAGAACTTTCATCATTCCTCGGCAGTTGCCAACTTCTATCTGAAGTTCATCCCACACTACGCGCACATTACCAAACCACTTCGCAAGTTGCTGCACAAGGACATCCCTTGGGAATGGACAGATTCCCAGGCTCAGGCATTCACCACGTTTAAGGAGAAAATCATATCCCTTCCTATCCTCGCGCACTTTGATCCAAATGCCACTACATACGTCACCACGGATGCATCAAGCACCGCTATGGGTGCTGTGATCTCGCAATGAGTTGACGGCCTGGAACGCCCAGTAGCCGTCGCCTCTCGCACACTCGTCTGCAGAACACGAAGCACTCGCTTGCATCTAGCATGTGAATGCTGGCACATCTACCTCTATGGCAGGATCACCAAGCGCTAACTACGCTACTCACTACAACTGGATCTGGGCTCAGACCACTACGACTCAGTCGATGGTCAGATTGCCTTCATCAGTATAACTTTGATATACAGTATATTGCTGGCAGTCGCAACCGCGTAGCTGACATGCTCAGCCGCTTGGCACCTGCTTCGGACTCTGGTGCTGTCTTGTTCACAGATGATGACACATATGTCACATCGATCATCACTCAGTCCATCAGAAACCTTATCTCCTGCGACGAACTCAAAACTGAATCACAGCGTGATGCTACACTCCAGCACGTGAGCCACTTCTTCCAGACTGAGTAGCCTAAGCAAATTCCAGAAGAGCTGAAAACCTTCCACAGACTTCGCGATGAATTTTCCATTTGGAATGATGGCTGCCTAGCTCGTGGTGATGGAGCAGTAATTTCCAAGTCGCTTCAACAGCCCGTTCCCTCATTGGCACATGGTGGCCACCCTGGCATTGGCCGCATGAAGCAGAGATGTCGTGATTCAGTTTGGTGGCCTGGGATTGACACTCGCATCGAGGAGTTTGTCTCACACTGCGAAGCATGCAGTCTGAGTGAAAAGGTCACAAACATCCAACCAGCGCCAATGAAGCCCATTCCATAGCCACAAAGACCATGGCAACAACTTCAGTTGGATATCTTCAGTCCAGTTGAAGCAGCTCCACAACACCAGCGTTTCCTTGTTGTAGTACATGAACTGCATTCCAAATGACCAGAAATCACTACAAGTTCAGTGACCTCATCAACGATCGTCACTATTCTGCAGCATATGGTCACAAAGTGGGGCCTCCCAGAGGTCATAATCACTGACAATGGACCACAGTTTGTGTCCAACCAGTTCGCGGATTTCCTCACTCGTCATGCTATCGATATCGGTACAATCCTCAAAGCAACGGAGGTGTTGAGCGGTTTAACCGTGTCATCAAAGAGGATTTGAAAGCCAGCCTTGCAGCAGTTCAAACATTAGCATGGATGATGTGGAATCTGTATGGGTAGAGCAGCGGAACACCAAAGGGCAGAAAACGCTCGTGGGAGTTGTGTACAGACCACCAAACAGTCATAGTGAGGTTGGGGATGGCATCAAACAGGAAATTAGGGATGCGTGCAATAAAGGTACAGCAGTTATCATGGGTGCCTTTAATCTACATATAGATTGGGCTAAACAAACTGGTAGCAATACAGTGGAGGAGGATTTCCTGGAGTGTATAAGGGATGGTTTTCTAGACCAATATGTTGAGGAACCAACTAGAGAGCTGGCCATCCTAGACTGGGTGTTTTGTAATGAGAGATGATTAATTAGCAATCTTGTTGTGCGCGGCTCCTTGGGGAAGAGTGACCATAATATGGTAGAATTCTTTATTGAGATCAAGAATGACACAGTTAATTCAGAGATTAGAGTCCTGAACTTAAAGAAAGGTAATTCCTACGGTATGAGACGTGAATTGGCTAGGATAGACTGGCGAATGATACTTAAAGGGTTGACGGTGGATTGGCAACGGCAAACATTTAAAGATCACATGGATGAACTTCAACAATTGTACATCCCTGCCTGGTGTAAAAATAAAACAGAGAAGGTGGCTCAACCGTGGCTTACAAGGGAAATTAGGGATAGTGTTAAATCCAAGGAAGAGGCCTATAAATTGGCCAAAAAAAGCAGCAAACCTGAGGACTGGGAGAAATTTAGAATTCAGCAGAGGAGAACAAAGGGTTTAATTAGGAGGGGGAGTATAGAATATGAGAGTAAGTTTGCAGGGAACACAAAAACTGACTGCAAAAGCTTCTACAGATACGTGAAGAGAAAAAGATTAGTGAAGACAAATGTAGGTCCCTTACAGTCAGAATCAGGTGAATTTATAATGAGAAACAAAGAAATGGCAGACCAATTGAACCTTAGTTCTGTCTTCACTAAGGAAGACACAAATAATCTTGCAGAAATACTAGGGAACCGAGGTTTAGCGAGAAGGAGGAACTAAAGGAAATCCTTATTAGTCAGCAAATTGTGTTAGAAAAATTGATGGGATTGAAACATAGAAAATAGGTGCAGGAATAGGCCATTCGGCCCTTCAAGCCTGCAACACTATTCAACATGATCATGGCTGATCATGTAACTTGAGTACCCCATTCCTGCTTTCTCTCAATACTCCTTGATCCCTTTAGTCGTAAGGGCCACATCTAACTCTGGATGGCCAATAAATCCCCAGGGCCTGATAGTCTGCATCCCAGAGTACTTAAGGAAGTAGCCCTAGAAATAGTGGCTGCATTGGTGGTCATTTTCCAACATTCTATAGACTCTGGATCAGTTCCTATGGATTGGAGGGTAGCTAATGTAACCCCACTTTTTAAAAAAGGAGGGAGAGAGAAAACAGGGAATTATAGACACATTGGTGTTGGAATCAATTATTAAAGATGTAATAGCAGCACATTTGGAAAGCAGTGATAGAATCCGTCCAAGTCAGCATGGATTTATGAATGGATGTGGTGTATTTAGACTTTCAAAAGGCTTTTGACAAGGTCCCACACAAGAGATTATTGTGCAAAATTAAAGCACATGGTATTGGGGGTAATGTACAGACATGGATAGAAAACTGGTTGGCAGACAGGAAGCAAAGAATAGGAATAAACGGGTGCTTTACAGAATGGCAGGCAGTGACTAGTGGGGTACCGCAAGGTTCAGTGCTGGGACCCCAGCTATTTACAATATACATTCATGATTTAGACAAAGGAATTGAATGTAATATCTCCAAGTTTCCAAATGACACTAAGCTGGGTGGCAGTGTGAGCTGTGAGGAGGATGATAACAGGCTGCAGGGTGACTTGGACAGGTTAGTGGGCAAATACATGGCAGATGTGGTATTATGTAGATAAATGTGAGGTTATCCATTTTGGTGGTAAAAACAGGAATGCAGATTATTATCTGAATGGTGACAGATTAGTAAAAGGGGAAGTGCAACAAGACCTGGGTGTCATGGTCCATCAGTCATTGAAAGTTGGCATACAGGCGGTGAAGAAGGCAAATGGCATGTTGGCCTTCATAGCGAGAGGATTTGAGTATAAGAGCAGGGAGGTCTTACTACAGTTGTATAGGGAATATTGTGTACAGTTTTGGTCTCCTAATCTGAGGAAGGACATTCTTCCTATTGCGGGAGTGCAGCGAAGGTTCACCAGGCTGATTCCCGGGATGACAGGACTGACATATGAAGAAAGACTGGATCGACTAGGCTTATATTCAATGGAATTTAGAAGAATGAGAGGGGATCTCATAGAAACATATAAAATTCTGATGGGATTGGACAGGTTTGATGCAGGAAGAATGTTCCTGATGTTGGGGAAGTTCAGAATCAGGGGTCACAGTCTAAGGATAAGGGGTAAGCCATTTTCGACCAAGATGAGGAGAAACTTCTTCACTCAGAGTTATGAGCATGTGGAATTCTCTACCACAGAAAGTTGTTGAGGCCAATTCGTTAGATATATTCAAAAGGGAGTTAGATGTGGTCCTTATGGCTACAGGGATCAAGGCATATGGAGAGAAAGCAGGAATGGGGTAATGAAGTGCATGATCAGCCATAATTATATTGAATGGTGCTGCAGGCTCGAAGGGCTGAATGGCCTACTCCTGCATCTATTTTCTATGTTTCTATGAAGCGGTTCAAACCATTGTCCGCACATACCATCCGACAAAGCACTCACTAATGGGGAAGACACCCACTGAGCTCATGATTGGGCAGGATCTTCGCTGGCTACTGGACATTCTCAAACCCCCGGCCAAACCTAGCACGAAGATAACCACACTCGCATCCCAGATTTCGGAACACCAACGAAAAGAAAAGTCGTACACTGACACAAAACGACGCACTCAAAAGTCCCAACTGAAGAACAGAGATTGGATCAGAGTTAAGCGGCCAAACCGGAGTCATAAGCTCGCACCTTCCTTTCGCCTCCAAAACAGATCAAACGCAAGTTCAGCCCTCACACCTACAAGCTCAATGATGGAACTCGATGGAACGCTCATAGACTGATCCCAATTCAAAGGCCAATGGATCAGCAGGATGTAACAGAGGCACCATTCTGTTTCCTAACCGAAAACCTCGATCAAACACCGCAAGCTCCATGCTGGTCTCAGCGTATCAGAACATAGCCTGGCTATCTCAAGGACTTTGTCTGTTCATAGACTCTGTTTTCAGAAGTGGGGAAATATGCTGTGTTCATACTCTATTTGATTGTTACAGTACATTAGACAGGCATTAGGACCCTATGGGAGCTATTTACAGTTGCTGTAAACATTCTGGTTCATGCTGGTTTTGGGACACCATTTTGGGGAGTTGGTATGAAGGACACAGTTAAGTTACCTTACTCCTGTTTTAATTAAGCTGTTTATTTACGTACACAACAAAGACCACTCTGTGCATCAACAGATAGTGTTTACTTTTATACCTTTGGAGCCACACCCAAGTTACAAGTGCTGTCTCAGCTCACTGCTCACTGCTCACAGTAATTAGCACCTATTCAAGACAAACACTTACAGCTGACTGAAAGTTAACTACTACTGACAGGCAGTTCCTGTTAACTACAGTTTTTAAAGTTCGAAGTTAAATTCAAAATGTTGAACTCAATTTCACTTTTTACAGCTAATACTCACCTAGATTCACCCAGTACTTACCAGAGACTCCCACTCTCTCCACATTCCAAAGTTTAACACTCTGTTTAAGTGCACTCTATTTAACTCTGTGCCGACCACTCAGTTTAGTGGCTGACATTACTTTTTCAATTATAAGCAATAATGATCACTCGCGCAAAATCATAAGTAAAACATTTGGGGGTATGTTAGCATAGAGGTTATGTTACTGGACCAGTAAACCCGAGGCCTGGACTAATAATCCGGAGACATAAGTTCAAATCTCACCACGGCAGCTGGAGGATTTAAATTCACTTAATTAATTAAAAAAGCTAGTATCTGTAATGGTGACCAAGAAACTACCGGTTCACAAATGTCCTTTAGAGAAGGAAACCTGCTACCCTTGCCTGGTCTAACCTATATGTGACTCCAGATTCACAGCAATGTGGTTGACTCTTACCTGCCCTCTAAAATGGCCTAGCAAGCCATTCAGTTATACCAAACTGCTAATGCAAAGTCAGCACTGTGAGAGTACCTTCATCACAAGGAATGCAGCGGTTCAATAAGGTGGCTCACTACCACCTTCTCAAGAGCAATTACAGATGGGCAATAAATGCTTGCCTTGCCGGCAACGCCCACATCCCATGAACTAATAAATAAATATAAAAAGCTTTGGCATGCTAGAACTATGACTATTGTCAAAACTAAACTTGAGGATACACAGCTGCTACAACAACAACAGTACCAAGTTGCTTTTAGATAGCACCTTTAATGTAGTAAAACATCCCAAGGTGCTTCACAGGAGCGTAATCAGGCAAAAATTGACACCAAGCCAAAGAAAGAGACGTTAGGAAGGTGCCAAAGAGATAGATATTAAGGAGTGTCTTAAAGGAGGAGAGAGAGATGGAGAAGCGACAATGTTTAGGGAGGGAATACCGTGCACTGCTGGGGTGAGCGAATTTGTTGTCTTTGAAAGGTAGCAGCCCTGAGCTGAAGATGCAAATGAGATATTTTGTTTTCTTAGCTTTAGGGACCAGAGAGCACTTATACAGACATTTCCTTTAGGAGAGTCCATGATGGGATAAGTTGTGCATGATCTGTGGAAGGATTGTGCTTGATAAGCCAAATTACCTTTCTCTTTCCATACTTTCCTTTGTTGTTAATTGCACAAAAGCACTAAACCTTACACAACCTTCTCGAAAACCACTTTAAATCAGAAAATAATCTCCAAGCAAACAAAATATACTTGTCAGTGCAATATATTTTCACTGATAATATCATTGCATCTAAATGTTTATCATTATTCTATATAGTAACAGAGGTGCAAGTATTATAAAAACATATTCAAATGGTTGCACTGCAGCAAATGGAGCACCTAGTCCAGCACACACTTGCCACAGCACTCAGCATGGTGGCAGTGTATCTAGGCCTTCTGGGCAGGATTGTCCCTGGCTGTTCCTAAAAAAACATCTCAATATAATCACAGAGCACCTTGAGCAACACTTACACAAACTTGCAGATGTTTTTATTTAATATTATTTTAAAAAAACACACAAAACTAGTAGGTCACCTATTGCATTCCAAGCCACATCTCATTACCAAAACCTGATGTTCTGTGCTGTATCATCAATTCAGAAAGTACATTGAGCAAGAAATCTTTCCTGGGAATAGGGGAAATTATATTGAAAATTTGGCTTTCGGTGATTACATTTTGCAAAGGTAGAATTTCAGTGAATCGTAATGTATGACATTTCTGTAAAGATTTTATCAGTCGACAGCAACTGGCGTGGGACTGATACGAAAGTCCAAATGTACAGTCAAACATTGCAAAACACTTCAATGTTTTATTGTGTTTGTTTCTGCAATCTCATGGGTCTGTTCATTGATTACCTCATAGCTTCTACATAACCTTTAAAGGATTTATTTAAAAAAATTAAAAACATAGGCACTGAAGTTACACAAACCTTTAATGTGTTCATCTAAAATTCTTCTCTCAGCTATTTTAGCAGCGCTATTAACATCGCCTGAAATAAATGGATTAACACCTCTGCTAAAATAGTGGAGAGAGGCATTTTAGACAAATGAGTTAAACATTTGTATGCTAATATCCCACGGTTTAATTAAAGGACCAAAATCTTCAAATGAGTGCCAATAGAACTGGAATCGTTTTGGGGAAAAAAAATCAACAGCTTCTGTGCCCCTTAAGGATGCAAAAATGTCCATTTCCAGGGCACATAACTATAATAAGATAATTAATTGATTAAACAATGTTGAAATGTACTATGATTATTCTATTATGGAAAACCTTATTTTCAAATGCATGGAGATAAGCAATATAGTTTTTTTACAAAGTGTAATTTTCATCAAATTTTAAGTTCCTGTCTTGGATTTAAAGGGCTATTACTTAGGAAAAAAGTAATTTACAAACAAAAATGGACAATGGATCAATGGATCAATAGATCAATGGCAGGCTATATTGATGTGTCACCAATAGATAAGAACATAAGAATATAAGAATTAGGAACAGGAGTAGGCCATCTAGCCCCTCGAGCCTGCTCTGCCATTCAATAAGATCATGGCTGATCTGGTCGTGGACTCAGCTCCACTTACCCGCCCTCTCCCCGTAACCCTTAATTCCCTTATTGCTTAAAAATCTATCTATCTTTGACTTGAAAACATTCAATGAGCTAGCCTCAACTGCTTCCTTGGGCAGAGAATTCCACAAATTCACAACCCTCTGGGAGAAGAAATTCTTTCTCAACTCGGTTTTAAATTGGCTCCTCCGTATTTTGAGGCTGTGCCCCCTAGTTCTAGTCTCCCCCACCAATGGAAACAATCTCTCTGCCTCTATCTTGTCTATCCCGTTCATGATTTTAAATGTTTCTATAAGATCACCCCTCATCCTTGTGAACTCCAAGGAGTAAAGACCCAGTCTACTCAATCTATCATTGACTCTGGATCAGTTCCTATGGAGTGGAGGGTAGCCAATGTAACCCCACTTTTTAAAAAAGGAGGAAGAGAGAAAACAGGGAATTACAGACCGGTCAGCCTGACATCGGTAGTGGGTAAAATGATGGAATCAATTATTAAGGATGTCATAGCAGTGCATTTGGAAAGAGGTAATATGATAGGTCCAAGTCAGCATGGATTTGTGAAAGGGAAATCATGCTTGACAAATCTTCTGGAATTTTTTGAGGATGTTTCCAGTAGAGTGGACAAGGGAGAACCAGTTGATGTGGTATATTTGGACTTTCAGAAGGCTTTCGACAAGGTCCCACACAAGAGATTAATGTGCAAAGTTAAAGCACATGGGATTGGGGGTAGTGTGCTGACATGGATTGAGAACTGGTTGTCCGACAGGAAGCAAAGAGTAGGAGTAAATGGGTACTTTTCAGAATGGCAGGCAGTGACTAGTGGGGTACCGCAAGGTTCTGTGCTGGGGCCCCAGCTGTTTACACTGTACATTAATGATTTAGACGAGGGGATTAAATGTAGTATCTCCAAATTTGCGGATGACACTAAGTTGGGTGGCAGTGTGAGCTGCAAGGAGGATTCTATGAGGCTGCAGAGCGACTTGGATAGGTTAGGTGAGTGGGCAAATGCATGGCAGATGAAGTATAATGTGGATAAATGTGAGGTTATCCACTTTGGTGGTAAAAACAGAGAGACAGACTATTATCTGAATGGTGACAGATTAGGAAAAGGGGAGGTGCAAAGAGACCTGGGTGTCATGGTACATCAGTCATTGAAGGTTGGCATGCAGGTACAGCAGGCGATTAAGAAAGCAAATGGCATGTTGGCCTTCATAGCGAGGGGATTTGAGTACAAGGGCAGGGAGGTGTTGCTACAATTGTACAGGGCCTTGGTGAGGCCACACCTGGAGTATTGTGTACAGTTTTGGTCTCCTAACTTGAGGAAGGACATTCTTGCTATTGAGGGGGTGCAGCGAAGGTTCACCAGACTGATTCCCGGGATGGCGGGACTGACCTCTCAAGAAAGACTGGATCAACTGGGCTTGTATTCACTGGAGTTCAGAAGAATGAGAGGGGACCTCATAGAAACGTTTAAAATTCTGACGGGGTTAGACAGGTTAGATGCAGGAAGAATGTTCCCAATGTTGGGGAAGTCCAGAACCAGGGGACACAGTCTAAGGATAGGGGGGAAGCCATTTAGGACCGAGATGAGGAGGAATTTCTTCACCCAGAGAGTGGTGAACCTGTGGAATTCTCTACCACAGAAAGTTGTTGAGGCCAATTCACTAAATATATTCAAAAAGGAGTTAGATGAAGTCCTTACTACTAGGGGAATCAAGGGGTATGGTGAGAAAGCAGGAATGGGGTACTGAAGTTGCATGTTCAGCCATGAACTCATTGAATGGCGGTGCAGGCTAGAAGGGCCGAATGGCCTACTCCTGCACCTATTTTCTATGTTTCTATGTTTCTATCATCATAAGTTAACCCCCTCATTTCTCGAATCAGCCTAGTGAATCGTCTCTGTACCCCTTCCAAAGCTAGTATATCCTTCCTTAAGTAAGGTGACCAAAACTGCACGCAGTACTCCAGGTGCGGCCTTACCAATACCTTATACAGTTGCAGCAACACCTCCCTGCTTTTGTACTCCATCCCTTTTGCAATGAAGGCCAACATTCCATTTGCCTTCCTGATTACCTGCTGCACCTGCAAACTAACCTTTTGGGATTCATGCACAAGGACCCCCAGGTCCCTCTGCACCACAGCATGTTGTAATTTCTCCCCATTCAAATAATATTCCCTTTTACTGTTTTTTTTTCCCAAGGTGGATGACCTCACACTTTCCGACATTGTATTCCATCTGCCAAACCTTAGCCCATTCGCTTAACCTATCCAAATCTCCTTGTAGCCTCTCTGAGTCCTCTACACAACCCGCTTTCCCACTAATCTTAGTGTCATCTGCAAATTTTGTTACACTACACTCTGTCCCCTCCTCTAGGTCATCTATGTATATTGTAAACAGTTGTGGTCCCAGCACTGATCCCTGTGGCACACCACTAACCACTGATTTCCAACCGGAAAAGGACCCATTTATCCCGACTCTCTGCTTTCTGTTCGCCAGCCAATTCTCTATCCATGCTAATACATTTCCTCTGACTCCGCGTACCTTTATCTTCTGCAGTAACCTTTTGTGTGGCACCTTATCGAATGCCTTTTGGAAATCTAAATACACCACATCCATCGGTACACCTCTATCCACCATGCTCGTTATATCCTCAAAGAATTCCAGTAAGTTAGTTAAACATGATTTCCCCTTCATGAATCCATGCTGCATCTGCTTGATTGCACTATTCCTATCCAGATGTCCCGCTATTTCTTCCTTAATGATAGTTTCAAGCATTTTCCCCACTACAGATGTTAAACTAACCGGCCTATAGTTACCTGCCTTTTGCCTGCCCCCTTTTTTAAACAGAGGCGTTACATTAGCTGCTCTCCAATCCGCTGGTACCTCCCCAGAGTCCAGAGACTTTTGGTAGATTATAACGAATGCATCTGCTATAACTTCCGCCATCTCTTTTAATACCCTGGGATGCATTTCATCAGGACCAGGGGACTTGTCTACCTTCAATCCCATTAGTCTGTCCAGCACTACCTCCCTAGTGATAGTGATCATCTCAAGGTCCTCCCTTCCCACATTCCTATGATCAGCAATTTTTGGCATGGTTTTTGTGTCTTCCACTGTGAAGATGTAAGCAAAATAATTGTTTAAGGTTTCAGCCACTTCCACATTTCCCATTATTAAATCCCCCTTTTCATCTTCTAAGGGACCAACATTTACTTTAGTCACTCTTTTCCGTTTTATATATCTGTAAAAGCTTTTACTATCTGTTTTTATGTTTTGCGCAAGTTTACCTTCGTAATCTATCTTCCCTTTCTTTATTGCTTTTTTAGTCATTCTTTGCTGTTGCTTAAAATCTTCCCAATCCTCTAGTTTTCCACTAACCTTGGCCACCTTATACGCATTGGTCTTTGATTTGATACTTTCCTTTATTTCCTTGGTTATCCACGGCTGGTTATCTCTTCTCTTGCCGCCCTTCTTTTTCACTGGAATATATTTTTGTTGCGCATTATGAAAGAGCTCCTTAAAAGTCCTCCACTGTTCCACAATTGTGCCACCGTTTAGTCCTTGTTTCCAGTCTACTTTAGCCAACTCTGTCCTCATCCCACTCCAGTCCTCTTTGTTTAAGCATAGTACGCTCGTTTCTGACACAACTTCCTCATCCTCAATCTGTATTACAAATTCAACCATATTGTGATCACTCATTCCGAGAGGATCTTTTACGAGGAGATCGTTTATTTTTCCTGTCTCGTTACACAGGAGCAGATCTAAAATGGCTTGCTCCCTTGTAGGCTCTGTTACATACTGTTCTAAGAAACAATCCCGTATGCATTCTATGAATTCCTTCTGCAGGCTACCCCCTGCGATTTGATTTGACCAATCGATATGTAGGTTAAAATCCCCCATAACTACTGCCGTTCCTTTTTCACATGCCTCCATTATTCCCTTGATTATTGCCCGCCCCACCATGAAGTTATTATTTGGGGGCCTATAAACTACGCCGACCAGTGACTTTTTCCCCTTACTATCTCTAATCTCCACCCACAATGATTCAACATTTTGTTCATTGTAGCCAATATCATCCCTCACAACTGCCCTGATATCATCCCTTATTAACAGAGCTACCCCACCTCCCTTCCCTTCCTGCCTATCTTTCCGAATCGTCAGATACCCCTGTACGTTTAATTCCCAGTCCTGGCCACCTTGCAACCATGTCTCTGTAATGGCCACCAAATCATACCCATTTGTAATGATTTGTGCTGTCAACTCATTTACTTTATTTCTAATGCTGCGTGCATTTAGGTAGAGTGTTTTCATCCTAGTTTTTAAACCATGATTTTTATTTTTTACCCCTCCTTCAGCCCTTTTATATTCAGTGGTCCTTTTTGTTTCTTGCCTTTGGTTTCTCTGCCCTCCACTTTTACTCATCTCTTTTCTGTCTTTTGTTTTTGTCTCCTTTTTGTTTCCCTCTGTCTCCCTGTATTGGTTCCCATCCCCCTGCCATATTAGTTTAACTCCTCACCAACAGCACGAGCAAACACTCCCCCTAGGACATTGGTTCCGTTCCTGCCCAAGTGCAGACCGTCCGGTTTGTACTGGTCCCACCTCCCCCAGAACCTGTTCCAATGCCCCACGAATTTGAATCCCTCCCTGCTGCACCACTGCTCAAGCCACGTATTCATCTGTGCTATCCTGTGATTCCTACTCTGACTAGCATGTGGCACTGGTATCAATCCCGAGATTACTACTTTTGAGGTCCTACTTTTTAATTTAACTCCTAGCTCCTTAAATTCGTCTCGTAGGACCTTATCCCTTTTTTTACCTATGTCGTTGGTACCAATGTGCACCATGACAACTGGCTGTTCTCCCTCCCTTTTCAGAATGTCCTGCACTCGCTCGGAGACATCCTTGACCCTTGCACCAGGGAGGCAACATACCATCCTGGACTCTCGATTGCGGCAGCAGAAACGCCTATCTATTCCCCTTATGATTGAATCCCCTATCACTATCGCTCTCCCACTCTTTTTTATGCCCTCCTGTACAACAGAGCCAGCCACGGTGCCATGAACTTGGCTGCTGTTGCTCTCCCCTAATGAGTCATCTCCCTCAACAGCACTCAAAACAGTGTATCTGTTTTGCAGGGGGATGACCACAGGGGACCCCTGCACTACCTTCTTTGCACTACTCTTCCTGCTGGTCTTCCATTCCAGATCTGCAAACTTTAATTTAAAAACTATTAAACACACAATCTGCCAGAACTCAGAATCACCTGGTACAACAGAGAGTTTTTGGACTGGATTGCTCTTGACTGGTTATGGATGTTGCCCTGTTTGAAGACCCCTCAGCATGATATGGAGACACAATAAGGTTTAATGGAAAAGTCTGTTATAACAGCATTTTATAACAAGGTGCTACTGTATCATCTATCTATAATTCCATCGCAGAGCTAACATATTGCTCCAAGATTGATTACAGAGTTGCCTTTCTTGGGGGTTTAACTTGTGTTTATTCATCCCTTCAGGAGGTTAAATAAATGATAGCCTGCATAACAGTACAAATTGTGCAAGGGAAGGATGATGGGCTTCCCTTTTCTATGCTTTCTAATCAACTCATTTGTTTTTAGTATTTGCACAGTATATTTATTTAAAGTTGCAATTTTTAGCATCATTCTAATGGGAGCTAAAATATGATTAACAGCTTAGAAAATATTAGAGTCTTTAGAGTATTTAGTATTACAGATTAAAAGGATATCACTCTTTGCAGCTTTGACAGGACATGTGCATTTTCTAAAGATTCAAAGGCCAATTCCATTCTAGCCCCAATTTTTAATTCTGCCTACCCACCATTTTAAATACATATTTTTTGGGGGCAGCTGAGGTTCCCGACGGAAGTCCTGTCCTGTGCTGAACCTGCCAGTAAAACTTGGTCGCGGATTTAGGAGGTGTTGTCGAAGAAGCCTTGGCAAGTTGCTGCAGTGCATTTTATCGATGGTACACACTGCAACCGTGGTGCGCTGCTGGTGGAGGAAGTGAATATTTAAGGTGGTGGACAGGATGCCAATCAAGTGCTTTGTCTTGGATAGTGTCGAGCTTCCTGAGTGTTGGAGATCATTCATCCAGGCAAGTGGAGAGTATTCCATCACACTCCTGACTTCTGCCTTGTAGATAGTGGAAAGGCTTTAGGGAGTCAGAAGATGAGACACTCACTGCAGAATACACAGCCTCTGACCTGCTCTTGTAGCCACATTATTTATGTGGCTAATCCAGTTAAGTTTCTGGTCAATGGTGACCACCAGGATGTTGATGTTGGGAGATTCGGTGATGGTAACGCTGTTGAATGTCAAGGGGCAGTGGTTAGACTCTCGTTTGTTGGAGATGGTCATTGCCTGGCACTTGTGTGGCGCAAATGTTACTTGTCACTTATCAGCCCAAGCCTGAATGTCATCCAGGTCTTGCTGCATGCGGGCACGGACTGCTTCATTATCCAAGGAGTTGCGAATAGAACTCAATAGAACTCTAAAAAGATCAGCAAACATTCCCACTTATGAGTTCTGATGAAGGGTTAGCGACCTGAAACGTTAACTGTTTCTTTCCACAGATGCTGCCTGACCCGCTGAGATTTCCAACATTTTCTGTTTTTATTTCAGATTCCAGTATCTGCAGTATTTTGCTTTTGTATCCCCACTTATGACCTTAAGATGGAGGGAAGTCATTAATGAAGCAGCTCAAGATGGTTGAGCCTAGCACACTGCCCTGAGGAACTCCTGCAGTGATGTCCTGAGGCTGAGATGATTGGCCTCCAACCACCACAATCTTCTTCCTTTGTGCTAGGTATGACATCAGCCAGTGAAGAGCTTTCACCCTGATTCCCACTGACTTCAACTTTACTCGGGCTCTTCGATGCCACACTTGGTCAAATGTTGTCTTGATGTCAAGGGCAATCACTCTCACCTCACCTCTGGAATTCAGCTCTTTTGTCCATGTTCGGACCAAGGCTGTAATGAGTTCTGGAGCCGATTGGTCCTAGCAGAACCCAAATTAAGCATCAGTGAGCAGGTTATTGGTGAGTTAGTGCCGCTTGATAGCACTGTCGATTGTGGTGGAATATAATTCTGCTGCTGCTGATGGCCCCCAGCGCCTCATGGATGCCCAGTTTTGAGCTGCTAGATCTGTTCTGAATTTATCCCATCTAGCATGGTGGTAGTGCCACACAACACAATGGAGGATGTCCTCAGTGTGAAAACGGGACTTCATCTCCACAAGGACTGTGCGGTGGTCACTCCTACCAAAACTGTCATGGACAGATGCATTTGAGACAGATAGATTGGTGATCATGAGGTCAAGTTACTTTTTCCCTCATGTTGTTTCTCTCGCCACCTGCCGCAGTCCTAGTCTGGCTGCTATGACCTTCAGGACTCAGCCAGGTCGGTCAGTAGTGGTGCTACCAAGCCACTCTTGGTGATGGACATTGAAGTTCCCCACCCAGAGTATATTCTGTTCTCTTACTACCCTCAGTGCTTCTTCCAAGTGATGTTCAACATGGAGGAGTCAGCTGATGTCATCAGCTGAGGGAGGGCAGTAGGTGGTTTCCTTGCCCATGCTTGACCTGATGCCATGAGACTTCCTGGGGTCTGGAGTCAATGTTGAGGACTCCCAGGACCACACCCTCTCAACTGTATGCCACTGTGCTGCCATTTCTGACGGGTCTGTCCTGCTGGTGGGACAGGACATACTCAGGAATGGTGATGGAGGAGTCTGGGATACTGGCTGAAAAGTATGATTCTGTTAGTATGACTATTTCAAGCTGTTACAATTTTTTCACAAGTCCTCAGATGTTATTGAGGAGGACTTTGCAGGGTCGTGTCCGAAGCCGCTGCTGAGGTCGATGCCGGGTGGTCCGTCAGGTTTTATTCTTATTTCTAGTAGTAGTTTGTTACAACTGAATGGCTTGCGAGGCCATTTCAGAGGGCAGTTGAGATTCAACCACATTGCTGTGGGCCTGGAGTCACATAGGCCAGACCAGGTAAGGACGGCAGATTTCCTTCATCAAAAGACATTAGTGAACCAGATGGATTTTTACGACAATCATGGTCACCATTACTGATACTATTTATTCCAGATTTATTTAATTAACCAAATTTAAATTCCACAGCTGCCATGATGCCGAATTATTAGTCCAGGCCTATGGATTATTAGTCCAGTAACATTATGCTACCATTCCCTTTATGGCTTGATTGAATCATGGCAGGTATTATTTGACAGTGTTGCAGAGGAGCAGAGATGCTGACATCCTGAGAGAGGGCATAGCACCACTGTCACTCCCGTGGGGCTAGGATTCATAACTGCCACAAGTTTACAGGAGAGTAGACTGCTGACGTATGTGGAGTGTCAATGTCTGAGATGGCCCCTGGGAATGATGGAAAATAGGATTGTGCTCCTCTGAGGTGCCTTCTGGAAGAACCTCTTGCTGCCGAGAAAGAACTAGAGGAAAGCAAAATGGGACAAGAGTTAGGATGGCACAGAGAAGCTGGACATTAGCAGGTGACAGTCTTGAGAATGCAGCTTGAAGTTGTGAATCTTACTGCATATTTGCTGAAGTGATTAGAAGCATACGATCTTGGAATCATAGAATCTTATAGCACAGAAGGAGGTGATTTGGCCCATCATGCCTGTGCCGGCTCTTTGAAAGAGCTATCCAATTAGTCCCACTCCCCTGCTCTTTTCCCACAGGCAATTTTATCCTTTTCAAATTTAAATCCAATTGACTTTTGAATAAAGAAATACAAGTAATATGCAGACACCCTGCTGAGGTAAGCCACTACCTTCTCCTTCCCTGATGCTCATGGTTCTGTCTCAACTACTGATCACCAGGGTTCTTGTTCCACTTGCATGAGGGCTATAATGTTGGGGGTGTCTCCACCCCTCTTAGTCTTCTGCCTGGCATTATGCGCTACCTTGTCCTGTAAAAACAGGAGTGAGTGGCTCTTGAAAAGGTAGCTGGAGATGTATGGGGCTTGTGTATAAAGTGCATGTGGTGAGAACTGGAGCAGAAGGAAGATAGAATGAGGATTGGGAGGTGATGAATGTAAAGGGAAGTGTGAGTATTATGAAGTGAGGAAGGAGTGTTGGGAGTAATTGGTGGTTGTATGTGAGAAGAGAATGATGTTAGTGTTTGGTGTGAAGAAAGCAAAGGAAGAGGTGAGTGTGCTTGGAATGAGAAAGTGAGCTGTTGCATTGTGCCCTTGTGATTGAAAGCTGAAGGATGTGATGGAGGGGAGAGAATTGTTGAGACTGGTGGAGAGGTGAAGAGTTGTGCTCACCCTTGCTGCTCTTGTGAGGTCATTGAATCGCTATCTACACTGAATGCAGGTCCTGGGAGAGATACCAGTAGCAGTCAGCCACCTCTGTCACAGGACCTGCTGAATAGTGGGCTTGGAGATGCTGGCTTCCTCCTCCAGGACTTCCAAGGAGGCATCAGAAAACTGGGGCGGCAGCCCTGGACTCATCTCTGCTGCCACAATATTTTCCATAGTTCTTCAAGAGAATAGGCCTTGGGAGCCCCGCCCAAGTGACTGCGCACGTCACGTAGACAGGCTACCCGATTCCTGACTCGGTCGGGAAGCCAGCGCATCAATCAGATGGAAATGAGGTCCCAGCGTTAAAATCATATGGGCCTCATGCTCCCGACATCACTGTCGGCCCACACACCCACCCAACACTCAGCCTCCGCCACACACACACACACACACACACACATCCACCCAACCCTCAGCCTCCGCCACACACACACACACACACACACACACACACACACATCCACCCAACCCTCAGCCTCCGCCACACACACACACACACCCACCCAACCCTCAGCCTCCGCCACAAACACACGCGCACACACACATACCCACACACACACACCCACCCAACCCTCAGCCTCCGCCACACACACACACACACACATCCACCCAACCCTCAGCCTCCGCCACACACACACGCACCCACACACATGTCCACCCGACGCTCAGCCTCCGACACACGCACACACACACACATCCCCAACCCTCAGCCTCCGCCACACACACACACACACACACACACCCAACCCTCAGCCTCCGCCACACACACGTCCACCCAACCCTCAGCCTCCGCCCCACACACACACACACACCCACACACACGTCCACCCAACTCTCAGCCTCCACCACACACACACGCCCACACACACACCCACCCAACTCTCAGCCTCCACCACACACACACGCCCACACACACACCCACACACATACACACCCAACCTTCAGCCTCCATCACACACAGACACGCACACACACGCCCACGCACACGTCCACCCGACGCTCAGTCTCCGACACATGCACACACACGCCCACACAGACCCAATCCTCAACCTCCGCCACACACACACACACACACCCACACACACATCCACCCAACTCTCAGCCTCCGCCACACACGCATGCGCACACACACCCACCCAAGCCTCAGCCTCCGCCACGCGCGTGCGCGCACACACACACACACACACACAATCCTCAGCCTCTGCGATGCACACACACACACAATCCTCAGCCTCTGCGATGCACACACACACACACACACACACGAGTTAAAATCAGAGCTAAAGTGTTATAAATCTCAGCTTTAAAGCAGTAAGTGTGCAATACCAGAGTGCAATGCATCATAAATCCTTTTGCCTTTCAGGGAGAGCTCATATCCTACAAGAACTCTTCCAAGGTGAGAACAAGTTGAATGATTGACTCCTTAGAAATATAGGTTAGCCTTTGAATACATGACTTATGACACTATTAACCAACTCACATATCCCTCAGCAAGCAACGTATAATGAGGTATATTTGATAGGTAATTACCTTGTCAAAGAGACATTTAAACTGCCTAAGTAATGGTTCCAGTGTATGGACCATAACAAGGGTACACTTCAATATGTGCCAGAGAGCGTTGCTAAATAGTAAAGGTGCACAGTATGCTGTACAATAATACCATGCAAAAAGGCATACACACATGACTGTAATGAGGTGCTAGCAGCAAGAACCCATGACACAGAAGGAGGAAGATAACACCCAGAAGCCACCAGAAGCAGTACAACCACTGTGCCGAACAACATTGTGCTCTGATTGAGAAGTTATTCATTTGAGGCCTGTAACCAATTATCTGGAATGATTTGATGAAATTACAAATCATTACATTTCATTTCACTCACACCTTTTGCTATTGATTTCTGGTTTTGAAATATTATTTATTGTTTTTTTTCTTTTACGAACAGCAATAAAAAAATTACTGCCAACAACTATTTTATTTTGTTTTTATTTAAGTAGCAATGAGTGATGTCGATTACGTTTAACATGATGGGTTACTTTTCTGTCCCCTTACAATATATGGTGTACTGCACTGTGATGCATTTCTCCTAAGTGATGATCTGATAGAAGTAGTAGGGAGGGAATTCTACCGAGCGGTCTCCAGGATAGCTTCTTGTGACCCCATTAGCCATCTTTAATAACATTACTTTCTCCATCACCATTTTTTTGACTTGTATTCAATCTAGTTAGCCTCTCCCCTTGATTTATTTTTATTTTTCCTCATCCTCTACTGTGAAGACCGATACAAAGTAGCTATTTAGTAAGTCTGCCACTTTCTGATTTTCAATGACATTATCACGTGTGTCTGTCATTAACACATTACTCCGCCACCTTTTTTCTCTTAATATAAAAATTCGGTTTTCAGCGAAAATGATATTTTTTTCGCCAAAATTACCGTTTTCACTTCGCTACCGCTAGTAGGTTGGAAATTCAACCTTTAATTTGCTCAGTGGTAAAAATCGGCATTGCACAAGGATTCGCGGCGCAAACCACAATCCTCGCCAACCTTAGTCCGAGGCCGATAGCGCTACGAGAGGGGCCTTGGGAGGGAGGAAAAACACCCCAAAAAATTAAATAAAAAATTCACAAAACATTCATAAGACACTTATATATCAAATCGCTGAAAAAGAATTAAAAAATAAAATTTAACTTACTTTTTTTACAGGTCTTCAAACTTACCATTGCTGGCAGGGCTGCACGACAGGTTTTACCCTGTCGTTATTCTAAGCGTAGAATACGGGTGCGGAGAGAGCCAAATTTTTGGCAAACACTATTTCGGGTCTTGCATGGCGGCACTCCTCTCCCCAGCAGAACGTGGAAAGCGCCGCCGTAAAATGTCACCAAATTTCCCGCCGATCGGTTTTTCACCAAATATGTTGAAACATCGCCAAATACCCAGTCACAAAGTCGGCGAATTTCTAGACCTTAGTGTTGTCCGTGATATCCCTTGCAAGCTTTTTCCTCATATTCCCTTTTTGCGGCTCTTACCACTTTCTTTGTATCCCTTTGCTGTTGTTTATATCTCTCCCAGTCCACAGGATCTTCACCTTTGCCTTTGCATAAGCCCTTTATTTTAGTTTTATACTCTCTCTCACCTCCCTTGTTGACCAAGGTTGTTTAATTACACAAGTAGGGCTCTTGCATTTTAGTGGTGTATACAGGTCTTGTATTTTACCAAATACTTTATTGAACGTCGCCCACTGTTCATCCATGGTTTTATCTGTTAGTAGTTCTGCCCAGTCTCCTGTGGTCAATTTCTACCTCACCCCTCCAAAGTTACCCTTACCAAAATTTAAAACCTTGATTCATAACTTACCCTTCTCCCTCTCAAACTTAATATCGAAATCTATCATATTATGGTCATTGTTAGCTAGATGTTCCCTTACCGTTAGATTGTTGACTAATTCAGGCTCATTGCTCATTATTAATTCTAGTATGGCCTGTTCTCTTGTTGGTTCAAGAACATATTGGGCCCAAGTTTCCACATGATTTGCGCCTGATTTTTAGGAGCAACTGGTGGAGAACTAACTCTCTTAGAAATCGCAATTTTTCACATTTTCTTTCTGCAGTTCTAGTCAGGTAGAACAGTTTCACTTTGGAACAGAATTTTTTCTTCAAAAGGGGGCGTGTCCGGCCACTAACACCTGATTTCAAAGTTTCCACATTGAAAACGTACTCCAAACTAACTTAGAATGGAGCAAGTGAAGATTTTTGTAGAACTGTAAAAACCTTGTCTACACATTAAAAAATCAGGTGCAGGTTACAAATTAGGTGTCCAGACGAGGTGGGGGGAGGGAGGGGGGGAAGGGAAGTCATTAAATTCTATAAGAAATCCTTATTTATACTGATACAAATATTATACAAATAAATCCAACCTGAATAAAAATTTATAAGCAAAGAAAAGATTAAATAAACCATCTTCCTACCTGTGTGAAAGTGCTTCAGCCTGGGAGAATTGAGGCAGCCGTTCGTTTCCGCGGCGGTGGGGGAGGAGTAAGCCGTTCGTTCCCGCGGGGGGAAGGAGGCAGCCGTTCGTTCCCGCGGTGGGGGGGGGGGAGGAGGCAGCTGTGGTCATCCCCCTGCAAAACAGATACAATGCTTTGGGTACTGTTGAGGGGGATGACTCATCAGGGGAGGGCAGCAGCAGCCAAGTTCATGGCACCGTGGCTGGCTCTGTTGCACAGGAGGGCAGGAAAAAGAGTGGAAGAGCGATAGTGATAGGGGATTCAATTGTAAGGGGAATAGATAGGCGTTTCTGCGGCCGCAACCGAGACTTCAGGATGGTATGTTGCCTCCCTGGTGCAAGGGTCAAGGATGTCTCGGAGCGGGTGCAGGACATTCTAAAAAGGGAGGGAGATCAGCCAGTTGTCGTGGTGCACATTGGTACCAACGACATAGGTAAAAAAAGGGATGAGGTCCTACGAAACGAATTTAAGGAGCTAGGAGCTAAATTAAAAAGTAGGACCTCAAAAGTAGTAATCTCGGGATTGCTACCAGTGCCACGTGCTAGTCAGAGTAGGAATCGCAGGATAGTGCAGATAAATACATGGCTTGAGCAGTGGTGCAGCAGAGAGGGATTCAAATTCCTGGGGAGGTGGGACCAGTACAAACCGGACGGTCTGCACCTGGGCAGGACCGGAACCAATGTCCTAGGGGGAGTGTTTGCTAGTGCTGTTGGGGAGGAGTTAAACTTATATGGCAGGGGGATGGGAACCAATGCAGGGAGACAGAGGGAAATAAAAAGGAGGCAAAAGCAAAAGACAGAAAGGAGATGAGGAAAAGTGGAGGGCAGAGAAACCCAAGTCAAAGAACAAAAAGGGCCATTGTACAGCAAAATTCTAAAAGGACAAAGAGTGTTAAAAAAACAAGCCTGAAGGCTTTGTGTCTTAATGCAAGGAGTATCCGCAATAAGGTGGATGAATTAACTGTGCAAACAGATGTTAACAAATCTGATGTGATTGGGGTAACGGAGACATGGCTCCAGGATGATCAGGGCTGGGAACTCAACATCCAGGGGTATTCAACATTCAGGAAAGATAGAATAAAAGGAAAAGGTGGTGGGGTAGCATTGCTGGTTATGGAGGAAATTAAGGCAATAGTTCGGAAGGACATTAGCTTGGATGATGTGGAATCTATATGGGTAGAGCTGCAGAATACCAAAGGGCAAAAAACGTTAGTGGGAGTTGTGTACAGACCTCCACACAGTAGTACTGATGTTGGGGAGGGCATCAAACATGAAATTAGGAGTGCATGCAATAAAGGTGCAGCAGTTATAATGGGTGACTTTAATATGCACATAGATTGGGTTAACCAAGCTGGAAGCAATACGGTGGAGGAGGATTTCCTGGAGTGCATAAGGGATGGTTTTTTAGACCAATATGTCGAGGAACCAACTAGGGGGGAGGCCATCTTAGACTGGGTGTTGTGTAATGAGAGAGGATTAATTAGCAATCTCGTTGTGCGAGGCCCCTTGGGGAAGAGTGACCATAATATGGTGGAATTCTGCATTAGGATGGAGAATGAAACAATTAATTCAGAGACCATGGTCCAGAACTTAAAGAAGGCTAACTTTGAAGGTATGTGGTATGAATTGGCTAGGATAGATTGGCGAATGATACTTAAGGGGTTGATTGTGGATGGGCAATGGCAGACATTTAGAGACCGCATGGATGAACTACAACAATTGTACATCCCTGTCTGGTGTAAAAATAAAAAAGGGAAGGTGGCTCAACCGTGGCTATCAAGGAAAATCAGGGATAGTATTAAAGCCAAGGAAGTGGCATACAAATTGGCCAGAAATAGCAGCGAACCCGGGGACTGGGAGAACTTTAGAACTCAGCAGAGGAGGACAAAGGGTTTGATTAGGGCAGGGAAAATGGAGTATGAGAAGAAGCTTGCAGGGAACATTAAGACGGATTGCAAAAGTTTCTATAGATATGTGAAGAGAAAAAGGTTAGTAAAGACAAACGTAGGTCCCCTGCAGTCAGAATCGGGGGAAGTCATAACGGGGAACAAAGAAATGGCGGACCAATTGAACAAGTACTTTGGTTCGGTATTCACTAAGGAGGACACAAACAACCTTCCGGATATAAAAGGGGTCGGAGGGTCTAGTAAGGAGGAGGAACTGAGGGAAATCCTTATTAATCGGGAAATTGTGTTGGGGAAATTGATGGGATTGAAGGCAGATAAATCCCCAGGGCCTGATGGACTGCATCCCAGAGTACTTAAGGAGGTGGCCTTGGAAACAGTGGATGCATTGACAGTCATTTTCCAACATTCCATTGACTCTGGATCAGTTCCTATGGAGTGCAGGGTAGCCAATGTAACCCCACTTTTTAAAAAAGGAGGGAGAGAGATAACAGGGAATTATAGATCGGTCAGCCTGACATCGGTAGTGGGTAAAATGATGGAATCAATTATTAAGAATGTCATAGCAGTGCATTTGGAAAGAGGTGACATGATAGGTCCAAGTCAGCATGGATTTGTGAAAGGGAAATCATGCTTGACAAATCTTCTGGAATTTTTTGAGGATGTTTCCAGTAGAGTGGACAAGGGAGAACCAGTTGATGTGGTATATTTGGACTTTCAGAAGGCTTTCGACAAGGTCCCACACAAGAGATTAATGTGCAAAGTTAAAGCACATGGATTGAGAACTGGTTGTCAGACAGGAAGCAAAGAGTAGGAGTAAATGGGGACTTTTCAGAATGGCAGGCAGTGACTATTGGGGTACCGCAAGGTTCTGTGCTGGGGCCCCAGCTGTTTACACTGTACATTAATGATTTAGACGAGGGGATTAAATGTAGTATCTCCAAATTTGCGGATGACACTAAGTTGGGTGGCAGTGTGAGCTGCGAGGAGGATGCTATGAGGCTGCAGAGCGACTTGTATAGGTTAGGTGAGTGGGCAAATGCATGGCAGATGAAGTATAATGTGGATAAATGTGAGGTTATCCACTTTGGTGGTAAAAACAGAGAGACAGACTATTATCTGAATGGTGACAGATTAGGAAAAGGGGAGGTGCAAAGAGACCTGGGTGTCATAGTACATCAGTCATTGAAGGTTGGCATGCAGGTACAGCAGGCGGTTAAGAAAGCAAATGGCATGTTGTCCTTCATAGTGAGGGGATTTGAGTACAGGGGCAGGGAGGTGTTGCTACAGTTGTACAGGGCCTTGGTGAGGCCACACCTGGCGTATTGTGTACAGTTTTGGTCTCCTAACCTGAGGAAGGATGTTCTTGCTATTGAGGGAGTGCAGCGAAGGTTCACCAGACTGATTCCCGGGATGGCGGGACTGACCTATCAAGAAAGACTGGATCAACTGGGCTTGTATTCACTGGAGTTCAGAAGAATGAGAGGGGACCTCATAGAAACGTTTAAAATTCTATTCAAAAAGGAGTTAGATGAAGTCCTTACTACTAGGGGGATCAAGGGGTATGGCGAGAAAGCAGGAATGGGGTACTGAAGTTGAATGTTCAGCCATGAACTCATTGAATGGCGGTGCAGGCTAGAAGGGCCGAATGGCCTACTCCTGCACCTATTTTCTATGTTTCTATGTTTCTAATATGCACTCCATCACTAAGACCGCTCAATACCACTTTTGTCATTTGTCCGCCTCCGCCCCTGCTTCAGCTTATCTGCTGCTGAGACTCTCATCCGTGCCTTTGCTACCACCAGATTAAATTATTCCAATCCTCTCCAGGCCAGCCTCCCACTTTGTACCCTCCATAAACTTGAGCTTATCTAAAGTTCTCCCGTATCCTAACCAGCACCAAGTCCCATTCACCCATCACTTTCAATTGGCTCCCAGTCTGGCAATGCCTCGATTTAAAAAAATTTCATCCTCCTTCTCAAATCCCTCTATGGCCTTGCCCCTCCCTATCTCTATCCTCCTCCAGGCCTACAACCCTTCGAGATCTTTGAGCTCCTGAATTCTGGCTTCTTGCACATTCCAGATTTTCATCACTCCACCATTGACGGCCGTGCCTTGAGCTGCCTAGGCCCTAAGCTCTGGAATTCCCTGCCTAATCATCTTCGCATCTCTACCACTCTCTCTTCCATTAAGACGCTCCTTAAAACCTACCTCTTTGACCAAGCTTTTGATCACCTGTCCTAATATCTCCTTATGTGGTTCTATGTCAAATTTTGTTTGATAACGCTCCAGTGAAGCACCTTGGGAGTTTTTGCTACATTAAGGGCGCTATATTAATGCAAGTTCTAGTTATTGCATTGTAAAGTCCACACTAGAAGAATAAAAAATAACTGCAAGTTTATTGACTGATAATTGATTAATAAGAACTGACATGGTCAGTATTCACTTCATATCTATTATATCAGTTACATAGACATAGAAACATAGAAAATAGGTGCAGGAGTAGGCCATTCAGCCCTTCAAGCCTGCACCACCATTCAATGAGTTCATGGCTGAACGTGCAACTTCAGTACCCCATTCCTGCTTTCTCACCATACCCCTTGATCCCCCTAGTAGTAAGGACTTCATCTAACTCCTTTTTGAATATATTTAGTGAATTGGCCTCAACAACTTTCTGTGGTAGAGAATTCCACAGGTTCACCACTCTCTGGGTGAAGAAGTTTCTCCTCATCTCGGTCCTAAATGACTTACCCCTTATCCTTAGACTGTGACCCCTGGTTCTGGACTTCCCCAACATTGGGAACATTCTTCCTGCATCTAACCTGTCTAAACCCGTCAGAATTTTAAACGTTTCTATGAGATCTCCTCTCATATTTCTGAACTCCAGTGAATACAAGCCCAGTTGATCCAGTCTTTCTTGATAGGTCAGACCCGCCATCCCGGGAATCAGTCTGGTGAACCTTCGCTGCACTCCCTCAATAGCAAGAATGTCCTTCCTCAAGTTAGGAGACCAAAACTGTACACAATACTCCAGGTGTGGCCTCACCAAGGCCCTGTACAACTGTAGCAACACCTCCCTGCCCCTGTACTCAAATCCCCTCGCTATGAAGGCCAACATGCCATTTGCTTTCTTAACTGCCTGCTGTACCTGCATGCCAACCTTCAATGACTGATGTATCATGACACCCAGGTCTCGTTGCACCTCCCCTTTTCCTAATCTGTCACCATGCAGATAATAGTCTGTCTCTCTGTTTTTACCACTAAAGTGGATAACTTCACATTTATCCACATTATGCTTCATCTGCCATGCATTTGCCCACTCACCTAACCTATCCAAGTCACTCTGCAGCCTCATAGCATTCTCCTCGCAGCTCATACTGCCACCCAACTTAGTGTCATCCGCAAATTTGGAGATACTACATTTAATCCCCTAGTCTAAATCATTAATGTACAATGTAAACACCTGGGACCCCAGCTAGTCACTGCCTGCCATTCTGAAAAGTACCCATTTACTCCTACTCTTTGCTTCCTGTCTGACAACCAGTTCTCAATCCATGTCAGCACACTACCCCCAATCCCATGTGCTTTAACTTTGCACATTAATCTCTTGTGTGGGACCTTTTCGAAAGCCTTCTGAAAGTCCAAATATACCACATCAACTGGTTCTCCCTTGTCCACTCTACTGGAAACATCCTCAAAAAATTCCAGAAGATTTGTCAAGCATGATTTCCCTTTCACAAATCCATGCTGACTTGGACCTATCATGTCACCTCTTTCCAAATGCACTGCTATGACATTCTTAATAATTGATTCCATCATTTTACTCACTACTGATGTCAGGCTGACCGGTCTATAATTCCCTGTTTTCTCTTTCCCTCCTTTTTTAAAAAGTGGGGTTACATTGGCTACCCTCCACTCCATAGGAACTGATCCAGAGTCAATGGAATGTTGGAAAATGACTGTCAATGCATCCGCTATTTCCAAGGCCACCTCCTTAAGTACTCTGGGATGCAGTCCATCAGGCCCTGGGGATTTATCTGCCTTCAATCCCATCAATTTCCCCAACACAATTTCCCGACTAATAAGGATTTCCCTCAGTTCCTCCTTCTTACTAGACCCTCTGGCCCCTTTTATATCCGGAAGGTTGTTTGTGTCCTCCTTAGTGAATACCGAACCAAAGTACTTGTTCAATTGGTCTGCCATTTCTTTGTTCCCCATTATGACTTCCCCTGATTCTGACTGCAGGGGACCTACGTTTGCCTTTACTAACCTTTTTCTCTTTACATATCTATAGAAACTTTTGCAGTCCATCTTAATGTTCCCTGCAAGCTTCCTCTCGTACTCTATTTTCCCTGCCCTAATCAAACCCTTTGTCCTCCTCTGCTGAGTTCTAAATTTCTCCCAGTCCCCAGGTTCACTACTATTTCTGGCGAATTTGTATGCCACTTCCTTGGCTTTAATACTATCCCTGATTTCCCTAGATAGCCACGGTTGAGCCACCTTCCCTTTTTTATTTTTACGCCAGACAGGGATGTACAATTGTTGTAGTTCATCCATGCGATCTCTAAATGTCTGCCATTGCCCATCCACAGTCAACCCCTTAAGTATCATTCGCCAATCTATCCTAGCCAATTCACACCTCATACCTTCAAAGTTAGCCTTCTTTAAGTTCTGGACCATGGTCTCTGAATTAACTGATTCATTCTCCATCCTAATGCAGAATTCCACCATATTATGGTCACTCTTCCCCAAGGGGCTTCGCACAATGAGATTGCTAATTAATCCTCTCTCATTACACAACACCCAGTCTAAGATGGCCTCCCCCCTAGTTGGTTCCTCGACATATCATTCTCCAGCCTTTCTTCTAACCCCGATTATACTCGCTCAATATTCTTCATAATGGACCATACTGAGGGTTAACTAAGGCACAACTATTTTGTTGTATCTGTAAAACAATAAAACATTAAATCAAGTGCCCCCTGGCTAAAAGCTCGGGGGGCGCCGGCGGAGGGGCACTAAAACCGACAAACTTAAACAAATTAAACTTCAGACAGTCAACTGGTTAAAATTAAAATTTGGTTGCCGGGGGTGATGATGCACTCCAGTCCCTCCGGCGCCCACCTCTCGCGGAAGGCCGCGAGTGTACCGATGGATGCCGCATGCTCCATCTCCAGGGGCACCCTGGCTCAGATGTAACCGCGGAAGAGAGGCAGGCATTCGGGCTGAACGACCCCCTCGATCGCCCACTGCCTGGATCGGTTGATGGCCACCTTGGCCATGCCCATGAGCAGTCCTACAAGGAGGCCTTCCGACCTTCCCGCTCCCCTACGCACAGGGTGCCCAAAGATCAGGAGTGTGGGACTGAAGTGCAAGCAGAATTTGAGCAGCAGCCCCTTCAAATATTGGAAGAGGGGCTGCAACCTCGCACACTCAACATACACATGGAAAACAGACTCCTCTAGACCGCAGAAATTACAGGCGGCCTGGGAGCCCGTGAACCGATTTTAAAACTTATTGCACAGGACTGCTCCATGCAACACCTTCCATCCAAATCCCCAATAAATAGAGGGAAGACTTCCGCATAGAGGGCACTCCATTGGGGAACCCCACCTCCCTCAGACAGCAAGATGGTGTGCCATGGCGTGTCCAGGTGGCAGACGAGGATGGCAACGTGAAGAGTGTGCATGAGCAGCCCGTACAAGAATCCACTCTGCGCAAAACTGAAAGGCACGGAGGGGATTTCCCGAAGGAGGCACAAGTTGTGAGGCGCCGGCTCCCGAGGGAGGTTTCAGGACTTGGCGCCGATGAGGAATTCCGTCCGGACAGGGGTCAGTTCGGATGGAATCGCCCATGTGCTTGAGCCTCCTCGACACACCTAACGGAGTCAGTGCTGTTTTTAGCGACTCGATGGCATTGGCCACGCACCGGACGTTGGCCCAGGATAGGCGCCGTGCGAGATTGTCTGGCACCATCCAGCCCGCTGCTCTGCCATCGAGCAGGTCCCTGACCCTGGTTGTCATGTATTCAACCAGCATTGTAACCCATGTATAATCTGACCTAAGTTGTACACTGTGAGAACAATGACCACCAGGTGGTGAACTTGTGGGAGACACTCCTAACCTGGACCTTCTGGTATAAAAGGGGAAGCTCCACCCACTTTCATCACTTGGTGTGCTAAGGAATAAAGGACAGATCACAGACTGACCTTTTCTCAAGCATGGGCCTCGTGTGCATTTATACTGTACGGTAAGGACGTATCAATGGCGACGAGAAACTGGGATTTAAACCACGCGAGCATAGCCACTAGCAGAACAGACGGGCGGTACTGTCTTAAGGAATGGTTGGGACAGAGATTCAACATTGTTGAAGCAGCACACAGTTCTCCAGGCAGAGAAGGCAATTGGGCATGCCCCAACATATAGTCGAACCCAGAGAGGGAGTTCGACAGAGACAATGGCAAGCTGAACGACGATTCACGCCATTGCAAGGGACAATGCGGCCAGTAATAGGGCCATCAACACCTGTTAATGGCAACTCAAGGACAGTCATGGACGATCGACTGGCAAGGGACCTTTTGTTTCGAACAACAGCTCATGTTGGAGGCGTGGAGGCACACACTCAGCCGGAGTTTGCAGAGATGAGCAAAATACCTGCAGAAATTGCAGAAATGAACGCTGGGGGAAATCACTGGAAGCTGAAGTTCAGCGAGTTCATGTGGAGCATGTATACAGTTCATACACCAGGACGCCACCAATAATGATGAAAGTGCTCCTCAATGGCATCCCAGTATCAATGGAGCTAGACACAGGGGCCAGCCAGTCCCTGATGGGTATCAAACAGTTCAAAAAGTTGTGGGCGTCCAAGGCCAGGAGGCCAAAATTATCGCCGATTGACGCACAGCTACGGACATACACAAAGGAGATCATTCTGGTGCTAGGCAGCGCCACGGTAGTCGTGACCCACAAAGATTCGGAGAACAGGTTGCCACTCTGGGTTGTCCCGGGGGACAGTCCCGCACTACTGGGGAGGAGTTGGCTTGCTGTCATGAACTGGAAATGGGGCGATGTCAATGCAATTTCCTCTGTGGAGCGAGTATCATGCTCACAGATCCTGGACAAATTTGACTCATTATTTCAACCCGGCATTGGCACTTTCCTGGGGGCCAAGGTAGTGATTCACATAAACCCAGACGCCAGGCCAGTACACCACAAGGCCAGAGCGGTGCCGTACGTGATGCGGGAAAAGATAGAAGGCGAATTGGACCGTCTGCTGAGGGAAGGCATCATCTCGCCAGTCGAATTCAGTGACTGGGCGAGCCCGATTGTGCCGGTGCTCAAGGCGGATGTGTCGGTCAGGATATGTGGTGATTACAAGGCCACCATCAATCGGGTGTCACTCCAAGACTAGTACCCGCTACCGAGAGCGGAGGACCTCATTGCGACGCTATCCGGTGACAAACTTTTTTCAAAATTGGACCTGACCTCACCTTACATGACCCAGGAGCTGGCGAGTGAGTCGAAGAAGCTGACCACCATCACGACACACAAGGGGTTGTTTGAGTACAACAGATGTCCGTTCGGGATTCGCTCGGCCGCCATGATCTTCCAACGAAATATGGAAAGCCTCCTCAAGTCGATTCCAGGGACGGTGGTTTTTCAGGACGACATCCTCATCACGGGTTATGATACTGAAGAACACCTCCACAACCTGGAGGAGGTGCTACGCAGACTGGACCAGGTAGGGCTGCGACTGAAAAAGGTGGAGTGCATCTTCCTAGCTCCAGAGGTAGAATTCCTGGGGATGAAGGTGGCAGCAGACGGGATCAGCCCTACTGTGTCCAAGACGGAAGCGATCCAGATAGCACCCAGACCCCGTAACACGATGGAGCTGCGTTCGTTCCTGAGGCTCCTGAACTATTTTGATAACTTTCTTCCCAAATTGAGCACGCTGCTAGAGCCGCTACACGTGCTCCTACGCAAAGGTCGCGAATGGATCTGGGGGGACAGCCAGGAAAGGGCTTTTAATAGAGCAGGCAATTTGTTATGTTCCAACAATCTATTAACGCTATATGACCCATGTAAGGAACTTGTGTTAACGTGCGATGCATCGTCCTATGGTGTCGGGTGTGTGTTGCAGCATGTCAATGCCAAGGGTCAGTTACAGCTGGTAGCTTATGCCTCCAGAAGTCTGTTCCAGCAGAAAGGGGCTACGGGACAGTAGAAAAGGAGGCGCTCGCATGAGTATATGCGGTAAAGAAAATGCACCAGTACCTGTTTGGAAGGAAATTTGAGCTGGAGACAGATCACAAACTCCTAACGTCCCTTTTGGCTGACAACAAGGCCATAAATGCAAACGCATCGGCCCGCATACAGAGGTGGGCACTCACGTTAGCCGCCTATGACTATACAATTCGGCACAGACCGGGCACCGAAAACTGCGCCGATGCACTCACCAGGCTCCCACTAGCCACCACTGAGGGGGCTACCGAGCATGTTGCTGAGATGGTCATGGCTGTTGAAGCTTTTGGAAGCATAGGCTCACCCGTGACAGTGCATCAGATTGAAGTCTGGACAAATAGAGTCCCGCTATTGTCTCAAGTCAAGAAATGTGTCCTGAATGGGGACTGGGCAGCCACGTACAGGGCATGCCCTGAGGAATTTAAACCATTTCACAGGCACAGGGATGAACTCTTGATTCAGGCCGATTGCCTACTGTGGGGAAACTGCATAGTCCTGCCCCAGATGGGCAGAGAGATGTTCATCAGAGAACTCCACAATGAGCACCCGGGCATTGTCATGATGAAGGCAATTGCCAGGTCACACGCTTGGTGGCCAGGGATAGACACAGATCTGGAACTTTGTGTTCGCAGGTGCAACACGTGTGCCCAGCTGGGCAATGCGCCCAGGGAAGCCCCCCTTAGCCCCGCCAAGCCTTGGTCACGCATCCATGTGGACTACACAGGTCCTTTCATGGGAAAAATGTTTTTGGTTGTAGTAGACATCTGCTCCAAATGGATCGAGTCTGCCATTTTAAATTCAAGCACATCCTCTGCCACGGTAGAAAGTCTACGGGCAATGTTCGCCGCCCACGGTCTACCAGACATCTTGGTCAGTGACAATGGCCCGTGCTTCACAAGCACTGAATTCCAGGACTTCATGGCAGGCAATAGAATTAACCATGTCAGAACGGCACCATTCAAGCCGTCCTGAAACGTCCAGGCAGAACGAGCAGTGCAGATAATCAAACAGGGGATGCTCAGAATCCAAGGGGGTTCCCTACAAAGCCGCTTATCACGCTTCCTGTTGGCCTACAGATCCCGACCACACTTGCTCACAGGGGTTCCACCCACAGAGCTGCTAATGAAAAGGATGCTCAAAACCCGGTTATCCCTTATACATCCCACCATGAAAGAAATTGTTGGGAGCAGGCGCCAGTCACAATATGACTACCATGACAGGAATGCGAGGACGCGATGCATTGATGTAAATGACCCTGTTTTTGTCCTCAACTACGCTGCAGGGCCCAAATGGCTCGCAGGCACTGTGATTGCCAAAGAGGGAAATAGGATTCTGGTAGTTAAACTTACCAATGGACAAATCTGCCGCAAACACGTGGATCAAACAAAAAGGAGGTTCAGCAACCCCATAGAAGAAGCAGAGGAAGAAAACGATATAGAGTTCACTCCACTACAGGTGACCAAACACCGGAACCAAAGGGAGGAGAGTCCAGTCACTGTGGGCAGTCCGGATAGACCTGAGGCACTGCAAACAGCCGACACTAAGGCCAGCGCCCAACAACCGGAGCCCCAACTCAGGCGCTCTACAAGAGAGCGTAAACCACCAGAGAGACTCAACCTGTGATCCCAATAAGACTTTGGGGGGGGAGGTGATGTCATGTATTCAACCAGCATTGTAACCCACGTATAATCTGACCTGAGTTGTACACAGTGAGAACAATGACCACTAGGTGGTGAACTTGTGGGAAACACTCCGAACCTGGACCTTCAGGTATAAAAGGGGAAGCTCCACCCACTTTGATCAGTTGAGTGAAAAGGAATAAAGGACAGGTCACAGACTGACCTTCTCTCAAGCATAGGCCTCGTGTGCATTTATACTGCATAGTAAGGACATATCACTGGTCATCTTGCCAGACGCAGCTCTTTCGTCCGCCTGCCACCTAAAACTGTGGTTGTGGAGGTACGGATTCCTGAGCAGCGGCTCCCGAAGGACAGCCGCCAGACCAGACGGGGGAGAACTGCGCTTGGTGGCGACTCTGTTCCAGACCCTGGTAAAAGACAGGCAGCCCCCACATGGCGGTCCTGACGCCCTCCAGGCTCACAAACAGGAGCTGCGTGTCATAATTGAGGCAGTACTACTGGCGGAAGAAATACGTCGCCAGCGCACACCATCTAGGAGGGTGCTCGACGTACAGGTTTCTCTGCAGGGTCTGAAGACGGAAAGTTGCATGCTGGGTGCTGACGCACATCAACGCCTGACCGCCCTCCCTAAGCAGGAGACTCAGAACTGCCGCAGAGACCCAGTGCTTCCTGTTGTTCAGAAGAAGTCGACCAACTTCCTCTGTATCCTGGCGACAAACGCAGTGGGGAGAGGTCAAAGTGACCAGCCGTTACCACAGCATAGCGGCCACCAGCTGGTTTATGACTAGCGCTCGATCCCTGTAGGACAGCACTCGGAGTAGTCTTGTCCAGCGCCCTAGGCAAGCGCCGACTTTGGCCTCCAGCTCCTGCCAGTTCGCCGGCCAGGCTTCCTCATCAGGGCTAAGGTAGACTCCCAGATAGAGGAGATGGGTCGTGCTCCAGGCAAAAGGCCTGAACTCCTCCGGCAGGGAGTCCACCCGCCACTGACCCACCAGGAGTCCAGAACATTTCTCCCAGTTGATCCTGGCGGAGGATGCGGCTGAGTAAATCTCCTGGCACTCACGCATCCTCCGCAGGTCAACAGGATCCTCGACCCTGAGGAGCACGTCATCAGTGTAAGCCAAGAGGACGACCTCCACGCCCGGCCCTTGCAGAGCCAGTCCCGTCAACCTTTTCCGCAGGAGGCGCAGGAAAGGCTCTGCACATATGGCATATAACTGGCCGGACATGGGGTATCCCTGGCGCACCCCTCTCCCAATGCGAAGGGGAGCCACCAAAGACCCGTTAACCTTAATTAGACACTCTGCGGCGGCGTACAAAAGTCGGATCCGGGCAACGAAATGCGTCCCAAACCCAAAAGCACGCAGAGTCCCGAAAAGATACTCGTGAACTACCCTGTCGAACATCTTCTCCTGATCTAGGGAAAGGAAGGCGACCGACAGACCAGCCCTCTGGGAATGGTGGATCAGGTCCCAGACCAGATGGATGTTGTTGCGGATTGTCCGGTCCGGGACCGTGTCGGACTGTTCGGGGTGGATCATGTGGTCCAGCACGGTGCCAAGGTAAGCAGACATCACCCTGGCAAAAATGTTGTAATCCATGTTGAGGATGGAGACCGGGCACCAGTTCTTAAGTAGGTGGAGACCGCCCTTCTTAGGCAACAGGACAATGACTGCCCTGCGCCAAGAGAGGGGCAACTCCCCGGTAAACTTAGGCACAGTCTTTAAATTATCTTCCTCTTCTATTTAGATCACATGGTCCCGGGGAGATTGTAAAGCCTTTTGTATCTGCAAGCACCATCAGTGCTATTCCATGATTAGCAGACAAGCTGTGTCACTTCTTTCAGCTCATTTGCACAGATAATTTTTCCTCCTTTCTGAAATGAGTTTTAAACTGCTGCCTCTGAGGACCTGATCAAGTACTGCAATGAAAGTTGTTCAATAAAGTTCCCCAATGGATCTGTAGGTGAACACGTTGTCTCATATTATGCTGTCATGCAAATTAGGACCATTCTATATTGGAAACATAGAAACATAGAAAATAGGCGCAGAGGTAGGCCATTCGGCTCTTCGAGCCTGCACCACCATTCAATAAGATCATGGCTGATCATTCACCTCAGTACCCCTTTCCCACTTTCTCTCCATACCCCTTGATCCCTTTAGCCTTAAGGGCCATATCTAACTCCCTCTTGAATACATCCAATGAACTGGCATCAACAACTCTCTGCAGCAGGGAATTCCACAGGTTAACAACTCTCTGAGTGAAGAAGTTTCTCCTCATCTCAGTCCTAAATGGCCTACCCCTTATCCTAAGACTGTGTTCCCTGGTTCTGGACTTCCCCAACATCGGGAACATTCTTCCCGCATCTAACCTGTCCAATCTCGTCAGAATCTTATACGTTTCTATGAGATCCCCTCTCATCCTTCTAAACTCCAGTGACTAAAGGTCCAGTTGATCCAGTCTCTCCTCATATGTCAAAAAGAGCAGTGGAGAATGCCAGTCCTGTGCTGAATTAGCCAATCTCAGTCAGAGGATCATTGAGAGCTTTTATTTGGTTAAGGAGGAGGAAATCAGCCAGTGTTTCCATTCCTGATTGCAATTCAGGCATCCCTGTGTACGTGTAAATTTCAGATGAGGACACACTTGGCTATGATGCACCCATTATTAAATAGCTACCAACATTCAATTATTTAGGCTTCCACATGAAGAATGGCCCTATGTCAGCACCCTCAGGAAAGGAGTGGAGAAAATTGGAGGACCCAAAAGAACATGTCCACCAAAGGCAAGCATGTTTAAATGAGAGTTACGGTTCGGAACAAAACTCACATAGAAGCCTACCATTTTGCCACCAGAGCTATTAACCCAACCAATATCAACCCTGTAAGAGAGATGCCATTAACAAGGACAGTTTTATACTATGTGATATATTGATGTGAATTCAAGGTTTCCTCTTGACCCACCCATCCACTTTCAACTGTAGTCCAAAGCAAGTTTGTTCCTGGGAAATGTTACTAAGGGGAGCTGTCTAGCTTGAGTGCTTGAGTGCTTGACTCCCAACCAGAAGGTTATGAGGTTGAGTCCCAGGGCTACTTATCATCATTTGAAACCAGCTGTGCGAGTTTTAGGCCAGGCCATTGGGATGAGCACTGAATGGAAATAAAACTTTCCAGTACTTTGAGGGGTAGAAAAAAAACTCTCATCATTCAACATAAAGTCTGGTTCGAATTACTGCTACAAGCACCAATGGTAGACAGGTGTGAGGACTCTACCTCCCTGCCCATCTGGCTGGAAGAGAATGTGTGCTGGTGAGAAGCTCACAAGGAGAGAATCTGATGAAGCAAGAAAAAAATGATGAACATTGTCTCGTAAAACTGTTGAGCAGACGACCTTTATCTTTGAAGCAATGCTGTGGGAGGATTGCTCCTCGTGCTCTGAAAGTATGATTCACTTGACTGATAACAAAACAACAAATCCTGTTATGTGAAATAAGTGAGTCATTTCCTCATAATAACTGGTTGCTGGAACAATTCCACTAGATACCCTGCTATTTATTGCCTGTGTCCACCCTGAAGAGCTCGGAAACCGTTTTTATTTTAATCCATGCTTCCTGCCCAGTTTAAGATCTGACGGGAACCACAATCACACATAATTTGAGCACTGAGGTTTGCACTTCCCTGACTTTTCCTGGAGTCCTGAGGGGATTTTTAAAATAAATACTAGTTCGTTTTTCTTAAACAAAATAAGGAAGAATCAATTGCCTTCCAGGATACAGGATACAAGTCTGTCAATATTAGCGACAAACACTAAATGCATTTGTCTGAAATTTATTTATTGTTACACAGTGGGAGGGGGGGGCATTAACCCATTTATTTTACACAGATTAGCACCTCAATTAATATAAAGCAGACAAAAGAATTTTGTATGAAAGTGTTAAATATACACACACTAATATTAAAGAACTTCATTTGAAGGTGATAGAATTATTTCTGGCTTGATATTACCTTTGATGCCAGGGATGGAGACCAGCTCGGGTGACCCCACACCATTCTTTACACAATGATGTCCCATGCAAGTAGTGCAATGATTTTGTGACATAGTGCCCCATTTTCAATCATCACCATCTTGCAGTGCCTGGCAAAGCATGAGAATAAAAGCCTGGCTGACCACATTTTGTTCAGGAGAGTAATTCTTTAATAGTGCAATTCTAGATATTGAGAACGGTGCCTTCAGTCTGCTTCTTTGGCCCTTGTGTTTATTCCCGTCTACATTTCGAACCATGCTTAGACCATGTTGTGGAATTCAGAGACAACCATAATTACAGTATAAATTACAGAGATGCTCACTAAATAAATTGCAGCCCTAATTACTGTGTAGAACATGCACTTCAAAAACAACATCCAGCCGTAAACCTTTTTGTTTTTGTTTTAACATCCCACCAAACTTATTAACTTTTGAATGTTATCCCACCACACTCACAGACAAAAGAAGGAAGGAAATGTTACCAATTCTCCCTTTTAAGCAGTTTATTACATTGAACTCTTGTCTAGGAAATGTGTCTGAGGCAGTGGTTGTTTGTAAGTATATGGTGGCAGTCAATCAGTCAATGCTCTTACTATGCACAGCAGCATTTAAGATTGCACCAATTGTCCTTTTGAATACTGAGAAATATTACCATGGCGCTGAAGGCTCATCAAACAGCTGCTTACATCTGAAATGAGAATATTGTTGCTATGCTGCAATTGCAAAAAAAATCTGGAAGTCACCTGACATCCCTCTATCAAAGATTTGGAAGTCATTAAACTCAATCTCCCTTTTGTGTGATAAACGGAGCAAGGGGAAGTTCGTATAGATTGTGTTATGTAAGATTCTACAAAAATAGCAGCCTGCAATGGGCCACTTCCTTCCGGAGGCCCAATAACACAGAGCTGAAAGGATACACAGAGCCTGCCATGGCAACGCTAAGAGATGACACTGGGAAACAAGCAACAATGAACAAGCTTTTTTTTCCCCCTTTGAGACAAGGTCAGGCCTACAGCTCAAAACACACCGCATACAGAGTGCCACAGTCTCTGAGACTGATTCATTCGTTTGTTGTAACCCTTTGAGTACTGAATTAGATCTGCAGCTTTCAAGGCATGCATGTGTTTTCTGTCATTAAAATCGATTGTCTGGCAAGTTTTAACACTGAATATTATACTTACATAAATATTTAAAAACTAAGCTCCGTGCCTTTTGCTGCATGAGTAACCCTCTCCGAATAAACTATGAACTGTCCATTTAATGTGTGAGTGGTTTGAATTCACTGCCAGTGGTAAACAATGAAGCTTAAATAATTAAGCTGGTTTCAATATTTAAATGTTCTTCCAGCAATGTAGAGTGACGGGACATTGTGCAAAGTGTGGCCATAGAGTGATATCAATTCAAATACTTTGAGACGGAGCACAAATTGAGATATCATGCTTGTAATTATAAAATAAATGTGATGCCTAATATTCTATAAATATATTGATGGTATGGAACACTAGCAAGTTAAATATTGAATATTATTATATTATACAACACCTAACACTTGGATGGCACTTTTCATGTAACAATTGACACAAGTGAGTCGAATTTTCACAGGGGTTGTTCATCATCATCATCATCATCATCATCATCATAGGCAGTCCCTCGGAATCGAGGAAGATTTGCTTCCACTCCTGAAGTGAGTTCTTTGGTGGCTGAAGAGTCCAATACGAGAGCCATAGATTCTGTCACAGGTAGGGAAGGGGTGCGTGGGACTGGTTTGCCGCACTCTCTTTCCGCTGCGTGTGTTGATTTCTGCATGCTCTTGGCATTGAGATTTGAGGTGCTCAGCGCCCTCTTGGCTGCACTTCCTCCATTTAGGGCGGTCTTGGGCCAGGGACTCCCAGGTGTCAGTGGGGATGTCGCACTTTATCAGTGAGGCTTTGAGGGTGTCCTTGTAATGTTTCTGCTGCCCACCTTTGGCTCGTTTGCCGTGAAGGAGCTCCGAGTAGAGCACTTGCTTTGGGAGTCTCGTGTCTGGCATGCGAACTATGTGGCCCACCCAGTGGAGTGATATTTCTCCAGCAACTTGAGGTGTCTGCTGTACATATTCCATGTCTCTGAGCCATGTAGGAGGGCGGGTATTACTACAGCCCTGTAGACCATGAGCTTGGTGACAGTTTTGAGGGCCTGGTCTTCAAATACTCTTTTCCTCAGGCGGCTGAAGGCTGTACTGGTGCACTGGAGGTGGTGTTGGATGCTCTTGTTGATAGGAGGCTCCGAGATATGGGAAGTGGTCCACGGTGTCCAGGGCCGCGCCGTAGATCTTGATGACTAGGGGGCAGTGCGATGCGGTGAGGACAATGTAAATGATCTTCTGCTGAAGTTACAGTGGAAGATGTTGGGGGGCCCTGTAGAAATTACTAACAAAGGTGTTTTGCAGGAGATTGGAAGACACTCAGTAGGAAGCGGGAGAGAAGGTACAGGAGGTGACGCATATGAACAAAACGCAGGTGTACTGTCCCAGCATGGACTATGTGCTTGTAATTTTCCGAACAGGCAAGGTTCTCCCTCGGCAGGGCAAAATCTGAAACGTGTCCCCTTTCAAAAAGCTTTTAGAGATGAGAAAAGAGGTGGAAAGGTGGATGGCTTTAGGAAGAGAGTTCCAAAGTGCAGGATGGAATGGCTGGTGCTCTGCCACTAATGGTGTGGCACAGTGAGGAAGGAGGTGAGCACACAGTAAACCAGAGCTAGAAGAGAGGAAGGTGAGGGAATGGAAAAGATTGCGCAGTAGGGTGGAGCAGCCTATGGAGAGATTTGAGCTTGAGAATCCGGATTTTTAAGTCGATACATTGGGGGATGGTGAGCCGATGGAAATCAAGGAGAACGGGGCTGATAAGTGTGTGTGGCTTTAATAGGATAGGATACAGGTGGCAGATTTCTGGAAAGTTTCTGTGGGGAGCAGAAGAGTTGGCTTTGCCTTACCGATGATGAGTATCGATGCAAGTGCTAGCTCATGCAGGACTTGATGACCAACAGGTAGTCAGACAGCATGTGGCAAGAGAAAAAGTTAGGTATTATTGGCATATATACCAAACCCCCAGGGCAGATTTTCCTGTTCCTGCATCTGTGCATATTGGATCGACTGTATGTAACACACAAAGGAAAATTGGGTGGGGAAAACCCACTCAATCTTCCATCCATTTCGCTGGTTGAAGGTGAGAGGCTTCTGGCCTCTTGCCACCTGCCCTTCGCGAGAGCAAGGGGGAGTGTACAGAGGGTTAATGGTGAGGTGAGTGACAGCGAACAAGGAGGAGGGGAGGATGCACGGTTGACATTGTGATTCAAAAAAGAGGGAAAGTGAAGGGGAGGGGAATATGATGGAAGCAAGGGGTGGGGGAAGCTCGAGTGATTGAGGAAGGGGATATAATGTTTCAAGTTTTTGTCTCTCTTTTGGCGCTTCAGCATGTATTGTTCCAACTAACTCTACTTCACTGCTTCCCAAATTGCTATATGTTTTGCTATTTAACTATAAAAAGAAAAAAAGGAAGTCTCGCATTTATATTATGTCTTTACCCAAAGTGCTTTACAGCCAATGAAGTACTTTAGAAGTGTTGTCACTGTTGTAATGTAGGAAACACGGCAGTAATAGCAAATCAAAGTATAATATGTAAAAGTCAGGATAGAATATATGGCTCTGAAATGGAGACACCATCATGTCTGCCCCCTGGTCCAATCCGCCATCCTTTAACCCTTTTTAGCCTGAAGATTACATTAGGTCAGGACACCTCAGGTGAAATACCAGAGGATGTGCACACAGGCATTGCACATGGAAAATCAAGACCAAATGGTATCTTACCACCAAACAGAAGGTGGTGAATGAGGGGATCAGGACCAAGAGAGGACTGCAGCATTGGAGGCTAGAGAGGGAAAGGTAGAATGGGATTACAAAAAGCAGACAACAGAATTAGAGACTGGAGATAATAGGAGGGATGTAGTGCAGAGTGAGACCAGTATTGTCAAAGCAGAGCTCGAGAGTAAGGTAGAATAGGAGGTGTGAAAAGATGGGGGCGGGGGCGGGGGTGGAGAGGGGGGAGAAGCAGAGGTGAGGGGAGAAGGAGAGTGAGAGAAGGAGGGAAGGAGAGAGGACAAGGTAAAAGAGAAGCAGAGAGAAGGAACGGGAGGAGGAGAGAAAGAAGAGGGAATGGGGCAGTAGGATAAAGGAGAAGGGAGAAAGAAAGAAAAGGAAGGAGAATATAATTGTCTTTGAGCACTGATTGTACTGTCCTTTATATTCTCTGGAGCGGGGATCATGCTGGCCAAGCAGTAGAGAGGTAGGGAGGGAATGTGAGGGACAGAAAGGAGGAGGCCTAAAGGGGTAGAGGAAGTATGTGGCAGAGAGAAAGGGAGAAAAGGGTGTGAGGTGGGAAGGGTGAGGGGAAAGGGGGAAGGGTGAGGGGCAAAGGTGAGGCATGGCTGAGGGGGAGCAGAGACAGAGTGGGGAGAGTAGGACAGGGTAAGGGGCAGATCGAGTGCTTGGGAAGAAGGTAGGAGAGGGAGATGGGTTTGGAGAAAGAGAAAGCAGGGAACAAGGATGTTGGGAGAAGGTGAGAGGAAGAGGGGGCAGTGCAGAAGAGGTTAGGTCATTTTTGGCAATTGAGTTGTATTTGACTACTTATAGTGCTCGTTATATTCTCTGGAGCAGGAATGGCACTGGCCAAGGCATCAGCGGAAAGATAGACTAGGTTGCTATTATGGTGGCCAAGGAGAGCACCAGCCAGAAAATTGGGCAGGCAGCAGCTAGCGGGAAGGGGGTGGGATGGCCGTGAGACAGACAGTGGCTGCAAATGGGGCAGGCAACTGGTGGAGGCAGCAACAGCCACGGTCACAACCAGCTTGAGGCCAATTTAAGCAGGTGAGTCGGAGAGACAGACCATGGAAGTCGAGCCAAATAGCACGCAGGGGAAGCTGAGCAGGTTCGAAATCATTTACTAATTATTTAAGTAAAATAGCTGAGATTCCTACAGGAAATAAATAAAATATTAATATCCGAATACTAACAAACACAAAATTTTAAATTTTATAGGAAGAACTAAACTTACCTGGATAGAAAAATCAGCAGAAAAATCACTTTGACAAAAATCAAGATCGCGCTGGAGCTGGGTGCCGAAATTTCCCACCACCGGAAACGAGTTGCACCTACCGCTCTTGAAGTGTTCCGGCCGTCCCAAGGCATGAGGTGACCAAACCGGAAAAATCGTGCTTTTTTTTGGAGCGGGGCAGAAGTGGCCTCATCATTGAGGCGGAAGTGCGAGCGAGTCGTAGTGGCCGACGCTACAAGTCGTCAGCGCCGCGCTGATGATGTCATCACGCTGGCGCGTTACAATATCCCTCCCCTTCAGTTAAAGGCAAGGACCACTGCGAACTCTGCAGCCACTTTAGTTGCAAACACTGGGCCACCAGGGAGGGTTTCGGCCAGGCCAGCGGCCTGGCACCCAGGAGGGGATGTCAGGCTGCCTGTTGGCAGCCCGGCCGAACCCGCGGCCATAATTGTCGGCCCGACCTGGCAGTCAGCCGACAAAAAAAACATGGAGTCACCGGCAGCGCCACCGTTCCTTTAAGGGCAGTCACACTGCCAAGGCACAGAAAGGGTACCGACAGCAAAAGTTTTCTTGGGCACCGACCAGCGGCAGGGCCACTCCTGCGGGGCAATTTTCAAGAGGGGCAATTTCCCACGAGGCAATTTCGGGAAGAGGTTGCCGTCGGTCGGTAAGGGGTCGGTGCATGCATGCTGCGACGGGTAAACGGGTGGAGCGGTCCCCTGCACCACTCCAAAACCGAGGAAGGGCAATTTATAAAATGGTGGCCCCTCATGAAGACTCGGCGGCCGGTCCATACCGACCCATGGCCGCAGCTTTCAGGCAGCCACAGGCCTTATAGAAAGGGGCAATTTCGCCCCCCAGAAGTTCAGGCCACAAGCCACCTCATGGCCAGATTGTGTAATTGCAGCATGTTAAATTTACATGGACAAAACTCATCATAAAAGGGAATATAGGATTTACAATGGTAAAAATTTAGCACAAAAGAAAGTCAAGTGGGGCAGGCAGGAATTGAGCATCAATGTAAGATTTTTAATGTTACAAATAAATCGCACATACATATAGGGACAACATTTTTCAATCACCCCTACCGCTGACAAGGGTTCATACACAGCAGGGGACTTGTCATAAAATCGCAGGCTTACTGCATGGTTCTCCATCCATTGATTTCAATGCACAAAACATTGTCAGTGGTGCAGGGTCTTCAGAAATTATTTTCCGTTGTATATACTTGTAGTTTATACATATTGTACTGAAAAAGAATCACAGAATCATAGAATGGATACAACACAGGAAGCCATTTGGCTCGTCGAGCCCATGCTGGCTCTCTGCAAGAACACGTCAGCTAGCCCCACTCCCCCGCCCTTTCCCCGTAGCCCTGCAAGTTATTATCCTTCACATACTTATCCAATTCCCTTTTGAAAGCTATAATTGAGTCTGCCTCCACCACCCTCTCAGGCAGTGCATTCCAGATCCGAACCACGCACAGCGTAAAAGGTTTTTCCTCGTGTCACCTTTGGTTCTTTTGCCAATCACCTTAAATCTGTGTCCTCTGGTTCTCGACCCTTCTGCCAATGGAACAGTTTATTTCTATCTACTCTGTCTAGACCCATCATGATTTTGAACACCTCTATCAAATCTCCTCTCAATCTTCTCTGCTCTAAGGAGAACAGCCCCAGCCTCTCCAGTCTAGCCACATAACTGAAGTCCCTCATCCCTGGAACCATTCTTGTAAATCTACAATTGTTTTCAAATCTAGATTTGTAAAAATATGGTTGTTTTACTTGTAAAAACAAACTCTGCCAGACACTGTGTGGCTCTTTGATGCTGGAATGTTACTGGTAGAAATGGAACAGTAAAAGGATGGCAGCAAATAAAAGCCTGATACAAATAGGTTAACTTTTTTCAATGAATAATTATATTCATCCCTTCTTTCAAATGCTGTTTAACCACATGGCTGGAGCCTTGTATCATTCAGGACATGACTCCAGTCTTGTCTACTAAAATAACTTTTTTATTGTTAGTGCAGTGATAAGGCTACCTCTACTTGCCCTTATCAGTACTGATTCAATAGCAAAAACCTTGATAAATCTGCCCAGGGCAGTAATTATGCTGACCCACCTCCAATACCTTTTCAGTCCACATAGGCAGTAACCCATTCAGGTAAAACCATTACAAAAGCAGGCCATAAACATGCATTCCACAGGAAAATCCAGGCTATCTTTAAACATATTGAAGGTCTAAATTCAACATTGTTGCTCCCATTTTCTAGGCGTGAAACGGGCACATTGATAATCAAATTAGCCTGATCTGCAAGGCCATTTCTAAATTCAGGGCCTTTCCTTAGGCAGCTCAGGTGGCTGCCCAAAATGAGCATAGGACTCCATTCAATATTGAAATAAGCCTGCAGCACCCATTTCCAACCCTGATGAAAGATCTGGCTAATATTTCTAAATCTTGAGCTGCCTAACAAGCTATCCTTAAAGAGACTACTGAAGGCCACTGAAAAAAAGGACACAAAAGTTCCTGAAATGTTCGATTTGTGGAGTCAGAGGTTCCACAAAACAAGTGCAGGCCACTGATGGCCCAGCATTGCCCACTGCCGTCCCCTCCCCGCACCCCCACTCCCATAATAGATTAGGCTCCGATGGGCGAACTGCATTGGGGCGCCTGATTGGTGCCTGCAGCTTGCCTGAATTATGATGATTAATTTAGGAGGGTCCTCGGGCTTCTCCATTCTGGCACGGTGTTGCTGTGCCCCACTGGAATTGGTTACACCTCTCGCCAATTGCTACCCCTTTGGCCCCCACTCCCTCGGGTTGCTATCCTGGTCATCACACTCAATGATGCCCTTCAGTGCTGACCTTGCCGTAATTTGCAGGGTCAATGGAATGACTCCTAGTTAGCATTTGTTTCCCCAAGCTTTATCTTCTTTTTTTATTTAGACCTGTTAGATAAAAAGCATGTTGCTTTATCTTTCATATCGCTGATTGTCTTTATGCTTTAAATCTTTCTATCTCCCTCTTTTACTCTCACTCTATCTCTGTATGGCTCTCACACATTTTTTCTTGTTGCCATTTCTGTATGTTTCTGTTTAGCTCATACTCTTTTTCGTTATTCTGTCTCCTTGTTCCTGCTGTGGTCCAATTTCAAAAGTTGCAACAGACGCTACAGTATTCGTTCAAAGGTGTTTTCAGCAAATAACTTTAGTTGGTCTCACTCCTTGTATTTTCCCTACCAGTGATGCTGAGGCATTTGTAACCAACTGAGTCATTGGAGAAGTTTCTATTTTGAATTTGTTTGGCTTCTGAGGGAAACTTTGGGTGAATTTTCCAACTGCATACTCTTGGTGTAGAGACTGATAAGAATATAAGAGCATAAGAAATAGGAGCAGGAGTAGGCAATATATCCTCCTCAAGCCTGCTCAGCCATTCAATAAGATAATGGCTGATCTTCGACTTCAACCTCTCTGTCCCACCCGATCTCCATATCCCTTGATTCCCCATGAGTCCAAATATCTATCGATCTCAGCCTTGAATATATGCAATGACTGAGCATCTGCAGCCCTCTGGGGTGGAGAATTCCAAAGATTCACAACCCTCTGTGTGAAGAAACTTCCCCTCATCTCAGTCCTAAATGGTCGACCCCCTGAGACTATGCCCCCTAGTACTATACTCAGCTGCCAGGGGAAACAGCCTTTCAGCATTTACCCTGTCAATCCCCCTCAAAATCTTATATGTTTCAATGAGATCACCTCTCATTCTTCTAACCTCCAGAGAGTATAGGCCTATTCTACTCAGTCTCTCTTCATAGGACAACCCACTCAATTCAGGAAACAATCCAGTGATCCTTCATTGTACTGTCTCTAAGGCAAGTATATCCTTAGGTACAGAGACCAACTGTATACAGTACTCCAGGTTTGCTCTCACCAAGGCCCTGTACAATTGCAGCAAGAGTTCCTTACTCTTGTAGTCCAACCCCTTTGCAATAAAGGCCAAATACCATGCGCTTGCTTGCTGTATCTATATGTTAACTTTTTGTGTTTCATGTACAAGGACACCCAAATCCCTCTGAACAACAACATTTGATAGTTTCTCAACATTTAAAAATATTTTGTTTTTCTATTCTTCCCACCAAAGTAAATGTTCTCATATTTCTCATAGCGCTGATTAGCAGTGGTGACCGTTTGTTAGAAGTGGGGTTGAAAGGAGCACTCCTGCTCCTGCAGGCTTCAAATTAACGTAAGTAAATGTAAAAAACTTACCTCTTATATGTAATTTAACCTCCTCTGGCCCTACAACCCTCCAAGATCTCTGCGCTCGTCCAATTCTGTCCACTCGCGCATCTTTAATTTTAATCGCTCCAATATTTGCAGCTGTGCCTTCAGCTGCTGAGGTCCTAAGCTCCGGAACTCCCTCGCCTTCACAGCGGAAGACACAAAAACCATGCCAAAAATTGCTGGTCACGGGAATGTGGGAAGGGAGGACCTTGAGATAATCACTATCACTAGAGGGATAGTGCTGGACAGGCTAATGGATCGCAAGGTAGATAAGTCCCCTGGTCCTGATGAAATGCATTCCAGGATATTAAAAGAGATGGCGGAGGTTATAGCAAATGCATTCGTTATAATCTACCAAAATTCTCTGGACTCTGGGGAGGTACCATCGGATTGGAAAGCAGCTAATGTAACGCCTCTGTTTAAAAAAGGGGGCAGACAAAAGTCAGGTAACTATAGGCTGGTTAGTTTAACAACTGTAGTGGGGAAAGTGCTTGAAGCTATCATTAAGGAAGAAATAGCGGGACATCTAGATAGGAATAGTGCAATCAAGCAGACGCAACATGGATTCATGAAGGGAAAATCATGTTTAACTAATTTACTGGAATTCTTTGAGGATATAACGAGCATGGTGGATAGAGGTGTACCGATGGATGTGGTGTATTTAGATTTCCAAAAGGCATTCGATAAGGTGCCACACAAAGGTTACTGCAGAAGATAAAGGTACGCGGAGTCAGAGGAAATGTATTAGCATGGATAGAGAATTGGCTGGCTAACAGAAAGCAGAGAGTCGGGATAAATGGGTTCTTTTCGGGTTGGAAATCGGTGGTTAGTGGTGTGCCACAGGGATCGGTGCTGGGACCACAACTGTTTACAATATACAGAGATGACCTGGAAGAGGGGACAGAGTGTAGTGTAACAAAATTTGCAGATGACACAAAGATTCGTGGGAAAGCGGGTTGTGTAGAGGACACAGTGAGGCTGCAAAGAGATTTAGACAGGTTAAGCGAATGGGCTAAGGTTTGGCAGATGGAATACAATGTCGGAAAATGTGAGGTCATCCACCTTGGAAAAAAAAACAGTAAAAGGGAATATTATTTGAATGGGGAGAAATTACAACATGCTGCGATGCAGAGGGACCTGGGAGTCCTTGTGCATGAATCCCAAAAAGTTAGTTTGCAGGTGCAGCAGATAATCAGGAAGGCGAATGGAATGTTGGCCTTCATTGCGAGAGGGATGGAGTACAAAAGCAGGGAGATCCTGCTGCAACTGTACGGGGTATTGGTGAGGCCGCACCTGGAGTACTGCATGCAGTTTTGGTCACCTTACCTAAGGAAGGATATACTAGCTTTGGAGGGGGTACAGAGACGATTCACTAGGCTGATTCTGGAGGTGAGGGGGTTACCTTATGATCATAGATTGAGTAGACTGGGTCTTTACTCATTGGAGTTCAGAAGGATGAGGGGTGATCTTATAGAAACATTTAAAATAATGAAAGGGATAGACAAGATAGAGGCAGAGAGGTTGTTTCCACTGGTCGGGGAAACTAGAACTAGGGGGCACAGCCTCAAAATACGGGGGAGCCAAGTTAAAACTGAGTTGAGAAGGAATTTGTTCTCCCAGAGGGTTGTGAATCTGTGGAATTCTCTGCCCAGGGAAGCCGTTGAGACTAGCTCATTGAATGTATTCAAGTCACAGATAGATAGATTTTTAACCAATAAGGGAATTAAGGGTTACGGGGAGCGGGCGGGTCAGTGGAGCTGAGTCCACGACCAGATCAGCCATGATCTTGTTGAGTAGCGGAGCAGGCTCGAGGGGCTAGATGGCCTACTCCTGTTCCTAATTCTTATGTTCTTATGTTCTCCCTAAATCTCTCCACCTCTTTCCTCTTTTAAGACATTCCTTAAAATTTACCTCTTTGATCTGTCCTAACATCTCCTTATGTGGCTCGGTGTCAAATTTTGTTTGATATTGCTCCTGTGAAGCACCTTGGGACATTTTGCTCTGCTAAAGGTGCTATATATGCATGCAAGTTGTTGTTGCAAATCACATGTCATCCCAAGGTTTGGTTTCCACGAGTGCAGCCTCAGGTAAAACCAATCATGGTGGGGTGTCAAACAGACGTTAGGCCCATTATTTGCATATGCAAAGAACACAGCACCTGCTTCAGGCATGGATATAGGATGTCGATATGTTTCCTTTCCTAATATGGTGGGCGCCACAGTTTTGGCCGGAAATGTGCGCGTGCTTCCAGCCCACCATATTAAGGGCTTAACAGGCCAGTTAGCATCCAAAAAACAGGCTTTGCATGGCTAAATTTATAGGCCATAATCAAATCATCAGCAAGTCGAATTGATCCTGACTTTGTTTTTTTGTTTTACATCGGATTCTGGTTGAAAGCAGCTTTTTGTCTGTCCCAAACTGATACCATTCGATATATATTACATAAAATGATAGATGAATAGGAATCAGTTACAAAACAAGTTGGTATCTTGAGTTTCAAATAACATTTAAAATCATCTTGATCTTCACTGTCATTGTTTATGATGTCATCTCACCTCTTTGTTGGATTGTAATGTGCTGCATCTGCCTGTCCTTTCATAAAGCATTTAAAACAAGCATTTTCTATCAGTTTATAAGTATTATAAAATAGATTTAGAGAACTATGCTGGATCAAAATACAACTCTTTTGTTCTTAAAATAAAGTTGAAAATCTTGCAACTATATTGCAGAAAAGCTGTTGACATCTTTATGAGCTGGTTACACATGGAGAATAGAATATTGTTCTCTACGGCTATGGTTCTATTAGTGGAGCAGGATACCCTGGTACAGCCATTGTCCTGGTCTTTAACAGCCTAATGAGTCACAAACTGAAGAAAGCTTCCATTTAATTTCCAATGGGATTAACCATTGGTTTGTGAACACCAAATCAAAAAGTGTTCCCAGACAAACACCATGCCCACTAGTGAATTTGCACTATCATTATTATCTCAGGATCTTTGAAATATATAATGTGTACTATTTCCTTGTCTTTGCATCTTTGCAGTTATACTTCTGGGATCATGCAACCATGGTCTACAAGAATGGTTGGGACTGGTATTAAACAAAAAGAGAAGGCTACTGTAAGGGTGAAGACCTCTCTTTTCTGCTTTAAGACACTCCTTAAAACCTAACTCATTGAACAAGCTTTTGGTCATCTGCTCTAATTTCTCTTTATGTGGCTCGGTGTCTTATAATAATCCTGTGGAGCGCCTTGGGATGTTTTACTATGTTAAAGGCGCTATATAAATATAAGTTGTTGTTGTTGAAGAATAATGGCAAGAATGAGGCCTCGGAGGATTATCAATAACATGGAAAAGAGAATAAGAAGATAATAAGATCAGCACAAAGGGAACATGAGAAAAACTAGCAGATGACATCAAGGAAAATAGGAAAAACTTTAATAAGTACAACAAGAAAAAGGAGAAAGTGGGCCGATTAAGAATGGATGTAGATATGAAAACAGTAGAGGATAAGGATATGGGGTGGATATGATAAATGAATATCTCACTTCACTTTTCACAGTGGAGAAAGAGGAAACAAAACCAGGCGTACAAGGACATCTAGAAACTCATGAAGGGAAAAAACATACAAGGATTAAGATAAACAGAAAAAATGGATTTAGTTAAAATATTGCGATTGAAGCTGAACAGATCTCTATGTCCAGATGGTGTCCACCCGAGGAAATTTAAAGAAGTAGCTATAATATTCCAAAGTTTTCTAACATAGGAATAACATCGCCTATTTCCACTTTTATAATACTACCTGGCTCTGCCCTGATTCAGCCTATCTGCTGCTGAAACCCTCAGCCATGTTTTATTACCTCCAGACTTGCCTATTCCGATGCTCTCGTAGCTGGCCTTCCATCTTCCACTCTCCATAAACTTGAGCTCATCCAAAACTGCCCATATCATAACTCGCACCAAGTCCTGTTCACTCATCACCCCATGCATGCTGACCTACATTGGCTCCATGTTCAACAACGTCTCAAATTTAAAATTCTTCTCCTCATGTTCAAATCACTCCATGGATTTGCCCCTCCCTATCTCTGTAACTTCCTCCTGCCATACAACCCTTTCAGAACTTTGCCTTCCTTTAAGTCTGACCTCTTGTGCATCCCTGAATTTTTCACCTTCAGCTGTCAAGGCCCTAAACTCAGAAATTCCCTCCCTAAACCTTTCCGTCTCTTCCTTTAAGACCCTCCTTAAAACCTTTTGGTTACTTGTCCTAATGTCATCTTCTTTGGCTTGGTGTCAAATTTTATCTTCCCACGCTCCTGTGAAATGCCTTAGAACATTTTACCACATTAAACACGCTATATAAATGCAAGTTTTTGTTGTTATATACATGGTTTTTCAGAACGCATTTGTAAAGGTTCAGCGCAAGAGATTGCTAGTTAGAATAAGGCACATGGAATTGGACATAGCTTCACAGCATTAATAGACAAATGGCTGGGACATCGGAGGATAGAGTTTGGATAAAACGGACATTTTTAGATTGGCAAGTAGTAACAAGTGGTGTTTTCCAGGGATCGGTATTAGAGCCCAAGGTGAAGACTTGTGCACCAGAACTAGCTGCACCTCTAGCCAAGCTGTTCCAGTACATCTACAACGCTGGCATCTACCCAACAATGTGGAAAACTCCCAGGTACATCCCGTCCATAAAAAGCAGGACAAATCCAATCCGGCTAATTACTGTCTCATCAGTCTACTCTCAATCATCAGCAAAGTGATGGAAGATGTTGTCGACAGTGGTATTAAGCAACACTTACTCACCAATAACCTGCTCACTGATGCTCAGTTTGGGTTCTGCCAGGACCACATGACTCCAGATCGCATTACAGCCTCGGTCCAAACATGGACAAAAGAGCTTAATTCCAGAGGTGAGGTGAGAGTGACTGCCCTTGATATCAAGGCAGCATTTGACCGAGTGTGGCATCAAGGAGCCCTAGTAAAACTGAAGTCAATGGGAATCAGGGGGAAAACGCTCCAGTGGCTGGAGTCATACCTAGCACAAAGGAAGATGATTGTAGTTGTTGGAGGTCAATCATCTCAGCCCAGGACATCACTGCAGGAGTTCCTCAGGGCAGTGTCCTCGCTCAACCATCTTCAACTGCTTCAACAATGACCTTCCCTCCATCATAAGGTCAGAAGTGGGGAAGTTCGCTGATGATTACAAAGCGTTCAATTCCATTCGCAACTCCTCAGATAATGAAGCAGTCTGTACCCGCATGCAGCAAGACCTGGACAACATTCAGGATTGAGCTGATAAGTGGCAAGTAACATTTGCGCCACACAAGTGCTAGGCAATGATTATCTCCAACAAGAGAAAATGTAGCCACCTGCCCTTGACAGCCCAGACTGCTGTTGCTCAAGCCAAGAGCAGTCCTTCTAGGCCCAGTGTTGTTCGAGATCATCCTGCAAGATCATCTGCAGTCTCCCCCACTGAAAGTCAGTAGCCATCCATCAGTCATGCTGCAGCCACTGGGATAGCACTAGGTCAGGAATACTAGGTCAGGCAAATCATCATAGGCACTCCCTCGAAATCGAGGAATACTTGCTTCCACTCCAAAATTGAGTTCTCAGGTGACTGAACAGTCCAATTTGAGAATTACAGTCTCTGTCACAGGTGGAACAGACGGTTGTTGGAGGAAAGGGTGGGTGAGAAGTCTGGTTTGCCGCACACTCCTTCCGCTGCTTGCGCTTGTTTTCTGCATGCTCTCGGCGACGAGACTCGAGGTACTCAGCACCCTCCCAGATGCTCTTCCTCCACTTAGGGCGGTCTTTGGCCAGGGACTTCCAGGTGTCAGTGGGGATGTTGCACTCTATCAAAGAGGTTTTGAGGGTGTCCTTGAAACATTTCCTCTGCCCACCTGGGGCTCGCTTGCCGTGTAGGAGTTCCGAGTAGAGCGCTTTCTTTGGGAGTCTCCTGTCCGGCATGCGGACAATGTGGCCCGCCCAATGGAGCTGGTCGAGTGTGGTCAGTGCTTCGATGCTGGGGATGTTGGCTTGATTGAGAACATTGAAGTTGGTGCGTCTATCCTCCCAGGGGATTTGCAGGATCTTGCAGAGGCATCGTTGGTAGTCTTTCTCCAGCGATTTGAGGTGTCTCTGAAGACAGGCACTGAGGGTGATTAGTTGAGTTTGTTATGAAATATTGGATGGATTGATGTTTACAGTTGGATTGGAATTTTTCTTTTGTGGTGACTTTTATTTCAGCATTGTGGCCAAGAGGATGCTGTGATGGTCAGTAATAAAGGGATGGGCAGGTGTGCGACTATTGTTGAATGGGGTAATGGAGTTCACTGGCACCGCAGTCGGAGGAGTCAATCACGGACAGCCCAGGCAGAAAGGGACTGTCTGGGTTGCCTCCTCCCTTCCTCCTCTTCTGCTTCTTCCTCTTCCGCTTCTTCCTTCCCATCTTCCTCCTCCTCCTCTTTCACTTCCTCCTTCGCAGCTGACCAGAATGAATCTTGAGACTCTGATGAGTACTGCAGGTCTCCTCCAGAGAAGTCCAGCAGCAGAAGCATTGTTTAAGCACGCCAATGACCTATCAGATTCCGTGTGGCAGCATGGCGCTCATTGTACGTATGCTGCCCACATCCAGATAGTCAGCAGATAAACCTTGTCGCCCAGTAGCCATCTTCTGGTTTGTCATGGTGGCTCAAAGACTGAGGGAACAGCACAGAGTGCCACAGAATAAAAGCATTATGATTGCTGCCAGGATACCAGGCATTCCTCATTATGATGTGCTGAGCATGGTCAGACACAAACTATACATTCAGCGAGTGGTACCTTTGTGATTGCGGTACATGTCAACATTTAGAATCAGCGGCCACAAAGTCACATGTGTGCAATCGATGGCGCACTGCTCCATGGGGAAGTTACGTGCATGTTCCACTTGCTTCTCTGTGGTCAGAGAGAAGACAATGAACTCTTCCCTCCTGGCATAAAGAGTGTCTGTCACCTCTCTTATGCAGCAGTAGAATGTAAACTGGATGATGTTGCAGGTGTCGCCTGCTCCAGCCTAAAAGGATGTCGATACAAGGAAATTCAGAGCCACAGTCACCTTCACAGCCACTTGCAATGCTGTTTTTGCCCTGGAGAGAGGCTGCAGGTCTGGTTGCAAGAGGTGGCAGAGTTCTGTGAGCACCTCCTTCATAAAGCGCAGATGCCTCACACACTGCTTCTGGCTCAGGCTGCGATAAGAGACTTGCTCTCGGAAGACCCTAGGTGGGTAAGGCCTCCTGCTGAGAGCCCTTCTCCCCCTCCTCCTCCTCCCTCTGTTGGCAGCTCTTCTTCCCTGCCTCTGCTCTATCTTTCTGTCATGCTGCTGACCAAGGATGATCCAAACTAGAGCACCCATGACAACAATGACTGGAAGCAAGTGGTCATGACCAGAACTCTTTAAGTCAGAACCAAGGCATTCTCCACTTGCAGCACCACTCCCTGTCAACTCACCAACTTTAACCAACTCTAGAAAACCCCAAACACTTCCACAAACTTACACAGAGCCAGTAGAAGTTAATCAGCAACCAACCTTAGAGTGGTTGCAGATCCCTTTAAATATCGCTGGTGCGGGGTTCTTGCTGCTGCTCAATGCATGTTCAGGTTAATCATCATCATCATAGGCAGTCCCTCGGAATTGAGGAAAACTTGTTTCCACTCTTAACATGAGTTCTTAGGTGGCTGTACAGTCCAATACGAGAAACACAGTCTCTGTCACAGGTGGGGCAGATAGTCGTTGAGGGAAGGGGTGGGTGGGACTGGTTTGCCGCATACACTTTCCGCTGTCTGCACTTGATTTCTGCATGCTCTCGGCGACGTGACTCGAGGTGCTCAGCGCCCTCCCAGATGCGCTTCCTCCACTTAGGGCGGTCTTTGGCCAAGGACTCCCAGGTGTCAGTCAGTTGCTCTCACCAACAACTTGCACACTCTGAATGCCACCTTAACTAGGATGGATAGAAACCTAGACTTGGCCGTTCATTGCCCCACTTTATCAGGGAGGCTTTGAAGGTATCCTTGTAATGTTTCCACTGCCCACCTTCGCCTCATTTACCGTGGACGAGTTCCGAGTAGAGCGCTTGCTTTGGGAATCTCGTGTCTGGCATGCGAACTATGTAGCCTGCCCAGCGGAGCATATCAAGTGTGGTCAGTGCTTTGATGCTGGGGATGTTGGTGCGTCTGTCCTCCCTGGGGATTTGTAGGATCTTGCGGAGACATCGTTGGTGTTATTTCTCCAGCGATTTGTTAGCTCCAGCGTTGAGGACGAAAATGGCAATGTTGGTCATTGTACGCTGATTGACTTCCCAATCTGCTTCTGGTGCACGCTCCTAATGCCCACCATGCTGCTCTCACAAGATGGCGTCCGGCACGGAACGCACGAGAAGTGTGTGTGCGTGGCGCAGATGCTATTTTCGTCACAAAACGGCACCCAGAGCACCGAAAATTTGGGCTACGGAATGAAATTTCTATGTTTCTTAGCCGGATCTTTTCAAATAATAAGAAGTACACATTGCTGTATGAGAAGCAGAAACATATTTTCTTTTGAGCAAAGCAGGGTAAATTTTTGGAGACCACACTCTGGGTGTGGTATCTCACTCTGCAAAGAACAGCATTCAGAATTTCAATAGAAATATTCATTGCACATCATGGAAACTCAGGCAGAGCCAACCGCTAAATAGAAATGAGTGCAATGGCTGCCAATCATACTTCTGTTGGATGGTGCAATCTCAGAAAATGTTGAGGGCTTAGTGTAATAAAGGTAAATATTTAAGGGCTCCTTACAGTTTTGAACATTGCTTCTGCATTAATGATTGTATTAGACTGTCCATAAGTTGGCTATACCCCTCATTGTTAGTTAGTGCGAACCTTAGGTTGCAAAGCACAGGACTAACAATTACCCTAGTTAATGGTGGCATTGCACACTGAGATTCATATAGCATTCTCCCTACATCTGCTCTTGAACCAGTAGGTAGAAAATATCCAATATTAGACACGCTTGGTACCTGTACACACTAAAACTACCTGTACACACTAAAACTACCTGTACATGCTAAAACTACCTGTACACACTAAAACTACCTATACATGCTAAAACTACCTGTACACACTAAAACTACCTGTACATGCTAAAACTACCTGTACATGCTAAAACGACCTGTACACACTAAAACTACCTGTACATGCTAAAACTACCTGTACATGCTAAAACGACCTGTACACACTAAAACTACCTGTACATGCTAAAACTACCTGTACATGCTAAAACTACCAAGCAAATTCACCTACAATTTCAACAATTTATAGAAGTAATGATCTTTCGATAATACTATATGATACAAGAGCTGTATGAAGGGTCTAGAAAGAGTTCAGCGGGATGAATTTGTTCTTTTAGAAAATTAGATTTCTTCCAGACAAAAATAAACAGTTCAGCAAAACTTCTTCCAATTCATTGTCCAGTTTCTTGGAATGGAACACTTTCTTATAATGAAAAAAATGAGCCTCCAAAGCATCTATGCTATTCGCCTCAACCAATTCCTGTGGTAGGGACTTCTACATTCTTACCACTTTCTGAGTTAAGAAGTTTCTCCTGAATTCCTTATTGGATTTATTAGTTACTATCTTGTATTTATGGCCCCTATTTTGATCTCTCCACAAGTGGAAATATCTTCTTTATGTCTACCCTTATCGACCCCCTTCATTATTTTAAAGACCTCCAACAGGGCACCTCTCAGTCTTCTCTTCTCTTTTCGAGAGAAAAGAGCACCAGCCAGTTCAGTCTTTCCTGATAGTTGTACCCTCAGTCTCTATTAGGACTAATTTGTATCAATACGGAACTACACCAAAGACAAATTCATGTCTGAAATCAATATGTTAACAAATTTCCTAGGAACCCCAAAACCTGATTCAGCAAGGACAAATTGACAAAATAGAATGACTTTAACACAGGAACAGGTAAACAGTACTTTTTATAAGAAGTAATCTATGTCAGCAGAACAAAAGCATGCAACACAGAAGCAAAATACTGCGGATGCTGGAATCTGGAATAAAAACAGAAAATGCTGGAAATCTCAGCGGGTCAGGCAGCATCTGTGGAGAGAAAGCAGAGTTAACGTTTCGGGTCGATGACCCTTCGTCAGAACTGGGGAGTGTTCGGAAAGGACAGATTCTTAACAAGCACTGAAAGGGGGAGGGAAGAAAGAGCAAAAGGGAAGACCTGTGATATGTTGGAAGACAGGAGAGATTAGAGAGACAAAAGGGATGATGGCCCAAATTCAAATGGTAATGTCAGGAGTTAGAAAAACATTAGTCAAGATAGGGTGTGAATGGTGGGATAATTCCCAGCTGCCATTAGAGACAAGGAGAAAAAAAGAAACAGGCTCTGAGGGGGGCGGGGAGGTGGGGGGGAGGGGTGGTGAGGGGAAAGTAGCCAAAGATTGGTAGCGGCTACGCTCTGAAATTGTTGAACTCGATGTTAAGTCCAAAAGGCTGTAAAGTGCCTAAATGAAAGATGAGGTGCTGTTCCTCGAGCTTGCATTGAGCTTCGTTGGAACAGTGTAGGAGACCGAAGACAGAGAGGTCAGAGTGAGAATGGAGTGGATTAAAGTGAAAGGCGACTGGAAGCTCAGGGTCACATTTGTGGACTGAACGGAGGTGCTCCACAAAGCGGTCCCAATCTATGCTTGGTCTCCCCAATGTAGAGGAGACCACATCGTGAGCAGCGAATACAGTATACTAAATTGAAAGAAATACAAGTAAATCGCTGTTTCACCAGGAAGGAGTATTTGGAGCCCTGGATAATGGGAAGGGAGGAGTTAAAAGGGCATCTGCTCCGCTTGCATGGAAAGGTGCCATGGAAAGGGGAGGGGGTGCTGGGGGTGACTGCGGAATGGACCAGGGTATCGCGGAGGGAGCATTCTCTTCGGAATGCTGATAGGGGAGGGGAGAGGAAGATGTGATTGGTGGTGAGATCACGCTGGAGGTGGCGGAAATGGCGGAGGATGATCCGTTGAACGTAGAGGCTGGTGGGGTGAAAGGTGAGGACAAGGGGAACCTTATCATGGTTCTGAGAGGGAGGGAAAGGGGTGAGAGCAAAGGTGCAGGAAATAGAACAGACACGGTCGAGGGCCATGTTAACCACGGCGGAGGGAAATCCTCTGTTGAGGAAAAGGGAAGACATATTAGAGGCACTGATGTGAAAGGTGGCATTGTCAGAGCAGATGCGACGGAGACAGAGAAACTGGGAGAATGGAATGGAGTCCTTACAGGTTGCGGGGTGGAAGGAAGTGTCGCCCAGGTTGCTGTGGGAGTCAGTGGGCTTATAGTGGAATAGAGGTATATAACTTTTTTTTTTAAGTGTAGAAGAACACAGTCTGCTGAATATTGCTATATATTTTTTGCGTGCTCAAAATAAACCACCATGAATTTAACAATTTGTGACAAACATATTTATTATGTTTAATATCTGAAATTTCAAGTTTGATTATCCAGTCCAGTTCTAGTTCAACGATCATCTCACTCACCCCTTCTCCTTCCAAGGTGGAACCTTTCACCATCATAAGGTGTTCCACTTAGCAGTTTACCCAACAACTGATTAAGCTCATCCCAACTGCATCAGGCAGACATGAGTGACAGGAAGCCTTAACGGCCATTTTGCTTGGAAGCCAATCTAAAAAGGCTAGACCCCCAAATGAATCGACACCTTTCTCTAAGATTCCTAAAATGTAAGTATATTTTCTTTAACCTTGCTTAGCTGAAACATTTTCAAAATGTATAACATGTTATTTAGTTAAATGAGAATTTTGAACTATTTTTCTGAAATAATTTAGAGAATGTCCTCATTGTGTGGATCTTTCACTTCCTGAAATCTGAGGGGTGATTTTCAAATAGCGTCTGATACACAGCAAAGTTGGCAGTGCGTCCATTCCACCCAGCTTTCGTGTCAGTGTGAAGCCTGGGCCCCCTTGAGGCACGGGCCTGGTTGGCATGCCTCCAGTGAGCTGTGGGCACCAGGCTGCAGCTTGCTGTTTCTGGGAGGGAGGGAAACCACTTGGCTCCCATGTTGAGCTAGCTGGCAGGTATAGCCTGGGAGGTGGGGAATGCACATCCTGGGAGGGGGCCTTGAATGGGCCAGCAGCAGACAGGAGGTCTTTGGGGACACAACTGAAATGTTCCTCCTGGGCCTACCAAAGAAAAAATGAAAGATTCCTGGGCTATTTTTTGAGCAGCCTCCAGTGGTCCCTTTAAGGATCATTGGTGAGGTCACTCAATGCCTGGTATAACTGGGTGGAGCATGCCTTACATTTGGGGTCCCACAACCGGCATAGGATCCTGATTTGCATATTTAAGCAAAAAGCTCCCTCCTCCAGGAGGTCGAGTCACGCTGGGGTGATTTGACCCAGGGAGGGCGTGGGATGCCCACCCCAAAGGCCTACCAGAAGATATGGGCCGAGATAGCACATGTGGTTTCATCGGCGACCAACGAGGTGCGTGAGGGCAACCAATGCCACAAACGATGTAACGACCTTGTGGGATCCACAAAAGTACATTTTACATTTATTTACATAGAAACATAGAAACATAGAAAATAGGTGCAGGAGTAGGCCATTCGGCCCTTCTAGCCTGCACCGCCATTCAATGAGTTCATGGCTGAACATTCAACTTCAGTACCCCATTCCTGCTTTCTCGCCATACCCCTTGATCCCCCTAGCAGTAAGGACCTCATCTAACTCCTTTTTGAATATATTTAGTGAATTGGCCTCAACAACTTTCTGTAGTAGAGAATTCCACAGGTTCACCACTCTCTAAATAAAGAAGTTCCTCCGCATCTCGGTCCTAAATGGCTTACCCCTTATCCTTAGACTGTGACCCCTGGTTCTGGACTTCCCCAACATTGGGAACATGTACTTATGTATTTATATAATTTTATTTGTAACAGTCATGAGTGACTATCAGCAGATATTAGGTCTTTCACTTTTACCAGGAATGTTGTACTCAAAGCCTGCGGTCACGGTGCACGTCTTTAGGTAAAGAATGAAAATGATCATAATAATCATGATTACATCTGTTGGTAATGTGTTGTATCAGTTTCTGTGACCGTACCTAGCAATGATATGACGCAATGATCTCATGCCATGTCGTCCTGTCATCTTTTACAGAAGAAGCTATCGACGATGAGGTCTGTGTAGGGGCCACCAGTCCCCAGCGACATCACTGAGATGGAGGAGCGGGAGCTCGTACTCGTGGGAAAGCATCCCCGGACAGCCATGCAAGCATCTGCAGACCCTGAAGTGAAGCGACGTGAGTAAAGTTTACACCATTGCGTGATGTAAAGTCAATAGATGCCACACCCACTCATATCCGAACAGTCATATATGATAGATGATTTCAAAAATTGTCCTAGACATAATGCTGGCCTAATGAAAATCATTGCAATGCACAATGTGTTGATGTCATGAAATATGATGTCTGTGATCTTGATAGCGGTGGTGCTTTTGTCGTGCATATGCTGTGTATAGCACTGGACTCACCTTGTGACCCTAGCACCCCCTTCTCCTCTAATAACCTCATTTGTGTTTTGCAGCTCAGCCAGCAGCACAGTCCCAGGCAAGACCACAGAGGACAGAAGGTGGGGGCGCGGGGCCGGACTCGTCGGACGATCCTACATCTGCTGAGGAGCTCTGATTCTCGCCTGTCAATCCGCTGGGTCTGTTCTCCACGGATGAGAGCGCGGACTTCGAGGAACCTGCATCGCCACGCTGCAGAAGCCATTCAACCCCAAGGCCATCTAGTGGTCCTTCGGTCATTCCCGCCTCAACTCTGGAGGTACCAGCCCCAAGCACCTCACCACAGGGCACCCCATTTGTCCCCAGGGCGGCGGCGACCCCGCGGCAGGTCTGGTCCACGAGCGCGACATAAGAGCGGAGAGATGGTACAGTTGTCCAGGAGGACTGTAGTCATTGGTGACCAGCTCCTCGATGCATTCGGGGGCATATCCCGACAGCTGGCCACCATGACTGAGTATGTTCCGCGGATGGCGGAGGCCCTGGAGGCGATAGCCAGGAACGCTGCTGGCACAGGCCTCCCAGTGGTCCCGGAGCGCGGCACTCCACCCCTAAGTTCTGCACCACCACTGCGAACGACAGATGAGAGGCAGGACCAAGATCCTGCTTCTGGATCAGAGAATGTTCCCACATCGGTACCCCCCGCTCCCGTACCCGTGCAACAACCGCATCTGCCTTCATCCCCCCCAATGAGGCACCACCTGAGGAGCTCTTCGGCCAGGCGGCGTGGAGCGAGGAAGGGAAAGGGTAGAGGTGGGGAGAAGAAGGGGAGGGGGGAAGGAAAGTGAGGTGCATGTCCGCAGCTGATGGCTGTGTTATATCTCCATCTGGGCTTATGCAAATTGTTGTAATGGGGTGAGGGGGTCACCCTCCTGCTTTGCATTTGTATTCTGTGTTGCTGGACATTGACCATTTGATTGATGTCAATGGTGGAAAAAGTGGGGTGTGAGCAGGGGTGGGGTGTTTTTACCCGTGATACTTATGATTTCAGACCAATGTTGGTATAAATTTTTTTTTATTGAACATAACCTTGTTGCACATTGTCTCAAATAGCTGGACCGTTACACACTGGTGATTCCTTAACATGAAAGGGTTAAATAAATTTTAACTTCAATCAATATAAACTTTAACTGGCACCAAGTTGATGGCCACCATTGATGTCTGAACTGCACACACACAGCAGTGTATCAGCGTTGTCACTCACAGCAACGTTCTTTCAGGCAAATCGTTCAGATATCAGCTCCCGATGTAAGTGTCTTGCAGCTGTGTAGCCACCACGGGCCTTTTCCTGCGGTCTGGAGGAGGGCGTGGGCATGTTGTATAGTCAGCCCTAGGTCAGCGTCCAGCCCCTCATCCTCCTCTTCCTCTCTCTTCTGAGGTGGAGCATCAGTCTCTTCTAGAAATGTTTGGCCCCTCCTGATACCAGGTTGTGCAGTATGGAGCACACGACCACGAATTTAGCTACTTGCTCAGGGTTGTATTGTTGCTTCCCTCCTGAGTGGTCCAGACATGTGAAGCACTGCTTAAGCACAGTTATTGTTTTCTGGACCACATTGCGTGTGGCTCTGTGGCTCTCGGCCTCGGTGTGGGTGTCATGCAGCAGAGTCATCAGCCAGGTGGCTAGGCCATATCGTTGTCACCAAGCATCCAGCATTGTCCTTGTGGCTGACACTTAAACATGTCAGAGACAGCGCTCTCACGCAGGATGTGAGCCTCATTGAAGTTGCCCGGACATTTGGCATTCACTGCCATTATGATCTGGTTGTGGTCGACAACTAGTTGGACCTTCAGAGAATGAAATCCTTTTCCATTACGAAAAAGCTCTGAGCCCTGAGAAGGTGCCCGCATGGCGATGTGAGTGCACTGTATTGCTCCTTGCACCCTGGGGAACTTAGAATGCTCCAGCCCTGTCAGTCTGAGCCTCTGTGGTCATGGGAAAGCTGATAAAGTCCATCCTTTGTGCATACAGGGCCTCCGTGACCTGTCTATTGCAGCGATGAGTTTCATGGTGAGACAGAGGGGAAATCTCGACCGCGGAGGTCCGAAAGGAACCGGACGCGTAGAAAGACAGTGCCGCGGTGACCTTGACCTCGACCGACCCTGATGTCCTGATGGCAGGCTGCATATGTGGCTTGATGAGCTCACATATTTCATTGATCACCACCTTGTGGCAGCACAGTCTCTGAAGGCAGGTGTGCTCGGACACGTCGAGGTAAAATCTCTTTTCCCTGTAAGTGCGGGGTATGTATGGTCTGGCCCTCCTCCTCATTCTTGCACGTCTTAAATTGAGCACATTATGATGTGCATCAGACATTGAGCCATTCACACTCTGCAGCATTTGCGTATTAATCGATCGATGCAGGCTGAGAAATGGCTGGCCCATAATAACGATTGATCAGAAGCAATAATTCCCTCACTAAAATACTCCTACAGTAAACCCCAAATAGTCCAGAGTCTGAAAATATGTCTGTTGAGATGGTCACTTCACCTGAGAAGAACTCCAGAGTCAATCGAAACTCCCCGAAGTTGAAGCAGCCTTTTGAATGAAGCAACCTGCGATGGCGTCCACACCGCTGTGATTCGTTCAGAACAGTTCCACTTTATCTGAGCGGTGTTTTGGGCGAGCGATATTGTGGGCGAGATGTGTGCCAGGTGGTGAAAGTGACGCTGGGCGATCCCCTGGGCGTTAGTTTCGGCAAATGTGATCTTTACGACAAAAAAAAGTGGACAGTCGGTATTATTGAATCTCAGCGTTAATTACGTGTGGAAACTAACGCTGGGCGATATTATGGGCGTTGATTTCGTCCATTATGATGATTCCACCCAAAAAAGGTGGGCAGGCGGTATTAATTTTTCCTGGCATTACGCACATGGGGAAAGTAACGCTCGGCGATAAATGTCTGAAAAATGGCCGTCAGTTTCCATTTTGTGGCTAGATGGCCGATATTTGGGCGTTATACGTCATTTTAGTGGTAAAATGGATGATAAGTGGGCCTTATGCATGCAAAAAAGGTGAAAAATCTAGCCCAACAAGCTAGTGAAGGAGTGAGCTGATAGTGTAGCAGTTAGAATAAGTGCATCACACTATGTAGATGACATTTGAAGGCACAAAACCCTAAATTGGTTTGGAAAGAAAATGAACACTTTTTCATTATCCCCACACACCTCTTCTCACCTCAAGAATAAGTGGAGTAATTATAATGCACCTGCCAACTTATCACTCTTTCACTATGATAGTCGGCTTTTCACCCCAGTTCCAATGCTCAAAAAGAGAAAAAGAAAAAAGAATGAACATGCATGTATGTAGAATTGTTCATGTACTCATGATATCCCAATGCACATTACAATCAATACATTCTTTGACCATTCTTCCACAAAAATAGTTTGGAAAAAAGAGTTTTTGTTAATGTTGGGCTTTTTTTTAAAGCAAAGTGCATTCTCACAAGTTTTAAAAAGGCACCCAGATAAAAGATGATTAACATACTAAATGGAAGTTGTTTTCCCATAAACTAAACAATAAGCAATGTATTAGTTTATCTAAGTAATCAAAGAACACCTCACACTCATTGTATAGGAAAACATTTTGATTCCTGTCTTTCTGCAAAGAGAGATGTAAGATAGGAAGTGAAAATGACTTTTTTTTAAATAGAAAGATTGCAAGAGCAGTGAAGTTCTTTTTAAACAGAGAGAGCTGTGAAAACTGGTGGTTAGCTCAGAAGATAGGGGAATGCAGGAGAGTGATTCTGTTTAAGTTAAGTAGAATAATGCCATAGGATCTTTTTACATTCAGCTGAATATCCAGACAGAGCCTCGCTTAAACATCTCATCTAAAATATGGAAAAGCTTGCAGAATAATACATTTTTAGAAGGCTGTCACCAGATAACCAAGGAAACTGTTGACTGACTTTTCCCGAGGAAAATAAAAACATTAAAAGCTAGAAACATTCAGCAGGTCAGGCAGCATCTGTGGAACCAGAACGGTAACGTTAACACTTCAGGTCAATGATCTTGTGTGAGGTTTTGATGAAAACTCTCTCCACAGATGCCGTCTGACTTGCTGTATGCTTCCAGCGTTCTCTGTTTTTATTTCAGACTTGCAGCATCTGCAGTATTTTGCTTTCTGTTTTCCCTAGTAAACTTTTATCCCCTCTATGCTATAAACTGCAAATCTACATAATGAGTAATAAGTGTAAAATGGTTCTCCAAATGCAGCTCTCTAATTAAACTTTTACTGGAAGATTGTAATGCAGAAGGTAGAATTTCTGCAGAAGTAAAGGTAGATCAACGACTCATTTGGAAATGTAGGCAAATGAGTGCTCTTAATGGGAAGGAGCCGAATAAATTAACATTAAGGCAAAACTTTCAAAAGGAAAGCATCCCTCTTGGTATCTGCTCCAGTCATTCAGTAGTTGAAACTGAAATGTTTGAAGTGTAATTTTTTTCTGAAGCCATGAAAATTCCAAGTCTCCATTTAGTAACCACTGCAAGAAGTGGCACAGCAAATGTGCTTTGAAGTACCTGACATTTCTAAAATACGGGCAACATAAATTGCACCCTGATTAGAGTATGTGCCTACACAGTCAATCTGTCTTAGGGTAATTAAACCTGAAAGCAGTAATCAATCAGTGTTTCCTTCTTTTAAATTTCAGTCAGATGGGCAGCATGGAAATTAGACATGTGCCATTGCCAGATATAATCCACTTAAACACATAGTTGATAGAGCGATAGTTTGCAGTTAATTGAATAAAAATAGAGAAGACAAAACTGTTTTATATCTACAAACATTCTTTCAATTAATACCATCCAGAAATACTGGTTAATTGTGTTTATATCCTCAAACACTGTTTAACTGGTCAACGACAAATATATGTTTTTTAAACATTCTTAAACATATAGAGACGTACGAATTGGTTGCATCTTTGTGCTTGTTTTAATGACTTAAATATACAGGGAGGACTAGTTACATAAGCATAGAACTAGGTTAGATGTCAGAAGGTATTTCTTTTCACTGAGTGTCATCGACCTCTAGAACAAGTTGCCAATTTGTGCAATGAGAATAGCTTCGCTGCAAGTGTTCAAAAGGGAACTGAACAAGCTCCTTGCTATGGCCAATATCGCAGCTTACAAAATGTAGATGAGTAATGAGCTGTATGGTCACTGGTCTTCTGAAACTTGTTTTGATTGCCTTAAGTCTATTAGAGAAGAATATCCAGATTTCTTTCCCCATGAATTGACATGGTTTTTTCTCTATTTTTTTGCTTCTCCCATGAGCTTGTGTGGCTGCAGGTGGATGGGTGGGGGGTGATGCTGATCATGGTGCTTACTTGCACCTTGATGATATGGGACAAGCTTCATGGACAAGCTGGTATTTACCTGCCTGCCATTTTCATATGTGCATACAACAGAGTCGATGGACAAGTGGAAGATCAATGATAAGGTGGACATGCTGCTGCGTGAGTTGGGTGCAAGGATTATTGCTCTGTTTAACACAAAGAGCACCCTCCACACTAAGATGGCAGTATACCGTGTATGTCTGTACAGATGCAGCAGAGGCACTTGCCCTGAGTGCCCAGTAAAAATTCAGAGTGGCACTCTGCCACTCTGTTGAGGAGAGCCAAAGGTCATTATCAGGCTGAAGAGGGAAGTAAAAACGTTAACATTTTCTCCAAAGGGAAACCACAGCCCTCACTCCCCTCTGGAATTGATTACTTTTTCTGGGAGATATTTTTGGGGCCTTCAGAAGGCTGAAGCAAATACTATGAAAAATGCAAAGAAGTATAATCAACAACAAGTATTGTAGGAAAAAAAGTTAATAATTAAACTCATCTTTAAGAATGCAATATCCAAAATGGATAAAGGTGTTAAACAGATGCTCAACAAATTCAGAAATTTCTTCCAAAAAACACAGAGAGTGGTCTCACTGGGTCATTAGCATAGTTTTGGTGGCCTTGCTGACAGTACAATATGAAAAGTGCCATAGCTTTTTGTGATGAAAAGGCAATCTGGCCACTGCATAGGCTGCTCTGTGAATCAGGTGAGTGAGAGGACTAAGGCCTGTCCCTTCAACTACACAATCTCTGCTCACTCAATTGCACTGTTACTGCTCACACACCGAATGGCATAATCAGCTTTCATTCCAGGCATAAGCCAGTGCACGCAGGGCAGGAGGGCAGAAAATCGGCAAAATAAACTTCAAAACCAAGCTGGAAGGCACATTTAAAAGATAAATGATTACCTCACCTCTACAAGAGAAATGGTTAGTTATAAATTTACTATACACAATCAACTAGATTCACTCCATGTGGTATCAAGAAACGGCTGAGTTCACTGGACACAGTAAAGGCTACGGGCCCTGACAACATCCCAGCTGCAGTGCTGAAGATTTGTGCTCCAGAACTAACGCTGTTTCTAGTCAAGGTATTCCAGCTCAGTTAAAACACTGGCATCTACCCAACAAAGTGGAAAATTGGCCAGGTATGCCCTGTCCACAAAAAGCAGGACAAATAAAACCGGTCCAAATATCGTATTATCAGCCTACTGCCAATCATGAGCAAAATAATGGAAGGAATCGTCAAACAGTGTTATCAAGCGACACTTACCAATAACATGCTCACTGATGCTCAGTTTGATTTCTGCCAGGACCACTCAGCTCCAGACCTCATTACTGCTTTGGTCTAAACATGGAAAAAAGAGCTGAATTCCAGAGGTAAGGTGAGAGCAACTGCTCTTGACATCAAGGCAGCATTTGACCGAGTGTGGCATCAAGGATCCAGAGTGAAACTGATGTCGATTGAGATCAGAGGGAAAACTCTCCACTGGCTCAAGTCTTATCTAGAACAAAGGAATATGGTTGTGATTCTTGAAAACCAATCATCTTAGCCAAAGTACTGATAAATGACAAGTAACATTCGCACTACAAAAATGCCAGGCAATGGTCGTCTCCAACAAGGTAGAGTCTAACGACCACCCCTTGACATACAATGGCATTACCATTGCCAAATCCCCCACCAGGGATTTTCCATTGACCAGAAACTCAATTGCACCAGCCACATAAATGCCATGGCTACTAGAGCAGGTCACTCCACGTGATATCAAGAAACGGCTGAGAGCACTGGATACTGCAAAGGCTATGGGCATTGACAACATCCCGGTTGTCATGCAAAAGACTTCTGCTCCAGAACTAGCCGCTCCTCTACCCAAGCTGTTCCAGTACAACAACAACACTGGCATCTACCCGACAATGTGGAAAACTGCCCAGGTATGTCCTGTCCACAAAAATCAGGTCAAAACCAATCTGGCTAATTACCACCTCATCAGTCTACTCTCGATCATCAGCAAAGTGATGAAAGATGTTGTCGACAATGGTATTAATCGGCACTTATTCACCAATAACTTGCTCACCGATGCTCAGCTTGGGTTCTGCCAAGGCCACATGATGCCAGTTCTCATTACAACCTTGGTCCAAACATGAGCAAAAGAGCTGAATTCCAGAGGTGAGGTGAGAGTGACTGCTCTTGACATCAAGGCAGCATTTGACCAAGTGTGTCATCAAGGAGCCCCAGTAAAACTGAAGTCAATGGGAATCAGGGGGAAAACGCTCCATTGGCTGGAGTCATACCTAGCACAAAGGAAGATGGTTATGGTTGCTGGAAGTCAATCATCTCAGCCCCAGGACATGGTTGTAGAAGTTCCTTAGGGCAGTGTTCCAGGCCCAACCATCTTTGGCTGCTTCATAATGACCTTTCATTCCTCATAATATCAGAAGTGTGGATATTTGTTGATGATTGCACGTTATTCAGTTCCATTCGCAACACCTCAGATAATGAAGCAGTGCATGCCCATATGCAGCAAGACCTGGACAACATTCAGGCTTGGGTTGATAAGTGGCAAGTAACATTCGCACGACACAAATGCCAGGCAATGACTATCTCCAACAAATTAGATTCTAACCACCATCCCTTGACTTTCAACAGCTTAACCATCACCAAATCCCCCAATATCAACATCCTGGGGTTCACCTTTGACCAGAAACCTAACTGGACCAGTCACATAAATACTGTGGCCACAAGAGCAAGTCAGAGGCTGGGTATTCTGCATCAAGTGTCTCACCTCCTGACTCCCCAAAGCCTTTCCACCATCTACAAGGCACAAGTCAAGAGTCTGATAGAATACTCTCCACTTGCCTGGATGAGGGCAGCTCCAACAACACACAAGAAGCTCAACGTCTTCCAGGACAAAGCAGCCTGTTTGATTGGCACCCCATCCACCACTTTAAACATTCACTCCCTCCACCATCAGTGCACCGTGGCTGCAGTGTGTACCATCTTCAAGATGCATTGCAGCAACTTGCCAAGGCTTCTTTGACAGTGCCTCTACCACCTAGAAGGACAAGACCAGCAGACGCATAGGAACACCATCAGCTGAAAATTCTCCTTCAAGTTATACACCGTCCTGACTTGTAAATATATCAGTATTCCTTCATCGTTGCTGGGTCAAAGTCTGGACTCCCGCCTGAATAGCACTTCACCATCATCATAGACGTTCCCTCAAACAAGGATGACTTGCTTCCACATGAGTTCACAGATGTTTCAATGAAGGACCCGATATTCCAGTCCTGAACTCCAGTTAAAAGGGTGGAAGATGCCTGTGCGTGGATTTTTTTAATGTGCGGTGACCGTTACACATCAGCCACCATACGGGCTTGACAGAGCTAGGCCTTTATCCAGTGGCAAGGGTTAACCAGGGCGACTGGAGACCTGCTCTGCTGCATGGACCTAGTACGCACACATATCACAGTGTGGGCTGATCTGTACTGCCACTGGGCCCTCGGTTCTTCTGGGTCCTGTACTCTCATTTGCCGCACCTCTGCCACGATCTCTCGCCGCTCCTCCGCCACAAATATTCGTCGCACTTCCACAACAATCTCTCACCGCTCCTCTGTCACCAAACATTCGCCGAACCTTCACCACGATCACCCACCAAATCTTCAATGTCCCTCCGCCTCAATCACTCACCGCACCTCCGCCACGACCTTCCCGCTCCTCTGCTTTACCAGGGCCCTGCCGATGCTCCTGCCCACGCTCCAAACAGTGACCTGGGTCCTGATGATGTCACCCATTTGTGTCAGCTCGCGCTGGAAGTTGTAGTGGTATGCTCCAGCTCTTTTATGGCCCGACCTGCAGAGGTGTTCTCTCGCAGGTCAGGAACCACGATGTTGCAGGGCCCGCTGCTCCAGCTCTTTTATGGCCCGACCTGCGGAGGTGTTTGCTCACAGGTCAAGGGGCCACGAGCACTTCACCACACAGACTGTAGCAGCGGCTCACCAGGCACCTTCTCAAGGGCAATTAGGGATGGGAAATAAATGCTGGCTTAGCCCACATCCCAGGAAGGAATTAAAAAATGGGCAGGGCAGAGCTGGGTGCTCTGCAAAGAGTGGTTCACCTCTTGATTCCACATAGCCTCTCCACCACCTATAAGGCACATATATCCTTCATCGTTACTGAATCAAACTCCTGGAACTCCCTCCCGAACAACACTGTGGGAGTACCTTCATGACATGGATTGCAGCTGTTCAAGATGAAAGTTCAGCACTACCTTCTTATGGGCAACTAGCAATGGGCAATAAACGCAGGCTTTGCTGGCGACATCCATATCTCAAGGATGAATTTAAGAAAAAGTTTCTTACATATGCATGAATTGTCAGTTATACTGCCATTGGAATTCCTTCCTAGATTGTAATAATAACCACATTTTAGAATTTGAAAGGAATATTTTTAAAAACAGTTGCAATTATAAAATTATTGTATTATATTTTTTACTTGAAGAGGTATCATAAATAGGATGTAAACAGAAACTTAACTCTATCCAACTATTTTTATTACCTGGTTGAAGCAAGTTGTGTCCATACATTAAGAAAGTGAGGACCCAGAAAAATGGCATGATACATTTGCTAGCTGTATACAGAAAGTGAAACTGCAGGACCCAGGGACACATCACAATGCTAACTCCATAATGTTTTCTAATTTTATTTTGAATGAATCATTCATGGTATGGGATATAGATGAGTCATCTGTGTAGATCTGAAAGCATGATTAACGAACATATGACTTTAAACTCCACACAATCGGAGAGCATTACTTTAAGAATTACTGTATTAATTGTTTATATAAGTAAAATTAAACTGGATAATGAACATTATGTACATGCGTGTATATATTAATATGTAATTGGCATTAATAACCTATTAACTAACACTACATGTGACTGATAATATGTGATAGCATGTTAAAAGTAAAAACATTCTCATCACTGAGGAGGTGGATGAGTACAGTCATTTTTCTTTCTTCTTGACTCTCCCCTTGCCCTTGTTCTGCAGATTTTTATTAAAAGTCATCTTTACCCTTGTTGGCTCAGTGATGTCAGTAAGCTGCTTTCTGCAATCCAATTCATTTCTCTGTATTTGCAACATAGAAACTATTTGGGTAATTTTGCCTCAAATATTTAAGTCCTGCATGAAATACTATTGAGCACATTAGAATTAAATCCTGTCATAAGAACATAAGAACATAAGAAATAGAAGTAGGAGTAGGCCATACGGCCCCTCGAGCCTGCTCCGCCATTCAATAAGATCATGGCTGATTTGATCATGGCCTCAGCTCCACTTCCCCGCCTGCTCCCCATAACCCCTTATCCCCTTATCGTTTAAGGAAACTGTCTATTTCTGCCTTAAATTTATTCAATGTCCCAACTTCCACAGCTCTCTGAGGCAGCGAATTCCACAGATTTACAACCCTCTGAGAGAAAAAATTTCTCCTCATCTCTGTTTTAAATGGGCGGCCCCTTATTCTAAGATTATGCCCTCTAGTTCTAGTCTCCCTCATCAGTGAAAACATCCTCTCTGCATCCACCTTGTCAAGCCCCCTCATAATATTATACGTTTCGATAAGATCACCTCTCATTCTTCTGAATTCCAATGAGTAGAGGCCCAACCTACTCAACCTTTCCTTATAAGTCAATCCCCTCATCCCCGGAACCTTTTCTGAACTGCCTCCGAAGCAAGTATGTCCTTTTGTAAATATGGAAACCAAAACTGCACGCAGTATTCCAGGTGTGACCTCACCAATACCTTGTATAGCTGTAGCAAGACTTCCCTGCTTTTATACTCCATCCCCTTTGCAATAAAGGCCAAGATTCCATTGGCCTTCCTAATCACTTGCTGTACCTGCATACTATCCTTTTGTATTTCATGCACAAGTACCCCCAGGTCCCGCTGCATTGCGGCACTTTGCAATCTTTCTCCATTTAAATAATAACTTGCTCTTTGATTGTTTTCTGCCAAAGTGCATGACCTCACACTTTCCAACATTATACGCCATCTGCCAAATTTTTGCCCACTCACTTAGCCTGTCCATGTCCTTTTGCAGATTTTTTGTGTCCTCCTCACACATTGCTTTTTCTCCCATCTTTGTATCATCAGCAAACTTGGCTACATTACACTCAGTCCCTTCTTCCAAGTCGTTAACATAGATTGTAAATAGTTGGGGTCCTAGTACTGATCCCTGCGGCACCCCTGTAGTTACTGGTTGCCAACCAGATAATGAACCATTCATCCCAACTCTCTGTTCTCTGTTAGTTAGCCAATCCTCTATCCATGCTAATATATTATCCCCAATCCTGTGAACTTTTATCTTGTGCAGTAACCTCTACCACAGAAAGTTGTTGAGGCCAGTTCGTTAGATATATTAAAAAGGGAGTTAGATGTGGCCTTTGCGGCTAAAGTGATCAAGGCGTATGGAGAGAAAGCAGGAATGGGGTACTGAAGTTGCATATTGAATGGTGGTGCAGGCTCGAAGGGCCGAATGGCCCACTCCTGCACCTATTTTCTATGTTTCTATGTGGCACCTTGTCAAATGCCTTCTGGAAGTCCAAATACACCACATCCACTGGTTCCCCTTTATCCACCCTGTCCGTTACATCCTGAAAGAGCTCCAGCAAATTTGTCAAACATGACTTCCCCTTCATAAATCCATGCTGACTCTGCCTGACCGAATTTTGCTTTTCCAAATGTCCTGCTATTGCTTCTTTAATAATGGCTGATCCGATCATGGATTCAGGTCCACTTCCCTGCCCACTCCCCATAATCGTTTAATCCCTTATCGGTTAAGAGTCACTGGGGAATGACACTCATGCACCCTAATATACGGCTTACACCTTGATGCTGTTTAGCTAGCTATTTGCCTTGAGTTACCAGCAGCAAAAACAAGTCAGAGCCATTAACAAAGGTGAAGCAGTTCATTTGTAGTTGTTAAACTGAATAATTGAAATGATCAACCTAACATTCCATTGGACAGCTTAATTTATCTCCAGGGTAATTTTACATGTGAAAATCGATGAAATAATGCTTCACTGCATGAACACAATATTTAGTTAATTATGTGTTAGTTACTGCTCAAATAGTCCTAAAAGTCCCAACTCTTTTGGGGCAAAATTCGGTAGCACCCTGGCCACGAAATTGGGGTTTCTGCCCGGGAGAGAAAGTGGAGCGCAATGTTGGGCACCCACTTCCTCCGGGGAGCCGGGACCTGGGCAGTAAGCGTTCCAATTTTCCAACGTGAGCACAGGGCCCTCCCCTTCCATTGGGGGAGGGACCACCACAATGTCACTGGGGAGTGGGCTGCTGTGGCCGCTGCCCGGCACAAAAGCAGAGTGCCGGGCTGCATCATCGCGGCACGGACGCCATGAAATCACAACAGGAAGGCGAGACCGGTAAATCAGGAGACATAAATGGCGGCACGCACCTCCCTTTTACTTTTCGCCCCGTGAGCGGAGTGCGACCTGGTCCGTGACCCACAAGGCTGGCACTGACATCGTCCACAGCGACCTCACGGTGCGCTACACAATTTCCACTCCGGGTCCAAAACGCGTTGCTGTGCACACGATGGCATTACCATCACTGTCACAGCGGCCCAGGGCACTATTGGCGGGAGCGGGGCACTGCCGTTTTGCACCACTGTTAACTCCCGTGCAATTTTGCGGGAGGCGGAAGCGCCCCTTCCCCACCCCCGTGCGAGAAATCGTTTGCGCCCTGTTAGCACCCCTGGGGGCACTAACGGGAGGCGCAAACAATGCAAATTTGTCCCCTTTATTTTTACCCAAAAGTCAGGGGTTCAAAGTCCAATTATTTAATAGGTCTGATGTAGCTCCCTTTTCTTGATTATGCTATGAGACACAATAGCACAACTAGTATTTAAAGTACATGAATTACAGGGAAATTAGTGCAGCATTCCAGGCTCTTTAGAATTTTTCTTAAAAAAATCTCAAATTATTTCTATTAGCTGGGACAGCACCATTTCAGTCCAGTGTCCAAAGTTTTAATAATCCAGATCTTTCTTATTTAGCTACCAAGTTATTATCGCTGTTGTTATCAGCCCCACATTATATCACAAGGTCATTTACTGATGCAAATTGCAAACTTCCTTCATCTAACTAAGATAGAGTTGAGCAAATCTTCCTTCCCATTTTCCGCTGTTCAGCTGTGAGACCTGAACCCAATCTTAATATTTGCAAATGTTATAATTCTTTCCACAGCAACAAATGCAAGTATAATCATAGTTGTGTTGAAATGTAACCTAGCACGTTGTCTAATTGTACGTACTTCAGAAATTCTTTTTTACTTTGTATTTACTTTATATTTTTTATCTTGCCAACAATGTTAAAAGAGCCTCGTGGCTAAATATACTGCTCTGTATAAATATTTAAATAAAGGACTGAATTAAATGAGTTGCTGACAGTCTCAAGGCATTTTCCATTGGACATGAGTCCAGAATGCAAAGCTTCCTTCAAATCTGGCACTAGTTCAGCAGAGTTGGCTCTGAAACACTCAGACATGCCAAGCTGTTGCAGCAAGGGCATAATAGACTAGACTTATAATTAAGTCAGCTGACAGGAAGAGAGGATGTCACTGATCAAAACACATTGGCTATATAATAAATGAATAAAGCACTGCCAAAGCAAACTTTGTAATGCTACAGGTCCTTCCACATGTTGCTGCATATCCAATGTTCTTTACCATAATCAATATTAATAGTCTACATGACAGCATTTCACTCTCATAATAATACCTGCCACTTTTAACTTTTTGTAGACGTTCTATATCTATTGTAGACAGGATTGCAATCTAAGTAGCTTTTATTAAAGATATATACATGGAATAAATGACGATAATTGTTGGTTTAGTGTAGCGATGTGATAAAAGACCAGGATTGGGAAATAGGAAGAACAGAAGAGGAAGATATTTGTGCTTTAGGAAAGCAAGTTGCAGGGCTGCAGAAAGGGTGAACACATATTGAATTTAAAAATTTGATTTGTTTTTGCTCTATGTTTTTTATGCTATTCCCAACATTTTGTATAGGTCCCTTCAACACTGTAATCCATTGCCCTGGTAACGCCAACTGGTCCCAGATCTCTACCAATACTGTTCTGTTCATGAGAGTGTCACAGAGTCACTTGACATCTGTTTTTCCTTCACTTCCTGCAGGAATGTACCTAGCATCTAGTCATCATCTCTGTATGGTTTAAGATCAGGATCTCACTATGTGTGTAATTAACTCAGTCCTACCACACTCAAACTGTGCCACATGCTACCAGTGCCTGCTTTCATTTCAATAAAACGCATAATGAGTGAGTGTTACATTCTGTCTGCAGTAAAATGATACAAAAGTCAATGGTACCACCTAGTGTAGCACTAAGCCATGCAGATCAGGAAGACCCCAAGTTAAATCAGTGGTCTCTGCTGAGTTAGTTCATCTAATCAGAGATGGCAGAAGGGGTGTTGTAACTGGTCTCAGAAAGAGGAAGATCAGCCAGGGTTGTCATTCCTATCCAATGATCTCTGCCGGAAGTGCATGCATGAGGACTTCAGTGAGAATAGCACTGGGCTTAACCGCGATGCCACCCATAGTCAATTAGCCTGCCAACATTCAGGCATTGAAATTACACTGTGCAAATATTAGCATACAAGTGCTTTGGATAAAATGTATTCGTTATTTTAATGGAAGTAATAACCTGTTTGAAAGAAATGGATTAATGCCATAATTGAAATAGGGGACAAAATAATTTCAGACAAACATGCCAAGAGTTCGTGGGTTGGATTTTCTGGTCCTTTGTGCTCCAGATTTCACCCCAGAGCCCCGTGAAATGTTCAGGTCTCCTGTGCCCCATCGCGATCCTCCGGTCCGTTTTTGCAGCAGCGGGAAGAACTGCGCTAGGTGTGCAACGCCTCTGGTTGCAACGCTGGACTTTTGGCCGACTGTCCGCCCGGAACTGTAACCACAATGACCGCCTGGGTCCAGCCTAGCAGGTGGCGCAGAGGAAGTTAAAGTACTCCAAAGGTAAGTGTAAGTGTTTGTTCTTTTAATTTTTTTAGCGATTTAAATTGTGGTGGCGTGGGCAATGTTTTGGGAATGTTGTCATGTTTTTTTGTTAAGGTTCCCCCGCCTCTCCACCGGCTCCCCCCTTGCTCCCCCCCCCCCCGTCCCCAACCCCCCCACCCCCAGGCCTCTCTCGGATGCACATGGCACGGTGCTTTAGTTCACGAGCTTCCTATCCTTGCGCCATGAAAAGTGTACAAACATAGAAAACATAAAAAATAGGTGCAGGAGTAGGCCATTCAGCCCTTCGAGCCTGCACCACCATTCAATAAGATCATGGCTGATCATTCACCTCAGTACCCCATTCCTGCTTTCTCTCCATACCCCTTGATCCCTTTAGCCGTAAGGGCCATATCTAACTCCCTCTTGAATATATCCAATGAACTGGCATCAACAACTGTCTGTGGTAGAGAATTCCACAGGTTAACTACTCTCTGAGTAAAGAAGTTTCTCCTCATCTCAGTCCTAAATGGCTTACCCCTTATCCTTAGACTGTGTCCCCTGGTTCTGGACTTCCCCAACATCGAGAAAATTCTTCCAGCATCTAACCTGTCCAGTCCCGTCAGAATTTTATTTGTTTCTATGAGATCCTCTCTCATCCTTCTAAACTCCAGTGAATACAGACCCAGTCGATCCAGTCTCTCCTCATATGTCAGTCCTGCCATCCCAGGAATCAGTCTAGTGAACCTTCACTGCACTCCCTTAATAGCAAGAATGTCCTTCCTCAGATTAGACCAAAACTGAACACAATATTCCAGGTGAGGCCTCACCAAGGCCCTGTACAACTGCAGTAAGACCTCCCTGCACCTATACTCAAATCCCCTAGCTTGAAGGCCAACATACCATTTGCCTTCTTCACCGCCTGCTGGACCTGCATGCCAACTTTCAACAACTGATGTACCATGACACCCAGGTCTCATTGCACCTCCCCTTTTCCTAAGGTGCTGCCATTCAGATAATATTCTGCCTTCCTGTTTTTGCCACCAAAGTGGATAACCTCACATTTATCCACATTATATTGCATCTGCCATGCATTTGCCCACTCACCTAACCTGTCAAAGTCATCCTGCAGCCTCTTAGCATCATCCTCACAGCTCACACCGCCACCCAGCTTAGTGTCATCTGCAAACTTGGAGATATTACACTCAATTCCTCATCTAAATCATTGATGTATATTGTAAATAGCTGGGGTCCCAGCACTGAGCCCTGTGGCACCCCACCAGTCACTGCCTGCCATTCTGAAAATAATCCGTTTATCCCAACTATCTGCTTCCTGTCTGCCAACCAGTCAATACATTATCCCCAATACCATGTGCTTTAATTTTGCACACCAATCTCTTGTGTGAGACCTTGTCAAAAACTTTTTGAAAGTCCAAATACACTACATCCACTGGTTCTCCCTTGTCCACTCTACTAGTTACATCCTCAAAAAATTTGTCAAATAAGATTTCCCTTTCATAAATCCATGCTGACTTGGACCGGTCCTGTCACTGCTTTCCAAATGTGCTACAATTTCATCTTTAATAATTGATTCCAACATGTTCCCCACTACTGATGTCAGGCTAACCGATCTATAATTACCCGTTTTCTCTCTCCCTCCTTTTTTAAAAAGTGGGGTTACAATAGCTACCCGCCAGTCCATAGGAACTGATCCAGAGTCGATAGATTATTGGAAAATGATCACCAATGCATCCACTATTTCTCGGGTCACTTCCTTAAGTACTCTGGGATGCAGACTATCAGGCCCTGGGGATTTATCGGCCTTCAATCCCATCAATTTCCCGAACACAATTTCCTGCCTAATAAGGATTTCCTTCAGTTCCTCCTTCTCTCTAGACCCTCGGTCCCCTAGTATTTCCGGAAGGTTATTTGTGTCTTCCTTCGTGAAGACAGAACCAAAGTATTTGTTCAATTGGTCTGCCATTCCTTTGTTCCCCATTATAACTTCACCTGAATCTGACTGCAAGGGACCTATGTTTGTCTTCAATAATCTTTTTCTCTTCACATATCTATAGAAGCTTTTGCAGTCAGTTTTTATGCTCCCAGCAAGCTTCCTCTCATACTCTATTTTCCCCCTCCTAATTAAAACCTTTGTCCTCCTCTGCTGAATTCCAAATTTCTCCCAGTCCTCAGGTTTGCTGCTTTTTCTGGCCAATTTATAAGCCTCTTCCTTGGATTTAACACTATGCTTAATTTCCCTTGTTAGCTACGGTTGAGCACCTTCCAAGTTTTATTTTTATTCCAGACAGGGATATACAATTGTTGAAGTTCATCTATGTGATCTTTAAATGTTTGCCATTGCCTATCCACCATCAACCCTTCAAGTATCACTCGCCCGTCTATTCTAGCCATTTCACGTCTCATACCATCGAAGTTACCTTTCCTTAGTGTCACTCTCCATCTTAATAAAGAATTCTACCATATTATGGTCGCTCTTCCCCAAGGGGCCTCACACAACAAGATTGCTAATTAGTCCTTTCTCATTACACATCACCCAGTCTAGGATGGCCAACCCTCTCGTTGGTTCCCCGACATATTGGTCTCGAAAACCATCCCTAATACATTCCAGGAAATCTTCCTCCACCGTATTGCTACCAGTTTGGTTAGCTCAATCTATATGTAGATTAAAGTCACTCATGATAACTGCTGTACCTTTATTGCACACATCCCTAATTTCTTGTTTGATGCTGTCCCCAACCTCACTACTACAGTTTGGTGGTCTGTACACAACTCCCACTAGTGTTTTCTGTCCTTTGGTATCCCGCAGTTCGATACAGATTCCATATCATCCAAGCTAATGTCACTCCTTATTATTGCGTTAATTTCCTCTTTAACCAGCAACGCTACCCCACCTCCTTTTCCTTTCTGTCTATCCTTCCTGAATGTTGAATACCCCTGGATGTTGAGTTCCCAGCCTTGGTCACCCTGGAACCATGTCTCCGTGAAGCCAATTATATCATATTCATTAATTGCTGCCTGCGCAGTTAATTCGTCCACCTTATTACGAATACTCCTTACATTGAGGCACAGAGCCTTCAGGCTTGTCTTTTGAACACACTTTGCCCCTTTAGAATTTTCCTGTAATGTGACCCTTTTTGAGTTTTGCCTTGGGTTTCTCTGCCCTCCACTTTTACTTTTCTTTTTTCTATCTTTTGCTTCTGCCCCCATTCTACTTCCCTCTGTCTCCCTGCATAGGTTCACACCCCTCTGCCATATTAGTTTAACCCCTCCCCAAAACCACTAGCAAACACTCTCCCTAGGACATTGGTTCCGGTCCTGCCCAGATGCAGACCGTCCGGTTTGTACTGGTCCCACCCCCCTCAGAACCGGTTCCAATGTCCCAGCAATTTGAATCCCTCCCTTCTGCACCACTCCTCAAGCCACGTATTCATCTTAGCTATCCTGTCATTCCTACTCTGACTAGCATGTGACACTGGTAGCAATTCTGAGATTACTATCTTTGAGGTCCTACTTTTTAATTTAACTCCTAGCTCCCTAAATTCAGTTTGTAGGACCTCATCCCGTTTTTTTACCTGTATCGTTGGTACCTATATGCACCACGATAACTGGCTGTTCACCCTCTCCCTCCAAAATGTCCTGCAGCCGCTCCGAGACATCCTTGATCCTTGCACCAGGGAGGCAACATGTCATCCTGGAGTCTCGATTGCGGGCGCAGAAACGTCTATCTATTCCCCTTACAATAGAATCCCCTACCACTATAGCTCTCCCACTCTTTTTCCTGCCCTCCTATGCAACAGGGCCAACCACGGTGCCATGAACTTGGCTGCTGCTGCCCTCCCCTGATGAGTCATCTCCCCCAACAGTACCTAAGGAGGTGTATCTGTTTTGGAGGGGGATGACTACAGGGGACCCTTGCACTACCTTCCTTCCACTGCTCTTCCTGTTGGTCACCCATCCCCTATCTGTCTGTGTAACCTTTACCTGCGGTATGACCAACTCACTAAACGTGCTACAATGCCTCCCTTAGCGCTGCATCCCCTGACGCAGGGCCCAGATGCCCAAACTCCCTTACCAAAGAGCAAACTATTCCCTGCCGGTAACATTCCCGCCCTGCCTCCGGTTTCGCCCCAAAACAGATAAGCCTAAAATCCAGCCCCATGTGTTAACAGCTATTCTGTGTAATTTAAAGGCCTCACTGTCTAGTGTCACACATGAAAAATGACCCTTTGAGTGAGATAGCCAAAAGTGGCTGTCACCCATGAAATTGTACCCTCTCATGAAAGATAAAAAGCGCAAATTGAAATGAAACACAAAATTACATAGTTGCATTTTGATGGTGGTGTGGTGGTTCTCTGCATTAGAGTGGTAGGAAATCGGTTTGCGTCTGTGCCCCTCCACATGCTGAGCTTTCAGTCTCCCTGATCACATAGGGGTGAGACACTGAGTAGAGGCCAAGCCTTTCCTTATAAGGAGGGATGAATGTTGGAGCAGGTGTTATCCTGGCATCCAGCTTCACAGCAGTGACATCAAAAACCTGTGAGTAGGTTTTCCAACATCCTCACCAGGGATGTCGTGCTTTGAGGGAGGCCTAAAACAGGTTTAAGCAAGAAAATGCTTTAAACTAGCACCACCTTCAATAAAAAATTAAGGGGCCGAAATTGCCCCTCCCGATAAGGCCTCTGGCTGCCTGAACAGGGCGCGTAGAATGGCTGCCTACTCTCCACGGAGGGGCCGCCATTTTGTAAATTGCTCTGCATGAGTTTTGGAGCGGTGCCCGGGACCGCTCCTCCCATTTTCCCACCACGGCGTGCAGGCGCCAACCTCTTCCCGACAGGTGGGCACCACCTCGCGAAATTGCCCCTTTCCCGGAATTGCCCCGCAGGAGCAGCCCTGCCGCCAATCGGTGCCCCCGGCAGCTTTTTGTGTTGGTGCACTTTCTGTGGCATGGCGGCCCGGTCGCCCTTAAAGGGCTGCGGCCGCCTGTTTTTTTTTTGTCAACTGCCAAGTCGGCCCGACAATTATACCCCCGGGTTCGGCTGGATTCCAACAGGCAGCCTGGCACCCCCTCTTGGGGTCCAGCCGAAACCCTCCCTGGTGGCCCAGTGGACCTAACTTAAAAGTATGCAGAGCTGGCAGCGGCCCTCCCCTTTAACTGAAGGAGAGAGATGTGCTGACGTCACCAGCACGGCACTGATGACTGGTTGGGGTGGCTGAGCCGCTCCAAGGGCACTTCACGCCACGGCATCCGCCTCAACCAAAAAGAAACTTCTTAGTGCCGAATATCGCCGGAATCTTCGCCGCATGGGCTGCGGGGGAAAAATACCTGAAAAAATGGAGGGTGCGCCCCATTTTGGACAGTGGGCAATTTCGGCCCCTAAAACATTCTAATAATCTGCATTTCTGTGCTCTTTAAAAGAGGTCCTGCTGGCAAGTTTCAATTGTATCACAAGTGTAGTAGATGCCACAGTATTTCAGGCAGTTATACTTGAGACTTGGTCTGAATGAGTCAAATGCTGAGTTTAATGTCTCGGACTGCGAGCCTATTTTATTTAAAGAAATGCTCCTTAATTCATTCACTGAACAGGAGTTGCCCTCTGAACAATAACTTGGAGTCTCTTTGTGATCAAACAGTGGGATTTTTATTCTGCCCACATTTTTTGCAATTGCTAGTGTAAAATCAAACAGTCCAAAAAAGTGGGTGAAAACCTGGTTGAATCACACCATTATGACAAGACTGCCTTCACAAAATGTAATTTAATAAATAAAAATACAATATTGCCCCACACTTGCTGTAAATGATTGGAGTTAAAATTAGGATATGTTTTACATAAGGTGATTTATGACCAAAAATACAGGTCTTGATTGTAGAGTGAACAATAAAGATGGTTATCAAACCAATTTTAAATGAAATGGAATTCCGTACATTGTACCTTTTTGACAAATATTCAGTGATTGTAGCAATAATTCATTTTAAAAAGGGCTTATGTCCCAACAGAAAGATTTTCTTTTAAAATGGACTCACTTGATCTTGTGAGAGCTTAAAACTTTGGGCAGTTTTGCTTGTGCTCAGTTTCTGCAGCTATGCCTCATAAATTATAGCTGTTGTCTCCTCACTTCCAGCCAGATTGCCAAGGGTTCCAATTCCAGCTGTTATTGTGAGACTTGTGCTGAAGTCTGGTTGACTCTTGGTTAATGTTTGCCCAGAAATATGTAATTGTGGACTTCCTCCTAGTAAACTGTTCCAGAGTGCAGTCTGCTATCATCCCATGTTGTTATTATCCTTCTACCTCCAGGCTAAGACACCGAAGTAAAAAAAAGTTAAAGGATTTAAAGAGTTCTGTTGTCCTGGATACTCCAAGTGTTCCAGACGTTTATATACAATTTAACAAAGAACTGAAGTGCCTTTCTGGTCATGTAATCTGTTTAGATTCATGCAGCATTAGTAAGAATTGTCATATAGCTGCTACTCTCGAGTGCATGTTTTAGCAAATCCAGCTCTTTCCCTGGTTACTATGAAACTTGTTAAACTCTTCTTTACCCTCAAATCACATTAAAGGATTAGTTATTGAACAGCTCCACATTGACATGCAGCAACAACAAAAAAAGAGTTCTATAAGAGTTCTGGTATGGATTCTCTTCACTGCCCCCCGCCCCCACCCCAACCCACCCCCAATAAGAAACTTCCATTTATAGCCTGACATATTGTTCAAGAGGGCTATAATTGAGGGCATTTAAATTTATACTGTTTTGCTATAAGCTGCTGGAATGAATACAGCCCGGATCTATTAATCCTGCCAAGTCACAAAACAAGGGCTGGGGTGTATACGTGCTGCCATAATAAAAAGGCCAATCTGCCTGTACTTGTCCACTTTGACAAGACTATGCCACAACCAAGCTTCAACTGGCTCGGCTCATGTTGGGCTCTGATTATATTTTTTATGTACAGCCACTTTGGCAGATGTGTCTGTTCTTCAAGCAATCCAAACCTAAAAATTATTTTTACAGAAGGAAAACTTGGAAATTCTGAGTCAAGTCTTCTGCTGTATTTTTTTTCACCGTTTCATCAGTTTACATGTGGCATTGAGTTTGGATGGGTGTCGGTAGACTAAGTTCAGCCCCAACAAAATTAAGTATCTGAACCACTACTGGCTTGCTGACCTTTGCAGAAAAATCATGAAAGAATAGCTCTCATAGAAAGGATATAAAAACTGGCTGTCCCATATGCCAGAAACCAGTGTATAATGTGACATTGATTTAAACCACAGGGTAGATTTTCTGAGACGTTGCATGCCATTAGCACGTATTAGAAACCTGGGGGCAACTCACGGGAAACTCGTGGTTTTCCGATGCATGTGAGGTAGCTTGCCACATGTGAGAGCTTGAAAAATCACTTAGAACTCATTTTAACTTTGTGACATTATAAGGAATTTAACCGGAAAAACAGAAATAATAAGTTACACATTTTTTGTAAACAGGATTGAGTTTTGGCTGCTGGGTAACAGTGCAAGTTAGAAAGATTTCCTTTTAGCTCGGGACTCAGGATTTGAATCAAGTTCATAGAACCACAGAGCAACAGAAGTTTACAACACAGAAAGACACAGTTCAGCCCGTGTATGGGCCAGATCTTTGCAAGAGCAATCCAAAACTAATCTAATTTTGCTGTGCTTTCCCCATAGCCATGTATCTTCCGCTGCTTCAACTATTTATCCAGTTTGCTCTTAAAAGGGTCTGCCACAACAACTCCCTGTAGAAAAGTATTCCACGATCCAACTTCCGTCTGTGAAATGACATTTCTCCTCACCTCTCTCCACTTTCTTGGTGACAATTTTAAATCAATGACCCTCATCACTGATTCCTCAGCAGAATAAATTACATTTCCCTATTTCACTATCACACCTCTTCATAATTTAAAAAGCCTCGATAAAATCTTCTCTTAGCCTTCTCTGTTCCAATGGAAATCATCCCAGTATCTCAAATTAATTGAGAGAAAGTTGCCTCATTTTGCTAATTGTAAGGGTGCTAATTAAATGAATTTTGGACACCTTGAACTAAGGCCGCGATTTCCCCTACTAAGGCAGGTGATATCAGTGGCGAGTCTCGGCCCCGCTGCTGGCTCCAATCCGGCCTCCAACATGACTTTCCCCTGATTGGGCTTGTTAAGCCCGCCCAGCGGGTTTGTTGGCCAATTGAAGGAAGCGGGTCTGATGACACGTCTTGAGCTGGTTTCCTTAAAGGGACATGCGCAAATTTAGTTTGACATTTGTGCTGACAGTGTTCTACAGCATTGAGGTGCTGCAAACACTGACAATCACTACACAAAGGTGCACAGCTGCCACCGGGCTCTCCCATAACTCCCTCCATATGCTTATGAAGGGAGTCACAGCACACAGGGAGGTCCTCTTCCCATCCAATGGGTGGAAGAGACCTCCTCAGGAGACCAACAAAGCCTGGTTGCACATTGCACAGGAGAGCACAAGCAAGGATGTCATCAGGAGAACCAGGCTGCAATGGCCTCTGTACAGAAGCAAAATCCCAATGGTGCTGCAGTGGGACAACTGCTACAGCACCAGAAAAGGGGCAGTGGATTTAAAGAGCCCCATGGATTTCTTTATAGGTCTTGGCCAAGACTGAGGCCTAAAAAGTTGAGTTAACTGACACTATGGAGAAAGAGGAAACTACTACTAGGCTCACTTTTCATATACTTAGCATGAAAATCCAGTGGCAACCTGGGTCCTGCAATCCCTCCCCCCTCACACCATCCACACACCAGCAATATTTGTGCGGTCTCGGAGAAGGGATGCCAGTGGCGGTCAAGGTGACAACCTAGCTGTTTTCCTTACCTCTTTGCAGTGAGGTGGGACGACCATCTGCTGCACCAATATGGCCGCAATCTTGAACCATTTTCCTGGGTTGGGGATCACTTACTACACAGGGAGTTGCGGATGGAACTGAACACTGCAATCATCAGCGAACATCCCCACTTCTGACCTTCTGATTGAAGCAGCTGAAGATGGTTGGGCCCAGGACACTGCCCTGAAGAACTCCTGCAGCAATGTCCTGAGGCTGATGATTGGTCTCCAACAACCACAACCATCTTCCTTTTACGCTAGATATGACATCAACCAGTGGAGAGTTTCCAACAATTCCCATTGACTTCAATTATACTAGGGCTCCTTGATGCCACACTCGGCCAAATACTGCCTTGATGTCAAGAGCTGTCACTCTCATTTCACGTCTGGAATTCAGCTCTTTTGTCCATGTTTGGACTAAGGCTGTAAGAGGTCTGTTAACTGTTAGCAGACTTATACAGTAAATAATCAACATAAATTGTGTATAGCAACAGCATAAATAAAGTACACTGACCATATCCATAATGGCTATAAACAGTGTATGCAATTACTATACTAACTGTATTCACACTGTACTCCAACAGTATACATGTAGTTTAGTGAATTCCTGTTTTGTCACATTCAATTTGCTTGTTCCAAAAATGGCAATAAACATGAGGAGATAATAACACGGTTTCACTGTAATATAATGAAGGTTATCCACAGATAAATAAGTCAGTTCCTTTCTGCAGTGACACTGCATTCTTTACAGATTTGTACTGTCCATTCTAAAGGCATTGTGAATACTCACAAGACCAGGAAATGAAAACGTAGGAATGTAGGAATGTGCAGGACCGGAAAAGACCATTGCAGTCCATCTGGCCATTTTTTCAAACTTTCTCCCTGCGATCTGCGCCGGTGTAACGGATTTAGTTACAATTTTTCTAGGCCAGTTGTTTTTCACCTCAAAGGGAGCGTTCCCTCATGTCTGCGCCAGTTTTTTCAATTGTTCGCAGTTTGGCCAACATTTTTCACTATTACGTTGGCGTATCTGGCCACTCCCAAAAAAACCTTCTGGTGAGTTAAGAAAACCAGCGCATATTCACAAATCTGCGCTGAAAGACACCATTGTTTTTAAATCGAAGATTTTGGAGGGAGTCAAGAACACTGTCAAAATCAATAATAAAGTTCAACTTTGTTTTACCTGTCAACGTAGAAGTGTAAATTTGTTGGATTTCACAAGTTTTCTCATTTTTTTACTCACTCACACGCCGCCACCGAATGTCTTGAAAAAGGCCTGGAGAGTTGTAGGTTTGGCCGGCAGAATCGGCCTCTCGTCCAGTCACAGCGACTCAGGGTTCGGCTGCAAAACAAGCCGTGGGGGAGGGTGGGAAGAGAGGCGAGGAGGGAGAGATAGCCGATCTTATGGCTTGTAGCCTGGGGAGGGAGAGAGAGAGTCGATCTTATGGCTTGTAGCCCGGGGAGGGAGAGAGAGAGTCGATCTTACGGCTTGTAGCCCGGGGAGGGGGAGGGAGCGAGAAATCACAAGACTCGGGGGGGGGGGGGGGGCAGAGAGGAGAGGTCACAAGACCTTTGTGTGTGGTCCATCCATACAGACTTTGGGGAGAGAGAGATCTGCGAACCTGTGCTGCCTGCTTTCCTGCCGTTTTGAGCTGCGTTGAAAGTTTAACTTTAAGTAGGGGGCAATACTGACAATGCCATACCTTGTGCGAGCCGTCTGCATCATGGTGCTACGTAGGAGACAATTGATTAGAGCTCATCACATCAGGAACATCAGAGCCCATAGGGTGCAGGGCAGGAGCCTTACCTACCTCGGGTATATCGAGACAGGCGTTCGTATCTGCACCTGAGTGATGCAGACTGTGGTAGAAGGCTGCATTTCTGCAAAGAAGTTGTCCGTGAGATCTGTGAGTTGGTGAAACCAGACCTGTAGCCGAGATGCGTCAGGAGGGCTGCTTTGTCAGTTGAAGTGAAGGTTACAGCTGCACTTTCATTCTATGCCGCCAGATCATTTCAAGCTACAACTGGGGATGTGTGCGCTATCTCTCAGCATGCAACACATGTTTCCATTCGCCAGGTCACGGCTGCACTGTATGTGCGGAGCAATGACTTCATCAACTTCCCCATAACCGCCCAAGCAATCCATGACAGGGCTGTGGGCTTCTCAAGGATTGCTGGCTTCCCAAAGGTACAGGACTGCATTGACTGTACCCACATCACCTTGCAAGCACCTTTGGAGGGTTCCATGATGTACAGGAATAGAAAAAGCTTCCGCTCCATTAATGTGCAGCTCGTGTGTGACGACATGCATCGCATCATGTCAGTCGATGCAGCACCCATGATGCGTTCATCCTATGCATATCTGCCATGTTTGAGCAGCAGCCAGAAGGGCAGAGCTGGCTATTGGGAGACAAAGGGTACGGCCTCGCCACCTGGCTCATGATGCCCCTACGTGTAATCCGGACGGAAGCTGACCATCAATACAACATGTCGCACATTGCGACGCGCAGCATCATTGAGAGGACTATTGGCATATTGAAACAGTGTTTCCGATGCCTGGACCATTCCAGAGGCTACTTGCTGTACTCCCCTGAGATTGTCGGTCAGTTCACTGTTGTGTGCTGCATGCTGCATAACTTAGCCATCATGAGGCAGCAGCACCTGGTAGTGGAAGACCCACCTGCGATGAGAGTGGCTGATGATAATGATGTGGAAGATGCAGGTGACGAGCAGGAGGAGGAGGTGGAGGAGGATGATGATGAAGATGAGGAAGCCATGCAAGTGCCTGAGGCCGGAGCCCGATGGCAGAGGAGGGCGGGCCATTGTGCTCCTTTAACGATTGCTCGAGCCTTGCACCAGCAGCTCACTGATGCCTGAGGGCTCAGCGACAACTATTCCACATGGACATGTTTATTGTTTGAAGCTGTTCTGTAATGTTGTGTTGTGTTAATAGAACATGATTCAGTTTTAATCATATTTTATTCAAAAGTTTACAATGTTACAACTTAACTTTAATAAAATTATTCTTGTATCAAACTTTGCTTTAATATCACTCTTTAAGATTACTTAAAAACTTTAAGATCACTTATAAACTTGTAAATTTACATAACTTACAAAAAACTTTAATTTGAGAACAGTTACAACAGTAACAATAATATAACAACAACAGCAGCAAAGAAAGGCTGCACCCATCTCTCATCTCCCTGAGTCTAAGACCGCCCGCTGCGCTTGGTCTTGGATTCTCTATTACCCCTGCCCGCAGGCAGTGGCGCAGTGTTTCTGGGCTTGGTACCAAGCTTATTCCTTCTAACATCTCAGGTATTGCGCACTTCTTGATAGGGGAGGGGGTGGGGGTCAGGTGGTAATGTGGAAGGCCCGGCTTGGGGCTCTTCAGAGACTGGTGTGAGGATTGCAGTGGGAGTGGCAGTTGATTCTGTCAATGGGTGCGGGGTCTGGGCGAGTTCCCTTATTGCAGCAGCTAACTCATACATGCTGTCCCTCATGCACCCTGATGGTGTCTCAGCGGACTGCAACAATCTCTCCCTAATGGACTGTACTACCTCTGACATTCCCTCCCTCATGGCCAGTGCCATGGTTTGCACTACCTCTGACATTCCCTCCCTCATGGCCAGTGCTGTGGTTTGCACTACCTCTGACATTCCCTCCCTCATGGCCACTATTCCCTCACTGATGGTCCCGGCGAGTGTTGTTACTTCTCCCGACAGTCCCGCTACCTCATCACTCACCCCACTGATGGTGTCCAGGTGTGATCGGTGAAGGTCAATGCTCTCCGCACTCAATGACATTATCTGAACCACATCTGTTACATCCTGCATCTCAGGAGAGCATGGTCGAGCTCTCCTTCCCCTCCTCACCTTGGGTGTGGCTTGCTGCATCCCACTGGAACTCACAGCCTTGGACGGTGGGGCCCTGGGTGTGCCTCGCTGCACCTCACTGGGATATGCAGCCTGGGCATCAGTGGGGCCCTGGCTGTGCCTTGTTGCACCCCACTACTGGGACCCGCAACCTCGGAAGGTGTGAAACCATGGAATGTCCCACCAACACTCAAACCACTAGTCACGGAAGGGGCTGGCACCTCCATGAGTGGTACCTCCTCCAAAGTCAGTACAACAGTGGGAGCTTCATCCAGCTCCATCCGCTCCCCCTCAACCCCATGTTCTTGGTTTGGAGGTTTCTGCGTTGTCAGGGTTGGCCTCAAGTTCTGCAAAAGATAACAGAACAGTCAAATGGTTAGCAGCAGAGGAGGGGGCATGATGGGTGGCATGAATAGGCTCACACATCGCAGGCCAGGCAGCAGGCTGATTTGAAGGGCCACGATGAATTTGCAGGACTTGCCCTCTCTCAAGTGTGGGCCCAGCTTGTGCAGTAATGATTGCTTTTTTCCAGGCAGGACCCATCAAGGCAGTGACCCGCTCTTCCAAGGTTGTCAGTTGGTGCAGATTTGCCAGGCATCCTCCTCTTTCTCTTTTATTATGTGCCACCTTCCTCTGCAAAGATGAAAATGCAAGGGTGTCTTTCTGCTGGGTGGGACATATACAGCTGGTCACATTTACAATTGCATTGAACAAATGAAAATATTACTTACATTAACTACTTGACCAAGGTCCTGCCATTTCTTTTTAACACTGGTTTCCAGATCTCATGTTCACCATTGCGCAGTAATCTTCTGCAACTTCTGCAGGTTCAATAATCTTAGTTTTGTTCCGAGCAAGGTTCCCACATGCAATGAGCAGCCCACCTCATGGGAGGGAGAGCCAACACTTGAGAAGTTGGGAACAGACGGTCATGTGGACTTCCCTGTGGGGCACCTGGAGAATTTTTTTTTTTTAATCAGACAAGAAGAAGTGCATCAAAGCACACTGGAATTGATTAGACTCTCTGGGGGTGGGGGAGATTTAAATTTTATATTCCCCACCACAGACTATAGCAACGTTGGACACCAGGGACATATAATATTCTTGACAGGCAGCATTGCTAAAGCACAAATGATTTTGCTATCAAAATTACGGAGAGACTAATGGCACTTGTAATTATTTAGGTGTAAATGGTACAGTGCCTTCAGACGAGGGGACAGATGCGCACTTAAATGCCAATATCCAAAATTTGCTGTCCGAGTTGCACCGCTCCAACATTAGCTTCAGGAAAACAGCATTTCACTATCTGCCCCTTTATTGACATGTATGAAATTTCAAGAAGTTGCTGTACTTACCCGGTAGATACAAACTAAACACGCCACAGGAAGTTAAGTCCTGTCATTTCAAGTGCAAGTACCCTTTTAATTACATGATAATTGTTAATTAATCAGATGAGACGTTAAACCAAAGCCCCGTCTGCTCTCTCAGGTGGGCATAAAAGATCCCATGGCACAGTTTCGAAGAAGAGCAAGGGAGTTATCCCCAGTGTCCTGACCAATATTTATCCCTCAATCAACATAACAAAAACAGATTATCTGATCGTTATCACAGTGCTGTTTGTGAGAGCTTGCTGTGCGCAAGTTGGTTGCCGTGTTTCCCACATTAAAACAGTGACTACACTTCAAACGTACTTCATTGGCTGTAAAACACTTTGAGACGTCCGGTGGTGGTGAAAGGCGCTATATAAATCCAAGTATTTCTTTCTTTCGATTACTGCCAATCAACCTCTCTGGCACTGAAAATTAACTATTGCAAGCGTGGAGTCTCATTCCTTCAACTTCCCATGGAGTGGGCTGCTATTTGCATCTGGGAACCGTGCTGGGATCAAAACCAAGATTACTGAAATGAACCTGACCCTGGGAAATCTGCTGAATCAGGGATGCAGACCTGGGACAGGCATTCCAGCAATGTTCCACCGATGTATGGGCTGGGAGGGAAATTGGCCTCCTTAACCAAATAGCTCAGTTAGTAAAAGTACCGCATTGTGTAGTATTGAGCCACACAAATATGGGAGTTCTCACGTTTGATCCCTGGTCTGTGCTTGAGTTTAGAAATTTGAGGGGCGATATAGTCGAGATATTTAAAATGATAAAGTGATTCGACAGGGTAGATACAGATAAATTTTTTCCTCTGCTGGGCAAATCTAGAGTAAAATCCAGAATAAATAGATTTTTAAATTGGCAACATTTAAATTTTTACATTTATCTTCTTAGTGCCTGTCTTTCTTTTCTCTCTCTCTTAATCCAATCTTCTTTTCCCTCTCTTTATTTCTCTTTCTGTACCTGATTTGATATTGAATTCACCTACTCTAATTTACATTTCCTTCTCAGTACTATTGTTGTTAATTTCACAATCCTTTAATCTGATTGGTTAAGGAGATACACAGTTACTTGACCTGTTCACTCAGGTCTAGGTGCCTGGTTTCCCTCGCTGCGGCGTTATCAGCGCACACTTTCAGCAACCGAATGGGCAAAGATGCTTCGAGCTGAAGGGTGCAGGGACAAGTCTAACAGCAGATGCCATTAGAGGCCCTGCTATGGCAAAATTTGGCCCGATAGGAAATATATTGTAAGGCAAATTCCCGTTATTTGCCCCTCACTTCAATATGCACACCTCTAATTGTCACTGGCCACGAGAAGTTCCAAAATGGCAATAACCGGCAGGAAGACAGAACGGTTCCCCATCTGATTTTTGTCTCCTGGCCCCTGGAGTTACCCAGGTGTAGCCCCGGAGAAAACGCTGCCCTAGAATATTCAGCAATATATTTCAGTGATCCTTTCCATATCTGGTGTAAGATTTCTAAATCTCTGGCATTAAATTTGACAGTGAGACAATTCTTCTGAAACAATTGGAACCACTTATTAAAAAAAACACACACACACATGCACAACCACCTTAGTTACAACAGATACAATGAGGTTATAATAAAGAGTGATATATGTTACTTCCCTTTGGCTGACTGGTTCAGGAGAGAGAGAAAAGTATTTTGCTGAGTTCTTTTAAACCTCTCAAGGCATTGTCCCTCCAAAAGCCTCACAATTGGACCTTGGTTCCAGGGCAGTTCCTTATTGGCTCTCCTCACACATGTGGCTGTCTGGCCTGGCTCAGCCATCTCTTGATTAATTTAAATGCCTTTCCAATACACAAAACCCATGCGGCAGCTCTGTGGGTTTCCATTTTGTTTCTTTCAAAACTCAGCCCACGCTGGCAACCTGTGGGCTTTCATTTTGTTTTAACACAAACAGGCCTTTCCTGTTTGTGTTCTAACCTACACTTTTAACATTTATACAGACACAGAATCAATTTTAATCATTAATAAACACTTTTATTCTTACACTGGCCCTCCTTATTTAGTAACTACACACAAAAATAACTTGCCTCTTCTTACAACATGAGGAATGTTGAAATACATGCAATGGGTTTGTCAAGCAAAGTGATGTAGCCAGAGGCTCATACACAGAATTGACATCTGTCAACTACAAACTGATTGTTAAATCTGCTGGGTTTTACTCTCTGCTGTTTAACTGATGTTTACTGCTACTGATGTTTTTGGTGCTGCTGCTTCTAGCTATTTAAGTATAATATATATAATATGTGCATGGATAAAACATGGAGAAATGGTAATGTACATTTTTATAAACATAAATAAATAGCAATGTACAAAGGAAAGATTGTGACATCAGTTCAACAGACATTTTCACCAAAACTCCATGAAAGAAAAGTTGGAAGGGAAGAGTGATGATGGGGAGGTTTGAGGGGTGGGGGTGGTGGTTTGGGGGTGGTGGGGAGAGAGACGAGGCAATTCCTGGAAGAGGCATATATGTTATCTTTAGGAAACAATCGACACAAATTTCATCCAAGTTCGGGGTCAACATTCAAATGAGATAAATTTGATAAAGGAGAAAAAAGAAATCAAAAAGTGAAAGGCAAAAACGTTTCCGATTCTATGTTCCTCTGTGACCTCCAGTCAGTTTCACAAATGATAGAAATCAGGAAATATTACTTCAGGTTCCATGCTTCTGTCCCGACCTATCAAACGCGCCAAGTGGTTACAGCAAATTACTGGAAACTGCACTTTGAACTTACCCACTGGCAAGAATCCCATTAAAACAGAATGTTAGAGGTTCTTTTCCTCTCTGGGGCCTCGTGTATGGGGTGTCCCTGTAGGATTCTGTTTGCTAGCTGCTGCGGGTCTGAATGAGGAATGGAGCCAGAAAGCAAGTTCCAACCAGCAACATTTCCTACAGACTATGCTGTTTATTAAGAAAAAGAAAATTGCCACTTAATGTCGTGCTTTTCTACTCATAGATCCCCTTGAGAAAATATTGGCAACAGTCCCAAAATGTTTCCATTCAATTCTTTGTCAAAATTCTTGAAAGGAACTTTTCACAAAATGATAAGAATTTTACACAAAAATGCAGAATCATAAACACAGTAATTCAAGTCATGGAATGAGACTTAAAATCAAGGTAATGCCTTTTGTTAGACAAGCCCGGAACGGAGCCCATCTCAGATCAACTGTGAACAGTTCAAATCCCTGTTAAGCAGATTTTGTGCTGCAATAGCCTACTTTTAATATTTGATAGCTAAAAGGTCTCTTACTAAAACAAAGTTCAGTAGTTCACAACCCTATAGGATGGATCTGCTAATATGTGAAGTTCACGTACCAATGCTCAATGTACCCGTACTACATTCCTGTGTGCACTATTTTTCCACAGACATTAATTCATTAAAATAAATAACTTAATGCCTGTATAGAAATAGTGCACACTGGAACATAGCATCAGGTTTGTTAAACTCTGCCAATTAGCAGAACTGCCTTTAAAATCAGTGCCTCGAAGCCTAGAAATGCCTATTGTTGCTATCAGCAGGGCAATGTTTAATACCGTCATATGACATTCCTTTGGCCGCAGTCTTGACATGGGTGTTAACCAGTTTATTTTAAATGATCTAGGGCCACCTCAATGCCAAGCACCAGCTACTTCACATGCTCTATCCACAGGAAAACAGCTGAAATGAGCATAAGAATAGAAAGATAGAGCACATGCAACATACACTATCAGTAAGTGGAAGACCCAGAGTAAAATATAAACACCAGGATCCTACTCAAAGGCTTAGAGGTTTGAACCACAGCATAACCAGTGAATCCCAAGCATAAAGATGGTCAGAAGGCTAAGACACAAGCTGAATTCTATTAGGACCCTCCTTGTAATAAGTAGCTGCCTCATAATGCAACTGGAGAGCATGAACTCTGCAACTTACTTGGAACAAGGGGAGGTCAGCATTGAAATAAAAGATATTGGGGCGCCTCTGCCTTTTGTTTGTTTGTGCACCCACTGCCCCCTCTCCCCAGTCCCTTGCTGCCCCTACCTCGTATCTGATGCTCCTCCCTCCTCTACATTGGGAATGAGCCCACCTTACAACACCCAATAATGCAGCCAGGGTGCTCCAATGCATCATGAGATGAGTCTTGGGCACCAGTAAATTATAGAAATGGGCTAGCCTCACATTATCCAATGAGGTCAGCCCATTAGTGCACAGATGTATGTAGCACCTGAACAACACTGGCGCCAGAGACATGGCATTTGGACCACAGTGAGTATATGTGCACTGATCATTTATAGGTAAAATAATTGTGTTCACTCTATTAACCACTTTGTCCAAACAGTTTCTTTCAAAAGTGGCAAAATGAGGATACTAGCAAACACTAACATGGGCTTCCATGGTATTGACATAGTGGAAGTTGGGAATGGCTAATTAAACCTCTGCATCGTGCATATGTAGATAGATCTGTTGGTGAAAAAGGGGCCTTGTATATTTAGATGACTGTTACCTCTATGAGTGCTTGATACTACTGTAAAGGTGTTACTGTGGCAACATCCTTTGCACTATTATCAGTGTCATCCTCTGATCTTATCAGTTGATGGCACTCCTCCTACATTTCCTTCATAGTTATGTCTCTTTAGTTGGCAAAGTTGTGGAACAGTTATGACCATAGCGACTCGAGTACAGCTACACATCAAGATGCCTACATACTACTGAACTGTGCATCCATCTGAAGTGCTGCTTTAGTATGCCAATAGTTAGTTCGATGATCACATTGGCAAATGCATGGACCTTGACTTATCTGCATTCAGCTACTGGCCATGTGTTTCACAATGATGGCGAGGTTGAAGAGGCTAGCTTGCTCCCTCAAACAGCGCAGTCACAAATAAAATAAAAGATAGTGGGCTAGAAATTGACCAGCCTTGTGCCCCTTTTTTCGGCGATATTTAACCTTTTTTCCAGGTGAAAAGTACTCACCTAAATTGGCCAAACTTCTGCGCTGGCAGTTTTGAAATACCACTGAAAAGTAGACTGCTGGTGTGCAACACCAAAAAAATGCAATCACTTAAAATTGGCCGTTCGGCACACCCGTACTCAAGGCAAAAATAAAACGCCCAAGAAAAGCCTGCGTTGAAGCCCCAGGAACAGCGGTAGGTATAAAGACCTACAAAAAAGGTAAGTTAACGTTTTTATTTTTTAATTCTTTTTCAGCGATTCGTTAGTTAATTGCATAGTGAATGTTTTCTGATTCTTTACTTTTTGATTTTTGCAATTTTTTTTTGTGTTTTCTCTCCTGCCAGGGCCTGTCTTTTTGGCGGTAATAGGGCTCGGGCTAAAGTTGGCGAGGACCACGGTTTCCATCGTGAATCTTCGTGCAACGCCGATTTTTACCGCTGAGCGCAATTTGTTACCAATTTTAGCCCTTTAAAAAATAGCAGTATTTTTAACGGTATCTTTGGCGAAAAATGCCAGAAAAAACCCACTATCACCAAAAGACCAATTTCTAGCCCAGTGACTCCTCAAGTAGGAAGTAGGAATTCACCTGCATGATCCTGTGCTTATGGTCACTGCCTACCGGGTATTCATGGAGCAAAAGCCTCTGTGGTTCATAAACAGCATCGCATTGTGGCCCCAAAATTCCACTGGGGTTCTGTCAGCCTTCCACAGTAACATCAGTGGGAGACCTGCTAAATCTCCAAAGAAACAGGGGAGACCCAGTTACATAGGGTCTCTGATGGTTCTATCAGTTTCCCATTGGACTCGTAAGGGTCAGGATTTCTGCTGTCCTTGGATGATAAGGCAAATGATGGGCAGGAGTCAGGCTGGGCAAGGCTGGGGCTCCCTATGCCAAGAGGTGCTGTTACTGGCCCTGGATGGGGAGCCGGTGTATCAGTGGCATCCTAAGTGGAGGAAGTGCATCCGGGAGGGCACTGAGCACCTCGAGTCTCATCGCAGAGAGCATGCAGAAACCAAACGCAGGCAGCAGAAAGAGCATGCGGCAAACCTGTCCTACCCTCCCTTACCCTCAACGACGATCTGTCCCACCTGTGACAGGGGCTGTGGTTCTCGTATTGGACTGTTCAGCTACCTAAGGACTCATTTTAAGAGTGGAGGCGATTCCGAGGGACTGCCTATGATGATGGTGGCCAGTATGCTGAATGAGATAAGCCAGCCTGGACCTCTGAAGAGCAAAAAATATGTTATTTTTTTTAATTCCTGGATCGTCCACCCTGCTTGGCGTCTAATTGGAAAAGTGCCAGGGTTGGGGGAAGGGGAGATGCCTTGGCGAACCCTCCCCCACGTGTGAGCAGCCAGACAAAAGTTCCACCAGCTTGCAACATGCAGTTGCCAAAGAAACGCCCAAGTGGCATTTCCACCCACCAGTCCATTGTAAGTGAAGTACCTTCCCGCTTACCCCACAAATTCCTTCAGAGGGCACTAGTAGGTGCAATCCTGGCACAACAGTCAGGCCTGTATCTTGGTGCCCAGGTGGGCACATGGGTGCAATAAATAATTTTGTGGATTATGTGGGGTTTTTTAAAAAATGTATTCGCTCACTGGATGTGGGCGTCGCTGGCAAGGCCGGCATTTATTGCCCGTCACAACTTTCCCTCGAGAAGGTGGTGGTGAACCGCCTTCTTGAACCGCCGCAGTCCGTGTGGTGAAGGTACTCCCACAGTGCTGACTTTATTGTAGCGGTTTGGTACAACTGAGTGGCTTACTAGGCCATTTCAGAGAGCAGTTAAGAGGAAAAAAAGACTTGGATCCATATAGCACCTTTCACGACCGCCAGACGTCTCAAAGCACTTTGCAGCCAATTAAGTACTTTTGGAGTGTAGTCAGTGTAGAAATGTAGGAAACGCGGCAGCCAATTTGCGCACAAGTAAGCTCCCACAAACCGCAATGTTATAATGACCAGATAATCTGTTTTTTATTATGTTGATTGAGGGATAAATATTGGCCAAGACACCGGGGATAACTCCCCTGCTCTTCGAAATAGTGCCATGGGATCTTTTACATCTACTTGAGAGGGCAGATGGTTTAACGTGTCATCCAAAAGATGGCACCTCCAACAATGCAGTGCTCCTTCAGCACTGCACTGGATTTTTTTTGCTCAAGCCCCTGGAGTGGGACCACATTGCTGTGGGTCTGGATCACATATAGGCCAGACCAGGTAAGGATGACAGATTTCCTTCCGTAAATGACATTAGTGAAACTGTTGGGTTTTCCCAACAATCCGGTAGTTTCATAGTCATCATTACTGAAACTTGCTTTTTAATTACAGATTTATTTAATTAACTGAATTTAAACTCCCCTAGCTGCCATGTTGGGATTTGAACTCACGTCTCCAGATTATTAGTCCAGGCCTCTGGATTACTAGTCCAGTAACATGACCACTGTGCTACCATCCCCCTCATCAAGTAGTTATCTTTCAAATAGAAAATTGATGAAGGTATTTGCCCTGAGAACAAAGCATCAGTGACTGCTTGATACATATGTGTACTGTGAATTGACTAATGTTGCAGATGACTTAAAGGAGCCACAGAGGCATAGACGCTGAAGGCAATTGTGACCTTGGGAACCATAGGCAGTGTCATCACCAGGTTGTAGTTTTGCTTGATGGTCTCGGCAACTGTGTCCCTGCTGACCTGGAGCCTATAGAGGCAGTTGCTCTCAGTCATTGCCAGGTAGGTGTGTTAAGACTTACAGATATGATTAATGGCAGGTGCAGACAGTCCAACTCTGATGTCAGCTAATCTCCCTAGCATGCCTTCTTTCGTTTTGTACTACTTAAACCATGAAATACTGCATTTAGGGAGCTTTAAAAGCAACGCCCATCATTTAATTTTCAACTATCCTGCCAACCGACACAGGGCTTTGTATTGCAGTTAAATGCCTTGTTGATGCCTGAACTGCAGTGAAAAATTATATTGTAAGAGGCACTTTGCATATCGCTTCTTCTTTTACCATCTTCCTGGTCTGCTGAACGCTTGTAAATGTTTCAATTACAGTTGACTTTCCAGAGATTTTGTAGCCAATGTTCAGCTGTTTCTGCTTCCACATGAACATTTCCAATATGTTGTGATACCAAAATAAAGGGAAAAAGAACAAAAAAGAAAGAAAGGAAAGTTACATTGAGAAAAAATTACTAAAAGTGATAAAGAGCAACTGGGAAAAGAAAACTTAAATAGTTCAATAATAAAAAACACTGCCACTTTAACAGTTCCTTTGTGCATGGTTTATGCACATTCTAGCTAGGCAAGCTAATGCACAGCAGGATCCCATTGTAAATGATGAGAAATCACACGTACTCAGAATTGCGTATATGAGGCACTAGTTAAGTTATAAAATGATGTTCTCATACACAATGCACATGAGTAGCCTATGCAGATATTGAGCCCAAATAGAAAATCATATGCAGAGGATTTCTAGAGACCAATTTTAAATGCTCAATTTATTGATCCCGCACACCTGAATGTGCTCCTTAAACCTTTGAGCATTATTATTTTAACAAAGAATAATTATTTTTAAGAATGTAAAAAGTTATTAACATTGATTGAAGATTTACATTACTAATGTATAAGAAGTTCTAACTGCCCAATGACTCCGTTAGTAAATGCTACACTCTGTGTGCATAGAGCCATACAGGCCACAAGGTCAACTAACCAGTGACCCATGCTGGAAAATGCACTTGTGTGGACATCAGGTAAGCATAGGATCAGGCTTAGCAACGCGCTGCTCCCTGTTAAATATCCTGCTGACGAATCAGTGCCTAAGATCACATATGAAAAATGACAACTTGGTTGATACACCAGAGATTGCCAGCTTCCATGGAACCAAATGGTTACATTGGTCAGCATCTTCAGAAAAGAATAGAATGTTGTAAATATAAAATGGAAACATGAAAAAAGACATTCTTATCGATGTGACTTTCTACTAACTCTGGCACTATTACATTGGACCTGTATGGCAGTAGATTCTGAGCTTGGGAATCGAGGATACTGGGCAAGCTAATCTTAACTCTACAGATACAAAGCTGATTATGCAGCAAAAACTGATGGTAACCATGAGGACATCTGCAGTGCAGAAATAATACCACCTATCCAATTGAGGCAAGAAGTGTTTGGGGTTCATGGTTTGTTTTATGGCGTGAGGTAATAACTTCCTCCAGCCCTAAAATCCTCAGAGATGTCTGCGCTCATCCAATTCTGGCCTCTTGCACTAGCCCAATTTTCATCGCACCATCAGTGGTGGCCATCCTTTCAGCTGCCTAGGCCTTAATCTTTGGAATTCCCTCCCTAAACCTCTCTGCCTGTCTACCTTTCTCTCCACTTTTAAGATGCACCTTAAAACTTATCTCATCTGTCCTAATTTCTCTCTATGTGGCTCGGTGTCAAATTTTGTCTAATAACACACCTGTGAAGCGCCTTGGGACGTTTTACTACTTTAAAGATGCTAGCTAAATGCAGGTTGTTGTTGTAGCGTGCACCATATTCTCTTGCTCCTCTATCATCCTGTTTCTCAAACACAACAACAACAGCTTGTTCAAAGGCATCAGACCATTTTTCAGATGTGGGTGAATTTTCTGTGTAGAGATGAAAGCATGATCTATGAATGTAATGTTTTCAGCTCTTCATCATATGAGGAGTTTTTTTAAATACTGTAGCAGAAGACACTCAACCATATGATTGCTTATAATATATTATAGAATAGAAATAAAATTGGTCAATTAATATATCCCTTTTGATAGTCTCTGAATGTGTTTTGATATCCACATTGTAGCATAAACTACAAGTGGTCAGATATTTATAACATTGTTCCAGAAGACTGAGTGGAAGGATATAGGGCTAGATTTTCCACTTACTTTGCATGCACAATGCCCACTTAACATCCATTTTACCGCTGAAATGACATATAACGCCCAGATATCGCCCATTTAGCCACAAAATGGAAACTGACGCCCATTTTTCGGACACTTATCACCGAGTATTATTTTCCCCATGTGCGTAATGCTGGGAAAAAATAATACTGCCTGCCCACCTTTTTGGGGTGGAATCATCAGAATGGGCAAAATCAACGCCCATATTATCGCCCAACGTTAGTTTCCGCAAGTAATTAACACCGAGATTCAATAATATCAAAAGCCCACTTTTTTTGTCGTAAAGATCACATTTGCCGAAATTAACTCTCAGGAGATCGTCCAGTGTCACTTTCACCACCTCGCACACATCTCGCCCACAATATCGCTCACCCAAAATACTGCTCAGAAAAAGTGGAACTGTTCTGAACAAATCACAGCGGTATGGACGCCATGTTCTAAATCACATGTCGCATCATTTAAAAGGCTGTTCTGCTTCAACCTCGGGGGAGTTTGGATGTACTCTGGAGGTCTTTGGAGGGGATGTGAACATCTGAACAAACATCGTTATCATACTTTGAACGATTGGAATTTAATAGGTGTCTTCGTCAGAACATTCATTCTTTGTGACAAATCGGTGGAAAACAGACAGCTATTGGAATGGGGCCTGTTCTTTCTCACCCTCTCTTGATGACCAATCACATGCTGCAGATTCGAGATGGCAGAAGGTACGCTCCACAGCATTCATCATCATTATGCGCCCAATGTAAGATGTGCCAGACTGATGAGGAGGACCAGACGTTACACCCCCCACAAGTACAGGGAGAAGCGGTCTTACCTCGACTTGCCCGACACCACCTGCCTTCGGAGACTGCGCTTCCACAAAGAGATTATCACTGAGGTATGCCAGCTCATAAGGGGAGATCGGCAGCCTGCCAGCACCATCAGTACTGCACTGTCCGTTGAGGTCAAAGTCACCGCGGCACTGTCGTTCTATGCTTCGGGTTCTTTTCAGGCCTCAGCTGGCGACATTTGCTGTCTGTCTCAGCATGCCACACATTGCTGCATTAGACAGGTCACTGAAGCCCTGTACGCACGCAGGATGGACGTTATCAGCTTCCCTATGACCAGAGAGGCTCAGACTGAGAGGGCTCTAGGATTCTACCGAATTGCTAACTTCCCCAAGGTGCAGGGAGCAATAGACTGTACGCACATCGCGATGCGGGCACCTTTTCAGGATGCAGAGGGTTTCAGGAACTGCAAAGGATTCCACTCCCTGAATGTGCATCTCGTTGTCGACCACCAGAAAATTATTATGGCCGTGAATGCTAAATTTCCGGGCAGCATTCATGATACTCACATCCTGCGTAAGAGCACTATATCTGACTTGTTTAACAATCAGCCACAAGGTCAATGCTGGATGCTTGATGACAAAGGATATGGCCTCACCACCTGGCTGATGACCCCCCTTCGTGACACCCACACCGAGGCCGAGAAGCGATGCAACGAGAGCCACACAGCCACTCGCAATATCGTGGAGAAAAACATTGGAGTGCTTAAGCAGCGCTTTAGATGCCGGGACCACTCAGGAGGCGAGCTCCAATACCGCCCTGAGCAGGTAGCTCAATTCATGGTGGTGTGCTCCATGCTGCATAATTTGGCTATCAGAAGGGGACAAGAATTGACAGAAGAGTCTGACACTCCACCTCAGCAGATAGAGGAAAAGGAGGATGAGGAGGTGGACGCTGACATCGGCCCAGACAATCAGGCTGACGCTGAAGCCATGCTCCCGCCCCCCCGTAGACCTGTAGACCGCATGAAAGGGTCTGTGGTGGCATGATAGCTGCAAGACTCTTACGTCAAGAGCTCATAAATGAGCGCTTTGCCTGAAAGAACGTTGGTGTTATTTACAAGGCTGACACACTGCTGGGTGTGCAGGTCATACATTAACGGTGGGCATCACCTTGGTGACAGTTAAAGTTTAAGTTGATTGAAGTTAAGTGTAATTATACCCTTTGATGTTAAGGAATCACCAGCGTGTAACGGTGCTGCTATCTGAGCCAATGCGCAACAAGGTTTTGTTAAATAAAAAACATTTAAACCGAACATTTGTCTGAAATCATAAGTATTTCTGTAAAAACCAACCCCTCCCCCCTCCCCCCTCCCCACCCCCGCTTCTCCTCCCACCTCTACACCTTCCCCTTACCCTCCTGACTCCAAGCCGCCTGGCCGAGGAGCTCCTCAGGCGATGCTTCATTGGAGGGGGGTGTGCGGGGGGGAGGGGTGATGGTCGAATCGCTGCTTGGACGGATACGGGAGAGGATGGTATCGAGGTGGGAACGTGCTCCGAGCCAGAAGCAAGATGTTGCTGCTGGCTCTCATGTGTGGTTGGCAAAGGGGGTGCGGCACCTTGGGGTGCAGTGCCGCGCTCCGGGACCACTGGGAGCCCTCTGCCACCAGTGTTCCTGGCTACCAGCTCCAGGGCCACCTCCATCCCTTCCATGCTATATATTATTTGCTGGATAAAAACTCGGTGTCAACTATGTTCTTGGTGCTTAGTAGACATTTTGCTGCTGGTGAATCTCCCTCATGCCTGCCACAACAGCCAAACAAGCACACACCACACCCACACACGCTTTCAGTCCCTCTCAGCTCCCTCTCTCACTGTCTCCTCTTCTGCTCATATCATGATGACTCTTGACCTCTTGATTCGGGGGAATCGAGCATTGCCATGCCGTTGCTAAGGACTAATATGTCCTTACTATACAGTACAAATGCACACGAGGCCCATACTAGAGAGAAGGCCACTCTGTGACCAGTAACCTTTATTAGCCAGCACTGAAGTGGACAAGATGGGTGGAGCTTCCCCTTTTATACCTGAAGGTCCAGGTTAGGAGTGTCTCCCACAAGTTCACCACCTCGTGATCAGTGTTCACACAGTGTACCACTTAGGTCAGATTATACATGGATTACAATGACAGTTGAATATATGACATCACCTCCCCCACAAAGTCTTATTGGAATCACAGGTTTAAGTCTCTCTGGTGGTTTACGCTCCCTTGTAGAGCACCTGAGTTGGGGCTCTGGTTGTTGGGCGCTGGCCTGAGTGTCTCCTGTTTGCAGTGCCTCAGGCCTGTCCGGACTGCCCACAGTGACTGGGCTCTCCTCCACTTGGCTCTGGTGTTCGGTCACCTCTGGTGGAGTGAACTCTACATCGTGTTCTTCCTCTGCTTCTTCTATGGGGTTGCTGAACCTCCTTTTTGTTTGATCCACGTGTTTGCGGCAGATGTGTCCATTGGTAAGTTTAACTACCAGAATCCTATTCCCCTCTTTGGCAATCACAGTGCCTGTGAGCCATTTGGGCCCTGCAGCATAGTTGAGGACAAAGACAGGGTCATTGACATCAATACATCGTGCCCTCGCATTCCCGTCATGGTAGTCACATTGTGACCGGCGCCTGCTCTCAACAATTTATTTCATGTTGGGGTGTATAAGGGATAACCTGGTTTTGAGCATCCTTTTCATTAGCAGCTCTGCGGGTGGAACCCCTGTGAGCGAGTGTGGTCGGGATCTATTGGCCAACAGGAGGCATGATAAGCGGCTTTGTATGGAACCGCCTTGGATTCTGAGCATCCCCTGTTTGATTATCTGCACTGCTCGTTCCACCTGGCCGTTTGAGGCCGGCTTGAACGGTGCCGTTCTGACATGGTTGATACCATTTCCTGCCATGAAGTCCTGGAATTCAATGCTTGTAAAGCACGGGCCATTGTTGCTGACCAAGACATCCGGTAGACCATGGGCGGCGAACATTGCTTGTAGACTTTCTACCGTGGCAGAGGATGTGCTTGAATTGAGAAGATCACACTCGATCCATTTGGAGTAGGCGTCGACTACAACCAAAAACATTTTTCCCATGAAAGGACCTGCGTAGTCCACATGAATGCGTGACCATGGCTTGGTGGGCCAGAACCAGGGGCTGAGGGGGGCTTCCCTGGGCGCATTGCCCAGCTGGGCACACGTGTTGCACCTGCGAACACAAAGTTCCAGATCTGCATCTATCCCTAGCCACAAAACATGTGACCTGGCAATTGCCTTCATCATGACAATGCCCAGGTGCTCCTTGTGGAGTTCTCGGATGAACGCCTCTCTGCCCATCTGGGGCATGACTACGCGGTTTCCCCATAGTAAGCAATCGTCCTAAATCGAGAGTTCATCCTTGCGCATGTGAAATGGTTTAAATTCCTCAGGGCATGCCCCGTATGTGGCTGCCCAGTCCCCATTCAGGACACATTTCTTGACTTGAGACAGTAGCGGGTCTCTATTTGTCCAGACTTTGATCTAACGGGCTGTCACGGGTGAGCCTTCGTTTTCGAAAGCTTCAACAGCCATGACCATCTCAGCAGCATGCTCGATTGCCTCCTCGGTGGTAGCTAGTGGGAGTCTGCTGAGTGCATCGGCACAGTTTTCAGTGTCCGGTCTGTGCTGAATTGTATAGTCATAAGCGGCTAGCGTGCGTACCCACCTCTGTATGCGGACCGACGCATTTGCATTTATGTCCTTGTTGTCGGCCAAAAGGGACGTTAGGGGTTTGTAATCTGTCTCCAGCTCAAATTTCCTGCCAAACAGACACTGGTGCATTTTTGTTACTGCATATACACATGCAAGCGTTTCCTTTTCTGCCATCCCGTAGCCCCTTTCTGCCTGGGACAGACTTCTGGAGGCATAGGCTACCGGCTGTAACTGACCCTTGGCATTAACATGCTGCAACATACACCTGACCCCATAGGACGACGCATCGCACGTTAGAACAAGTTTCTTACATGGGTCATATAACATTAACAGTTTGTTGGAGCATAACAAGTTGCGTGCTCTATCAAAAGCGCTTTCCTAGCTGTCCGCCCAGACCCATTCACAACCTTTGCGTAGGAGCACATGTAGCGGCTCTAACAGCGTGCTCAATTTGGGAAAAAAGTTACCAAAATAGTTCAGGGACACCAGGAACGAACGCAGCTCCGTCGTGTTACGGGGTCTGGGTGTTCTCTGGATCGCTTCCACTTTGGACGCAGTAAGTCTGACCCCGTCTGCTGCTACCCTCATCCCCAGGAATTCTACCTCTGGAGCTAGGAAGACGCACTTCGCCTTTTTCAGTCGCAGACCTACCCGGTCCAGTCTGTGTAGCACCTCCTCCAGGTTGTGGAGGTGTTCTTCAATATCGCAACCTGTAATGAGGATGTCGTCTTGAAAAACCACCGTCCTTGGAATCAACTTGAGGAGACTTTCCATGTTTCGTTGAAAGATCGCGGCAGCCGAGCGAATCCCGAACAGACATCTGTTGTACTCAAACAACCCCTTGTGTGCCGTGATGGTGGTCAGCTTCTTCGACTCATTCGCCAACTCCTGGGTCATGTAAGCTGAGGTCAGGTCCAATTTTGAAAAAAGTTTGCCACCGGATAGCATCGCAAAGAGGTCCTCCGCTCTCAGTAGCGGGTACTCGTCTTGGAGTGACACCCGATTGATGGTGGCCTTGTAATCACCATATATCCTGACCGACCCATCCGCCTTGAGCACCGGCACAATCGGGCTCGCCCAGTCACTGAATTCGACTGGCAAGATGATGCCTTCCCTCAATAGGCGGTCCAATTCGCCTTCTATCTTTTCCCGTATCACGTACGGCACTGCTCTGGCCTTGTGGTGCACTGGCCTGGCGTCCGGGTTTATGTGAATCACTACCTTGGTCCCCATGAAAGTGTCAATGCCGGGTTGAAATAGTGAGTCAAATTTGTCCAGGATCCTGTGAGCATGATATTCGCTCCACAGAAGAAATTGCATTGACATCGCCCCATTTCCAGTTCATGACAGCAAGCCAACTCCTCCCCAGCAGTCCGGGACCGTCCCCCGGGACAATCCAGAGTGGCAACCTGTTCTCTGAATCTTTGTGGGTCACAACTACCGTGGCGCTGCCTAGCACCGGCATGATCTCCTGTGCGACAATTGGCAATAATTTTGGCCTCCTAGCCTTGGACGCCCACAACTTGTCGAACTGTTTGATACTCAAATCAGGGACTGGCTGGCCCCCGTGACTAGCTCCATTGATACTGGGATGCCATTGAGGAGCACTTTCATCATTATCGGTGGCATCCTGGTGTATGAACTGTATATGTGCTCCACATGAACTCGCTGAACTTCAGCTTCCAACGATTTCACCCAGTGTCCATTTGGCCTCGTAGGGCTTACATCGGGCCCGTCCTCCTCGTACATCAACCTGGCTGCAGGCTTCCTGCACATACGCACCAAGTGACCGCTGACGTTGCAGTTTCTGCAGGTATATTGCTGATACCTGCAAGCTCTGGCTGTGTGTTTGCCTCCACACCTCCAACATGAGCCATTGTTGGAAACAAAAGGTCCATTACCAGTCGATCGTCTCTGACTGTCTCTGTAACTGTCCTTAAATGCACCATTAACAGGTGTTGATGGCCCCATTACTGGCCGCATTGTCCCTTGCGATGGCATGAATCGCCGATCAGCTAGCCATTGTCTCTGTTGAATTCCCTCTTTGGGTTCAACTACATGCTCGGGCATGTCCGATTGCCCCTGTCTGCCTGGAGAACTGTGTGCCGCATTAACAATGTTGACTCCCTGTCCATTTGGTGCATTTAAACCAAGATTTTTGTCAGACATCATTCTGGTTTCTTCCTCCCCGGAGATAAATGTCTGGGCCATCAAGGCTGCTGTTTCCAGGGTCAAGTCTTTGGTCTCAATCATTTTCCTGAAAACCCCAGTGTGCCCGATGCCCTCAATAAAAAAGTCTCACAGCATCTCCGCTCTGCGTGCATCTGGAAATTTACATAGGCTCGCCAGTCACCGGAGGTCTGGCACGAAGTCTGGAACGCTTTGCCCTTCTCGCCGCCGATGCGTGTAAAACCGATGTCTCGCCATGTGCATGCTGTTCGCCGGTTTAAAGTGTTCCCCGATCAACTTACTGAGCTCTTCAAAAGTCTTGCTGCCGGTTTCTCTGGCGCTAGAAGGTCCTTCATCAGAGAGTACGTTCTGGATCCACAAACCGTCAGGAGATGAGCCCTGTGTTTGTCGGCCGAATCCTGTCCCAGCCATTCCTTAGTGACGAAACTTTGCTGTAGTCTCTCAATAAAATCGTCCCAATCATCACCAACACAGTACCTCTCACCTGTGCTGCTAGTGGCCATGCTCGTGTGGTTTAAATCCCAGTTTCTCGTCGCCAATAATATGTCCTTACTATACAGAACAAATGCACACGAGGCCCATACTGGAGAGAAGGTCACTCTGTGAGCAGTAACCTTTATTAGCCAGCACTGAAGTGGACAAGATAGGTGGAGCTTCCCCTTTTATACCTGAAGGTCCAGGTTAGGAGTGTATCTCACAAGTTCACCACCTAGTGGTCAGTGTTCACATGGTACAACTTAGATCAGTTTATACATGGATTACAATGACAGTTGAATACATGACAAGGACGCCGACACTTTACGGCAGAAGGTCAGAGAGTTTTAATGCTACCGCCCATTTCATATCGCTCGCGGTAATGCCCAATTTCAAAAATGAAGACTAGGGGCTTTGAGAATGGGTGACAAGCCGGTGATCTGAAAATCTATTTTTACCGACCACGCCGGAAATAACGCCCATTTTTGGGTGATCTGCACAGTAACTTTGCCTTCTACCGTAGATTGTACCTTTTGGAAATTATCCTTGTGTAGATTATTATTGTCAGTTTTGCCATAAAGCAGGAACGTTGTTAAAATGGCGGCCTTTTGTGATCCTGATAGGTTTCTCCTCCCCTTCCCCTGCCCCCCACTCCCACCCACCAATGCTGACATCACTGCTGCTAAATTTGGATGAGAATCGGCTGTGTCACATGCTAACAAGACCCGGGAGTTAAAATGGCGTGAGCTTCATGTTCAACACTCCACGGGGCAGTTCTCTCCTGTCCTGAATGCACCCCCAGTTAAAATCGGTCCCTTAGGTAATTTCTGAGGCATTTTTAGCCCAGACATTTTTCTGCCAAGAACGACCTCCTGCATTTTAAGAAATTCTTAAATTAAAATATAAAGTTCATCCTCCCGAAAGTATAGTTTTGTAGCCATTTTGTGTCAATTATTACCATTGTTCACATGGTTAATTTGTTATTGTTAAGCTTTTTAATTTGCGTGGTTATACCTAATTCTCCAATCACTCAATGAGTAGTAGATGTGTATCGAAGAGAGGACTCGTGTTTCTGCGTGGGAGTAAATGCAGACAATTACCCAACATTCACTGCCCAAGTAACCTCAACAACTGCAGACAAGATTCTACTCATCATAAAACATTAAAACATGTCATATTTGGTTTTAGAATGGTCTTATTTGTAAGTGGTTTCTTAATATAGGTCCTACTAACAATCATTGATTTTGTTGTTACAGCTTACCATAGATGTCAGCCTTGGTTCAGTGCTTAAAAGGTCATGGGTTCAAAGCCCACACCAAAGCTTAAGGACATCATCTTAGCTGACATTTCAGTACACTACTGAGGAAGGGCTGTACTGTTTGAGGTTGCCAAGCGACAGTTTCCTCCGGATTTGCACCCAGATACACATGTAATCTGATTACAAAGAGGTCAAGGGCTGGATTTTCGTCTCTTCTGTGCCTCTGTTTGCACCCCAGAGGGGCAGTAAATGGTGTTTCGGGGCATAATGCCAATGCGTCCAGGCTTTAGCACCTAATCGGCAAATTCGGCTCATGGTTTGCGGCGTTGCAAAAACCTAACACCCCACCCTCCAGTTTGACTGAGATCATGACGTCAATCGTCGTGCAACACTACGCTAACACCCCTGATGAAAAATTTGGCCCTTGTGCCTCATTGAATGTCCACCCCAGGAACCGTCTGTGAAAACAGGTGTTCCCAGGGTGCAGTAGGCAGTATTGGCGGCGTTTTGAAAAGATGGATGAAGATCCTACATCATAGCTCACGTTGACTGCAACCGTTGGGACTCGAACACTGCGTGAATGTTAGACTTGCAAACGTTCCTTTTATCTGCCATTACAGTCTCCTAACAATGTCAGAGGAAACAGTTAATGGGACATTACTTGCTCATGAGCTCATCATGCTGGTTGGTATTGCCAGGTGTCGTCAAGCTAGAAGAATGGCTGCTGGCCAAGTCGGGCCACGATGAGGGGAGGCCGAAGACATCTGGGGAGGAGGGCTTACGCCCATGGGTTTATAGGCACCAACGCTCATACCTCCAGCTCTCTGAGCAGCGTGTGAGAAGGATGTGCTTCCAAAAGGAAGTGCTGACAGAAATATGCCATCTGCCACAGGAAGATCAATGCCTTGTCTGCTTTGGAGGCAGCCTTCAATATTTCCCTCAACAGGTCTCCGAGTACATTGTGCTGTGCTGCATGATGCACAACTTGGCATTCATCAGGGGCCAGGCATTGTCAATAGGGATTGCAGTCCACCTCAAGAGGAGGAGGATGATGAAGGCAAGCCTGACGAGGCCCCCATTGGCCAGCCAAATCATCCACGGGGGAGGCAGTGTGGAGATGCTGCCAGAGCAAGAGCCATAATTGCCAGCTCATAATGGCTTGAATGGAAGAAACTGAGGGATGCATCTAATACTGGCCACGCGACACTGAGCTTCGCAATGATACACAAGACAACAACGGCAAAGGATCAAAGTTATAACGTAATGGACAAAAGTATCAAAGACGACCCCCCCCCCACAAACGCAATGATTCAATGAACAAACAATTTGAACACATCATATAAAACACCAAAAGCAAACGACACGTCAAGCCATGAAAATAAAACTATACAATAAGCAGCATCCTGCTGCAACTTACTCAGGTTAAATTAAATTATAAGAAATGAAGTATCTACAGAAGCACTCATTACATCTGAATGCATTTGCATCTCATTATACGACCCCTTATTGGGATTGCCCTGTGCTTTTCCACGTTGACCATTTACCCCCTCCCATGCCTGCTGCTCCTCCTCAATGTGGCCTCAGTGCCTACAGCAAGGCTGCTTGAGGGCTGCTGTGTTAGAGGGGCAGACAGTGTAGGTGGCGTATGACGATGCCCTGGACCAGCTCTGGATCTGGAAGGCCTGATTACAGACTGTTGCACCTCAGCATCAGCAGAAGCAGTCTCTGGTGAATCAGGTGTGGACCTGGTAGAGTGCATGGTTGGAGAGTCTGAATGCTGCCATCCTGAGGAAGGACAGCACCTTCCATTTCCTGGGAGCCACTGAGACTCCGATGGGGCTGGGCCTAAACATCCGGAGCACGATGTGTCTCCACAACTTGCTGGCCTGCTTCAGCACTGTCCCTTCCCCGTTGGACAGCGAGGAACACAGAGAGGATGCCATTAGTCATCAACCGCATCACATCACCATGCTGCAGCGTAGCTTGTGCCTGCAATTCGATCGATGCTGCAACGTGATCAATGGCACGCACCACACACTCTAGAACGCCACTGTCGCTGCTGGTGGGCACCTGCCTCTGTGAGTGGGCAACGATGGCCTCGCTGGAGTCCTGAATTGCACTGACAATGCATGACGCTGCCTCCGCAACAGTTACAGCAAGCTTATCGATGCTCTCTGGGATCCGACCCAATGCAGCCATGAGTTCATGATGCATGTCTCTGTTTCTCCTGGACACTTCGACCAAGTTCAGTTCCGTCTGTTGTTCAGCAGACCTACTTTGCCGACTCACCTCCGGAGAGCTGCCCTCCGAGATTTCCCTCTCGCATCACGTTGCTGTAGGCAACTGGGGCCAGGAGCCTCCAACGACTCAAAGCCAAGGAAATTGGGCACGACCCAGCTGTGCTTTGTGCAGACGGGCCAACTGGTGTGCTCTGTGGCTCAGCCATTCCAGTCTCCTCACACACCTCAACATCTCCCCCATGGACAGATGTCAATGGCTGCCTGGACACCTGTCGCAATTGTGGCTGGTCGTCTGCAAGCAGAAAACAACAGACATGTGGTTAGCAGCAGGGGTGGGGGGCAGAGTGATAGCAGGAAGATGGCATTGTGAAGGGCCTAGGCCACTTCATAATACATCTTAATGAAGTCACATCAGTCGCGCGATCCATTTACATACCCTCACTGCCCGAAGGGGGCTCAGCATCGCCTCCAGCAACTGTCCAAGCCAGGGCTCCCATGAGGGCCGACACCCGTTCCTCCACATCCGTTAAATCGAGGAGCTGAGGCAGACCCCACCTGTCCAGCTCTGCTCATGCCTGTTATGTGAGAGCTTCACCTGTAATGAAAAAAATAGGAAGGGTTCAGAAAGGGTGCACCTCCTCTTGTGCCACATATACCGACCATAGTTCAATAGTTGCCACTGTGTGTGTTAAGTCCTGACTCTAATGTACTGACTCACACGAGACATGCTGAAGTCAAGGTCACCCAGGACCTGCACCTTTAATTCCAGCTCTCCCAGTGCTGCACTTGCCTGAGACCTCCCTTTACATACCTCAGTGGGACAGGTATAGAATGTCTCCTGCAAGTGCACCCTTGGTGGTAAGGTATGCTTATTGTTACAGGTCATATCCAGTTACAGTCATGTATAGCATGGTAAGATACAGTTATATACAGTAATGTGAGATACATGACATCACCCTCCCCCAAGGTCTTATGCCTTTTTAGATTCAGTCTCTCAGGTGGTCTGTGCTCTCACATGGAGCGTCTTAGTTGTGGTTCAGTTGTTTGCCTTGGTGCCTGTTTTTCGTTCGGTGTGATTGCTGGGTATCTCGCTGGGCTGTCTGTTTCGTTCGGTGTGATTGCTGGTATCTCGCCTGGGCTGTCTGTTGAGACTGCCCTTTCCTCAGGTTGTTCCACCTGTCTGTCCACCAGGTGTGGTGTGAGTTCCACATTGTATCTGCCTCTGGTTCTTCAGTGTTATCAGTGAATCTACTTTTTACTTGGTCCACATGCCTCCGGCAGGTTTGGCCATTGTCCATTTGTACAACCAGTAGCCTGTTTCCCTCTTTGTCTGTTACTGTCCCTGAAAGCCATTTGGGACCCCAAACACTTTGCACAAACACTTTGTCCCCTATCTCATTCCACCTCCCCCTCGAATTTCGGTCATGGTACTCAGTTAGCTTTTGACGCTTAGCCTCAACAATTTCATGCATGTCTGGGAGGATTAACGCGAGCCTGGTCTTTAAGGTTCGTTTCATCAATAGTTGCGCGGGGGGAACCCCAGTCAACGAATGTGGACGAGATCTGTATGCCAGCAGCAGTCGCGACAGGCGGCTCTGCAGCGTGGGACCTTGGATTCTGAGCATGCCTTGTTTAATGATCTGCACTGTTCGCTCCGCCTGGCCATTGGAGGCCGGCTTGAAAGGTGCTGTCTTAACGTGATTTATACCGTGGTCAACTATAAAATCGTGAAATTCTGCGCTGGTGAAGCACGGACCATTATCACTGACCAATATGTCAGGAATGCCGTGCGTTGCAAACATGGTTCTAAGGCTCTCCACAGTGGTGGAGGTGGTGCTTGAGTTTAAAATGGTGCACTCGATCCATTTTGAAAATGCATCAACGACTACGAGGAACATTTTGCCCATGAATGGGCTCGCATAGTCTACATGCACCCGCGACCACGGTTTGGTGGGCCAGGGCCAGGGGCTTAGCGGGGACTCCCTGGGGGCATTACTGAGTTGAGCACAAATTGTGCACCGACAGACGCAGAGCTCCAAGTCCGTGTCAATGCCAGGCCACCAGACATGAGATCTGGCTATGGCCATCATAAGGACAATTCCCGGGTGCTCGCGATGGAGCTCCCGGACAAACGCCTCCCTGCCTCGTAAGGGCATAACGACTCGGCAGCCCCACATCAGGCAATCTGCCTGTAGTGAGAGTTCATGCATGCGCCTATGGAAGGGTTTGACCTCCTTGGGGCAGGCATCGCGAGCCTCTGCCCAGTCACCGGTTAAAACGCATCTTTTAACTAGAGATAACGTGGGGTCACTGGTCGTCCAGGCTCTGATTTGGCGAGCTGTCATGGGCGAACCTGTGGATTCAAAGACATTGATTGCCATGACCATCTCACAGTCCTGTGCGACGGACCCTTCTGTGGTCGCCGGGGGTAGCCTGCTAAGCACGTCGGCACAGTTGTCTGTGCCTGGTCTGTGCCTTATCGTGTAGTCGTAAGCCGCCAGCATGAGTGCCCACCGCTGAATGCGCGCCGAGGCGTTGGCGTTGATTGCCTTGCACTCGGATAGTAGGGACGTGAGGGATTTGTGGTCGGTTTCTAACGCAAACTTGGCCCCGAAAACGTATTGGTGCATCTTTTTGACACCGTACACGCACGCGAGCGCCTCCTTCTCAACTATCCCGTACCCACGCTCCGCCCGCGAAAGTGACCTGGAGGCATAAGCAACGGGCTGCAATTTACCCGCATCATTGACATGCTGTAAAATGCACCCGATCCCGTACGCTGACGCATCACACGTAAGGACTAACTTTTTACCTGGGTCAAAAAAGGCTAAAACACTCTTGGAACATAGAAGGTTGCGTACCTTATTGAAGGCGCATTCTTGGGCATCCCCCCAAAACCAATCGCACCCCTTTCTGAGTAGCAAGTGGAGAGGCTCCAGCAGCGTGCTCAAGTTCTGCATAAAGTTATCAAAGTAATTGAGTAGCCCGAGAAAGGCGCGCAGTTCCGAGACATTCCGGGGCCTGGGTGCCAGGCGAATCGCTTCGGTTTTGGATTCGGTTGGGCGGATTCCATCAGCGGCAATCCTTCCGCCCAAAAATTCAACCTCAGGCGCGAGAAACAGACACTTGGATTTCTTAACTCTTAGGCCTACCTGATCCAATCGACATAGTACTTCCTCAAGATTGCGGAGATGAGAGTCGGTGTCCCTGCCCGTGATGAGTATGTCATCTTGAAACACAACCGTCCCCAGGATGGACTTGAGCAGACTCTCCATGTTGCGCTGGAATATAGCAGCTGCTGAGCTGATGCCAAATGGGCATCGATTGTACACAAAAAGGCCTCGATGTGTGTTGATGGTGGTGAGTAGCTTAGACTCTTTGGTCAGTTCTTGCGTCATATACTCAGATGTGAGGTCAAGTTTAGAGAGTAGTTTTCCTCCAGCCAACATGGCAAATAGGTCCTCCGCTCTGGGCAGCGGGTATTGGTCCTGAAGGGAGACTCTGTTTATGGTAGACTTGTAATCCCCACAGATTCGCACGGATCCATCAGGCTTCATGATGGGGACGATGGGGCTTGCCCAATCGCTGAATTCCACGGGAGAAATTATGCCTTCCCGCAGAAGCCGGTCCAGTTCGTTTTCAATCTTTTCCCTCATCACATAAGGCACAGCTCTAGCCTTGTGATGGACCGGTCTGGCATTCTGTGTGATGTAGATTCTAACTTTAGCCCCTTTGAAGGTGCCTACACCTGGCTGAAAAAGATGTTCAAAACGGCTTAGAACTGTTGAGCAGGATGTCCGTTCCTCTGATGACATGGCGTGAACATCATTCCATTTCCAATTAAGTTCTGCTGGCCAGCTTCTCCCCAACAGGGCTGGGAGACCCCCGGGGACAATTCACAGGGAAAGTCGGTTCACCATCCCTTTGTGTGTGACTGAGAGCATGGCGCTGCCAAGGACTGGGACGATTTCTTTAGTATAGGTCGTTAGTTTGGTGTCGATCTTTGTGAGTTTTGGTCTGTTGCTTTTGTGCGGTCACAGCTGTTCAAACTGTTGAACACTCATGAGGGATTGACTGGCCCCCGTGTCCAGTTCCATGTTGATGGGTATCCTGTTGAGTAGAACCCTCATCACGATTGGAGGCGTCTTGGTGTAAGAACAGTGAACATTGATCGTGTTAACCCGCTGTACCTCGGCATCCCGTGCACTGTTCCAACCGTCTTCTGGTCCGCTTTCCGACCCTTCCGATTCGTATACCAGCCGAGCTGCTGTTTTTCTGCACATGCGAGCCAGATGCCCTGTTTAGTTGCAGTTTCTGCAAACGACATGCTGAAATCAACACACCCTGGTTGAGTGCCTTCCCCCACATCTCCAACACAGACCGTTTCCATTGTTTCCGAAGGATGAGCTGCGTCTGGCTGATCTCCCTTGAGCTTCTCTCAATCTGTTGTTGATTGCTCACATTGTGGGTTGATGAGGTGTGATCGGCCGTTCATGTGGCCCTTGATTTTGATGGCTTCTGGCGCCACTGTCTGCTGTTGAAGGCCTGCTCTCCTGCCTTTGTCTGTGTGTGGGGGTAGCGGTTTGTTTCACAATGTGAACCCCTTGTTCCGATGCCTCGTTGGTTGTCATACCTGAAGTATAGATCAGCTTAGTTTCTTCTTCGCCTGCCAAGACCATCTGTGCGACCAGTGCTGCTGCCTCTAGAGTCAAGTTCTTAGTCTCTATAAGCTTTCGGAATATGCCTGTGTGGCCTATTCCTTCAATAAAAAAGTATTTCAGTACTTCTCTCCTTAGTTCATCGGGGAACTCACATGAACTAGCCAGCCTCCGAAGTTCCGCCACGAAGTCGGGTATGCTTTGGCCCACACAGCGTCTGTAGTTGTAGAACCTGTGTTTAGCCATGTGTAGGCTGCTCGCTGGCTTCAGGTGGTCTCTCACCAGTGTGCTCAACTCCTCAAATGACTTGCTTGCTGGTTTCTTGGGTGCCAGCAGGTCTTTCATTAAAGCGTATGTTTTCAAGCCACAGCTGGTCAAGAGATGGGCTCTTCTCTTGTCTGCCTTATCGTCGCCCAGCCAGTCTTTGGTCACAAAGCTTTGCTGGAGCCTTTCTATAAAGTCATCCCAATTGTCTCCAGCATTGTATTTCTCATCTGAGCTGTTGGTAGCCATTCTGTGGATTCTGTGATCCCATCCTTGTCACCACTGTTAAGTCCTGACTCTAATGTACTGACTTACACGAGGCACATGCTGAAGCCAAGGTCACCCAGGACCTGCACCTTTAATGCCAGCTCTCCAGTGCTGCACTTGCCTGAGACCTCCCTTTATGTACCTCAGTGGGACAGGTATCGAGTGTCTCCTGCAAGTGCACCCCTGGTGGTAAGGTATGCTTATTGTTTCAGGTCATATCCAGTTACAGTCATGTATAGCATGGTAAGATACAGTTATATACAATAATGTGAGATACATGACAGTGTGGGTGTGCAAATGTCTTCACTTCAATCTGTGTGGATGTTGCATGAGCTTTCTGAGCGATTGGGAGGAGGTGAGAGGTAGCTAGCATACGGGCTCAAGGTGATCTTTATGAAACTCATATCAGCAGTGGGAATGTATTGTGAGGAAGGTTCTCAATGATTCGGCAACAAGAGGGTATGTGCATCCTTAATTAAAAGGCAATGGCTGGTGAAGTAAGCCTTCAACTTTCTCATACATTGTGCAACCCACACCATAGCCTGCAAGACTTTGAGAAGGGGCAGATCCATCAAAGACTTCACATAGTGTCTGACATTCATGTTGGAAGGATAGCAGGCATACATAAATGTGAAAGGTACTCACCCTGACAACTCTGGTAAGCTCATTGAACTTTTTGTGGCATTGGGTGCCAGTTCTGGCCACAGTGTCTGCCGCAGACACCTCCCGTGCAATTTCACACCACAACCTCTTAAAAATAGTTGGCAGCGACCTCCCTCCCCCAACCAGATGGAGTGATCTCCACCTCCTCTCCACTACCTGGACTAAGGCCTCAGCAGTTATAGCTCTTTTTTGTATTTGTCCAGAAGGTTCCCCCGCTGTTTCAGTGGGAGCCCCTTTGTGTCTGAAAATAGGAAGGCCTCAGCAGCCTCCGTGGAAAAATGCCTGGCACGCTGACTACCCTCCTGCTGTGCCACCTCTGCACACCTGGAGTATTGTGTACAGTTTTGGTCTCCTAACTTGAGGAAGGACATTCTTGCTATTGAGGGAGTGTAGCGAAGGTTCACCAGACTGATTCCCGGGATGGCAGGACTGACCTATCAAGAAAGACTGGATCAACTGGGCTTGTATTCTCTGGAGTTCAGAAGAATGAGAGGGGATCTCATAGAAACGTTTAAAATTCTGACTGGTTTAGACAGGTTAGATGCAGGAAGAATGTTCCCAATGTTGGGGAAGTCCAGAACCAGGGGTCACAGTCTAAGGATAAGGGGTAAGCCATTTAGGACCGAGAGGAGAAGAAACTTCTTCACCCAGAGAGTGGTGAACCTGTGGAATTCTCTACCACAGAAAGTTGTTGAGGCCAATTCACTAAATATATTCAAAAAGGAGTTAGATGTAGTCCTTACTACTAGGGGGATCAAGGGGTATGGTCAGAAAGCAGGAATGGGGTACTGAAGTTGCATGTTCAGCCATGAACTCATTGAATGGCGGTGCAGGCTCGAAGGGCCGAATGGCCTACTCCTGCACCTATTTTCTATGTTTCTATGTTTCGAAGTGTCAGAAGACGGGCAGGTCATCTGTGCATGCACGCAGGAAGCCGCCGCACTCTGAAATAACGTCTGCATGCAGGAAAACTAAAACGCCTCTGCGCATGCGCTAAATGGTCGCCTTTTTAACGCGCGATTTTAGGCTCGAGCGCACAAAGTCCGTTGTGTAACGCCTGATTTAATGTCCTCATTTTTTACTGAAATTTCCAATCGAGGACTCAAACTTTTTCCAGGCGGTATCGGGACCGCCCCGCCGCGATTAACACCCCGAAATCAGGAAAGCCGAAAATCCAGCCCATGGAGTCTTGAAAGATTGTGGAAATTTGGGTATAAATGAGTATCCATGACCTTTTAAGTGTGTCCATTGGATGGCCAAGCCCTCAACACCAAAACACGAGTTTCCTCCAATTGAATTTGTTTGAGGGAGTTCATTAAATTGTGCCCAGATTGTCAGGAGCCCAGCCACCCATGGTCACATGAATCCCAAACAAATCTGCTGAGCAACAGTGAATTGAAGCCTCAAGCATGCCCTGCTGCTGCAGAAGTTAAACATTTTGTAAAAACCTGAATGATGATTCATTTTCCACTGATCTTTGTAATGCTGGAGGAGGAGAAGCGAGAGAGTCTGGAGACTTGTAGCCCGGAGACTCAAAGTACAAAGACTTAAGTGCAATAGGAAAAGATAGCACCCCATTCGCAGGTACCCTACCACAGATTGTACGGCTTCGATGGAGTTATGAGGAGATTTCTGAGGAGCTGACTGCATGCCATCTATGATTCATGAAGGTTGCTGTTGGCCAACTGTGAATTGCTGCAAAATGATCTTAAGCCTCGTTTCACAACCTGCAGAGCCATTACAGTGGGGATATAGGTCATCACGGCCCTAAACTTCTGTGGGTGGTTCATGCCAGGAATCCACGGGGGACCTGTACCAGAGCTGTCAAGGGCCAATGAGGGACAGCATTCGGCAAGTGACTGGCGCCCTGTTATGTAGGACTGAAGAGTTCACATCATTTGAGATGTCACCCAGTGAAGAGCATTGATCAGATTGCTGGCTTCCCCAAAGTGCTTGGAGTGATTAACGGGACGCACATGGTACTGAAGGCTCCCCTTCAAAATGTGAAAAGCTACATAAACAGGAACGGAGTCTACTCCCTTAATATTCAGACTGTCTGCAACACCCAACTGCACATCCTGCACATTAACGTGCAGCTGTGTCACGATGGCTTCATCGTGCAAAATATTTAATAGCCCGCATGTTCGGAGATGGTGACCCAGTTGATGGCTTACAGAAAGAAAGAAAGTAAGACTTGCATTTATATAGCACCTTTCTCGACCACCAGATGTCTCATAAGAACATAAGAACATAAGAAATAGGAGCAGGAGTAGGCCATTTGGCCCTTCGAGCCTGCTCCGGCATTTAATAAGATCATGACTGATCTGATCATGGACTCAGCTCCACTTCCCTGCCCACTCCCCATAACCCTTTATTCCCTGATCGCTCAAGGCACTTTACAGCCAATGAAGTACTTTTGGAGTGTAGTCACTGTTATAATGTGGGAAACGCAGCAGCCAATTTGCACACAGCAAGCTCCCACAAACAGCAATGTGATAATGACCAGATAATCTGATTTAATGATGTTGATTGAGGGATAAATATTGGCCAGGACACCGGGGTAACTCCCCTGCTCTTCTTTGAAATAGTGCCACGGGCTCTTTTACGTCCACCTGAGAAAGCAATCGAGGCCTCAGTTTATCGTTTCATCCGAAAGACAGAGCAGCACTCCCTCAGCACGGCACTGAAGTGTCAGCCTAGATTTATGTGCTGAAGTCCCGAGAGTGGGACTTGAACCCACAACCTTCAGACTCAGAGGCGAATGTGCTACCTACTGAGGTGGCGTCGTGTATTCGTAGCCGCTGTGGTGACACTGTTTTAGGCAACACAGACTGAGGCGGAGGAGAGGTACATTGAGGTGCATGTGTCCTCCAGGCAGGTGATTAGGAGATCAATTGGGGGGTAGTGAAGAGCTGCTTTGGATGCCTAGACAGGTCTGGGGAATGCTTCCATATTCCCCAGCGAGAGTAGCTATGACTGTGGTCGTATACTGTGCCCTGTGGATTGGCAGGAGGTCTCGACTACGCCAGCCCAGAGAGGAGTTGACACAGACAGAAGACTCATGCTGTGGGATCCGGAGCTGAGGGACCTGCTCAGGAAGCAAGCATCCGACAGGGGGGCGCGGGGCTGTCAGAGCACAGCTTGTGGTGTAGGCTTCCACGCAATGAGCACCACTTAGAAACATAGAAACATAGAAAATAGGTGCAGGAGCAGGCCATTCAGCCCTTCTAGCCTGCACCGTCATTCAATGAGTTCATGGCTGAACATGAAACTTCAGTACCCCCTTCCTGCTTTCTCGCCATACCCCTTGATCCCCCGAGTAGTAAGGACTTCATCTAACTCCCTTTTGAATATAATTAGTGAATTGGCCTCAACTACTTTCTGTGGTAGAGAATTCCACAGGTTCACCACTCTCTGGGTTAAGAAGTTTCTCCTCATCTCGGTCCTAAATGGCTTACCCCTTATCCTTAGACTGTGACCCCTGGTTCTGGACTTCCCCAACATTGGGAACATTCTTCCTGCATCTAACCTGTCTAAACCCGTCAGAATTTTAAATGTTTCTATGAGGTCCCCTCTCATTCTTCTGAACTCCAGTGAATACAAGCCCAGTTGATCCAGTCTTTCTTGATAGGTCAGTCCCACCATCCCGGGAATCAGTCTGGTGAATCTTCGCTGCACTCCCTCAATAGCAAGAATGTCCTTCCTCAAGTTAGGAGACCAAAACTGTACACAATACTCCAGGTGTGGCCTCACCAAGGCCCTGTACAACTGTAGCAACACCTCCCTGCCCCTGTACTCAAATCCCCTCGCTATGAAGGCCTTCCTCATTTGCTCTACAAAGACAGAAAAGTAAAAGATTCAAATGTATTCGGAAGTTGTGAGCAAAAGAAGAATCGAACCCTGATCTGTTCGAACTCAAAAGAAATTTACTACAAAAAATGCAAATCTCCCAACTGCCAATAATAAATAGAGAATAGATTATCAACTAACCTTACTGTGCAGTTCTCAAAATATAACTTTATACAAGTGCAAATATTTAATGTAAAATTTGCAAGACCAAATGTTGTTAGCTTTTTGAAAATTGTACAAAAACTATTAAAATGTCACAAATATCTTCCAGCAGCTTCCCCCCCACCCCACCTCACTCCCCCATTGGATGATAAGTAGGAGAAAGTGGAGGTAGTAAAGACAGGATCTCAATTCCCCCTCGCTGTGCCCCTATACCTAGACAAGCACTTCTACCGATGGCTCCCTGTGTTGCCGAGCAGCCAAAGTGGATGATGCAGCTACTTGCGGTGTGGTGGTTGGATGACTATCTGATGGGCCGTGGGCCTGTGCCTCGTCAACCCTTAATGGCCGCCTGCTCCTGGAGCCTGCCTTCCAGGACTGAGATCCTGAGCTGCCTCATGCGGCCTACCGTGTGCAACTGGCAACGTGCCTGCTGCTGTAAGGCTGGCGTCCAGGGTGGTCCCGCCACCCATGGAGATGAAAGAATCAGCCACATGGACCACAGGAGCTGACCCATCAGTGTGGAATGATCTGCGGCATCAGCCAATGCCCAAATGAGTGGGACGATGGCAGCCGTCAGATCCCGCAAGACCCCATTGAGACACTGAAAACCACATCATCACACCCCCTAGTCTGTATCCCAAAACCTGAAGTTCAGAAGCTTGGGCCTCCATTGGGGGCCCTAACTTCTTCTTCGTTGTCCTCTTATAGGGGATCTGCCTGATATCCCAAAGCAGCAATCACCTGGTGTATGGGCTCTTGGTGCTGTAGTGTTGCCTGTACGATGCTGCTGCTGATCACAACAAGGCCACATCGTCTATATTATCAAGCAGGAGCTTCTTCATGCCTACAGCCGACAAGCCTGCCTCCATTGACTTACCGTTCTGTGTCCGCCTTCTAGCCAGTCTAACGGGAGAGGCAGATGCATCCTCCACCTCTTCCAGATCTGCTGCAGTCAGATACTAGGATGCTATCATGGCACTAAATTGCTCTCTGAGCACAGCTGGTGCCCAGCTGAGGCGAATTGGTTGGGGCTGGCCTGAGAGTGAGGTTGAGGCTACACTCCCAAAATGGAGCATGGACAGGAGCCCAGGCTTTCCGATGGACCCTTATCTGCCAACTGGATGGGCATGAGTTGCATTGTGAAACCAGGGTCCTCTTTCTTTGCCACCCCCCATCTCCTTCTGGAGCTGCTCCATCTCAGCTTCCCACACACTCACCCCTTCCTCCAATTCCACCTCCTCCTCCGAGTCCTCTCCCTCCAACTCCTCCAAGGCAGCAGCCTTCACCCTTCTCTTGTGACATGCTGGCTGAAAACCAGAGGTTAGAATGGTTTCCATTGCTTGTGGTGAGAATCTCTATGGAGTAGCGGGGTAGGGATGGCAATCATGTGCCACTGTCCTGTATGAAAGCATTGCTAAATAGACAGCAGGTAGGTACTCACCAGCTTGTGGACTCACCTCGCCAACCATGACCATCATTGGAGTCAATACGATAAATTCGAGAGGCTGAGAGCATACGTGGATAGCACTTTTCAGGAGGTGGTCACCCCGCAACTTAAAGGCGTGCAGGTAGAGGGGAAGTGGGTGACCACCAGACGTAGTAAGTGTGCTAGGCAGGTACTGCAGGAGTCCCCCCATGAGTCCATCCCTCTTTCAAACCGATATTCACTTCTGAGTATCGGTAAAGACGATGGTGCCTCTGGGGAGTGCAGCCAGAGCCAATTCCAAGGCACCATGGGTGGCTCAGCTGCACAGGTTGGAGGGATGAAGAACAAAAGAGCGCTAGTGATAGGGGATTCTATAGTTAGGGGAACAGACAAGCGTTTCTGCGGCCGTAGACGTGACTCCCGAATGGTTCTGTGGCTCCCTGGTGCCAGGGTCAAGGATGTCACAGAGCGGATGCAGGGTGTCCTGGGGGAGGAGGGTAAACAACTAGATGTCGTGGTCCATATCGGAACCAACGACATAGGTAAAATGAGGGATGAGGTCCTACAGGAAGAATTCAGGGAGCTAGGAGGAAAATTAAAGGGTAGGACCTCAAAGGCAGTAATCTCCGGGTTACTACCAGTGCCACGTGCTAATGAGTATAAGAATAGAAGGATGGAGAGGATGAACACGTGGCTGGAAAGTTGATGTAGGAGGGAGGGCTTTAAATTCTTGAAGCATTGGGACCGCTTCTGGGGGAGATGGGACCTGTACAAACCGGATTCGGAAAGATAGACAAGAAGGGAAAGGAGGTGACGTAGCTCTATTGATAAAGGATGATATCAGGGCAGTTGTGAGAGATGATATTGGCTCTAATGAACAAAATGTTGAATTATTGTGGGTGGAGATTAGAGATAGTAAGGGGAAAAAGTCACTGGTGGGTGTAGTTTATAGGCCCCCAAATAATAATTTCATGGTGGGGCGGGCAATAATCAAGGGAATAATGGAGGTATGTGAAAAAGGAACGGCAGTAATAATGGGGGATTTTAACCTACATATCGATTGGTCAAATCAAATCGCACGGGGTAGCCTGGAGGAGGAATTCATAGAATGCATACGGGATTGTTTCTTAGAACAGTATGTTACAGAACCTACAAGGGAGCAAGCTATCTTAGATCTGATCCTGTGTAATGAGATAGGAATTATAAACGATCTCCGAGTAAAAGATCCTCTCGGAATGAGTGATCACAGTATGGTTGAATTTGTAATACAGATTGAGGGTGAGGAAGTTGTGTCAGAAACGAGCGTACTATGCTGAAACAAAGGGGACTACAGTGGGATGAGGGCAGAGTTGGCTAAAGTAGACTGGAAACACAGTCTAAACAGTGGCACAATTGAGGAACAGTGGAGGACTTTTCAGGAGCTCTTTCATAGTGCTCAACAAAAATATATTCCAGTGAAAAAGAAGGGCGGTAAGAGAAGGGATAACCAGCCGTGGATAACCAAGGAAATAAAGGAGAGTATCAAATTAAAAACCAATGCGTATAAGGTGGCCAAGGTTAGTGGGAAACTAGAAGATTGGGAAAATTTTAAACGACAGCAAAGAATGACTAAGAAAGCAATAAAGAAAGGAAAGATAGATTATGAAGGTAAACTTGTGCAAAACATAAAAACGGATAGTAAAAGCTTTTACAGATATATAAAACGGAAAAGAGTGACTAAAGTAAATGTTGGTCCCTTAGAAGATGAGAAGGGGGATTTAATAATGGGAAATGTGGAAATGGCTGAGACCTTAAACAATTATTTTGCTTCGGTCTTCACAGTGGAAGACACAAAAACCATGCCAAAAATTGCTGGTCACAGGAATGTGGGAAGGGAGGACCTTGAGACAATCACTATCACTAGGGAGGTAGTGCTGGACAGGCTAATGGGACTCAAGATAGACAAGTCCCCTGGTCCTGATGAAATGCATCCCAGGGTATTAAAAGAGATGGCGGAAGTTATAGCAGATGCATTCGTTATAATCTACCAAAATTCTCTGGACTCTGGGGAGGTACCAGCGGATTGGAAAGCAGCTAATGTAACGCCTCTGTTTAAAAAAGGGGGCAGACAAAAGGCAGGTAACTATAGGCCGGTTAGTTTAACATCTGTAGTGGGGAAAATGCTTGAAACTATCATTAAGAAAGAAATAGCGGGACATCTAGATAGGAATAGTGCAATCAAGCAGACGCAGCATGGATTCATGAAGGGGAAATCATGTTTAACTAATTTACTGGAATTCTTTGAGGATATAACGAGCATGGTGGATAGAGGTGTACCGATGGATGTGGTGTATTTAGATTTTCAAAAGGCATTCGATAAGGTGCCACACAAAAGGTTACTGCAGAAGATAAAGGTACGCGGAGTCAGAGGAAATGTATTAGCATGGATAGAGAATTGGCTGGCTAACAGAAAGCAGAGAGTCGGGATAAATGGGTCCTTTTCGGGTTGGAAATCGGTGGTTAGTGGTGTGCCACAGGGATCGGTGCTGTTTACAATATACATAGATGACCTGCAAGAGGGGACAGAGTGTAGTGTAACAAAATTTGCAGATGACACAAAGATTAGTGGGAAAGCGGGTTGTGTAGAGGACACAGAAAGGCTGCAAAGCGATTTAGATAGGTTAAGTGAATGGGCTAAGGTTTGGCAGATGGAATACAATGTCGGAAAATGTGAGGTCATCCACCTTGGGAAAAAAAACAGTAAAAGGGAATATTATTTGAATGGGGAGAAATTACAACATGCTGCAGTGCAGAGGGACCTGGGGGTCCTTGTGCATGAATCCCAAAAAGTTAGTTTGCAGGTGCAGCAGGTAATCAGGAAGGCGAATATAATGTTGGCCTTCATTGCAAGAGGGATGGAGTACAAAAGCAGGGAGGTCCTTCTGCAACTGTATAGGGTATTGGTGAGGCCGCACCTGGAGTACTGCGTGCAGTTTTGGTCACCTTACTTAAGGAAGGATATACTAGCTTTGGAGGGGGTACAGAGACGATTCACTCGGCTGATTCTGGAGATGAGGGGGTTACCTTATGATGATAGATTGAGTAGACTGGGTCTTTACTCATTGGAGTTCAGAAGGATGAGGGGTGATCTTATCAAAACATTTAAAATAATGAAAGGGATAGACAAGATAGAGGCAGAGAGGTTGTTTCCACTGGTCGGGGAGACTAGAACTAGGGGGCACAGCCTCAAAATACGGGGGAGACAATTTAAAACCGAGTTGAGAAGGAATTTCTTCTCCCAGAGGGTTGTGAATCTGTGGAATTCTCTGCACAAGGAAGCCGTTGAGGCTAGCTCATTGAATGTATTCAAGTCACAGATAGATAGATTTTTAACCAATAAGGGAATTAAGGGTTATGGGGAGCGGGCGGGTAAGTGGAGCTGAGTCCACGGCCAGATCAGCCATGATCCTGTTGAATGGCGGAGCAGGCTCAAGGGGCTAGATGGCCTACTCCTGTTCCTAATTCTTCTGTCCTTATGTTCACCTCAACAGCGCTGGGACCAACATCCTCGCGGGGAGTTTTGCTGGTGCTATTGGGGAGAGTTTAAACCAGCTTGGCAGCGGGATGGGAACCTGAGAATGAATTCAAAAGGGGAGGAAGTAAAGCAGAAATTGGATAGCAAGAATCTAGAAAGCAAATCTGTAAGACAGAGGAAACAGGGTTCAGTATGTCGTAAGCAAGGAGGTCTTCCTGTGCTGAATGGTATATACTTTAATGCAAGGAGTATAGCGAATAAGGCGGATGAGCTAAGAGCACAGGTAGACACTTAGGAGTATGACATTATAGCCATTACAGAAACATGGCTGAAAGAGGGGCAGGTTTGGCAGATCAATATTCCTGGCTACAGGATTTTTAAACAAGATAGAGAGGGGTGTAAAAAGGTGGGGGGTGTGGGGCATTGCGGTACTGATTAAAGAAACTATTACAGCGGTGAGGAGGGATGATATGTGAGAGGGATCATCAAATGAGGCCATATGAGTCGAATTGAAAAATAAAAAAGTGGTGATCACACTGCTGGGCGTGTATTTTAGACCCCCAAAGAGTGGGAGGGAGCTAGAGGAGCAAATATGTAGGCAAATTGCTGGGAAGTCTAAAAACCATAGGGTAGTAATAGTAGGGGATTTTAACTATTCAAGTATTGATTAGGACAAATTTAGTGTGAAGGATATAGAGGGTGCGGAATTCTTGAAATGCATTCAAGAGAACTTTTTTAGTCAGTATGTAGCAAGCCCAACACGAGAGGGGGCGGTCTTGGATTTCGTTTTGGGAATGAAGCTGGGCAGGTTGAAGGGGTATTCGTGGGAGAGTATAATTCAGTCAGATCCAAGTTGGTTATGGATAAGGACAAGGATAGGCCTGGAATAAAAGTTCCGAATTGGGGAAAAGCTAATTTTGCTAAGTTAAGAGGTGTTTGGCCATAAACAGCTACTTGTGGGTAAATCAGTGTCGGAACAGTGAGAGGCATTCAAGGAGGAGATCCGGAAGGCTCAGCCAAAAATGTGCCCTTAAAGAAAAAGGCTGGGAAAAATAATTCTAGAGCCCCCTAGATGTCTAGGTACTTACAGGGGAGGATTAAGAAAAAAAGGGATGCTTCTGTCATATATCAACGGCTAAATACTTTAGAATCTTTAGAGGAACATAGAAAGTTAAGGGGCAAAATTAAAAAGGATATTAGGAATGCTAAGAGAGAGCAAGAGAAATTCTTGGCCAGTAAAATTAAGGAAAACCCTAAGATGTTCTATAAATATATTAAAGAGTAAGAGGGTAACTAAAGAAAGGATAGGGCCTATTAGAGACCATGAGGGTAATCTTTGTGTGGAGACGGAAGATATTGGTCGGGTTCTTAACGAATACTTTGCATCTGTTTTCACAAAGGAAAGAGGTAATGCAGATACTGCTATTGAGGAGGAGTGTGATAGTCTGGATGAAATAAATATAGTGAGAGAGGAAGTATTAAGAGGTTTAGCAGCTATGAAAGTAGATAAGTCTCCAGGTCCAGATGAAATGCATCCCAGGCTGTCGAGCAAAGTACAGGAGGAAATAGCAGAGGCCTTGACCATCATTTTCCAGTCTTCTTTGGATCTGGGCATGGTGCCGGAGGATTGGAGGACTGCTAATGTAGTACCCTTGTTTAAGAAGGGAAAGAGGGATAGGCCGAGCAATTGCAGGCCGATCAGCCTAACCTCAGTGGTGGGAAAATAATTGGAAAAAATCCTGAAATCTGCATTTGAAAAGGCAAGAATTAAGTAGGGACAGTCAGCACGGATTTGTTAAGGGAAGATCGTGTTTGACCAACCTGATTGAATTTTTTGAGGAGGTAACTAACAGGGTCAATGAGGGTAGTGCATACGATGTAGTATATATGGACTTTAGCAAGGCTTTTGATAAGGTCCCACATGGCAGACTAGTCATGAAAGTTAAAGCCCATGGGATACAGGGCAAAGTGTCAAGTTGGATCCAAAATTGGCTTGGAGGTAGGAAGCAAAGGGCAATGATTGATGGATGTTTTTGTGACTGAAAGGATGTTTCCAGTGGGGTTCCGCAGGGCTCAGTACTGGGTCCCTTGCTTTTTGTGGTATATATCAACGATTTAGATTTGAATATAGGGAATATGATTAAGAAGTTTGCAGACGACACTAAAATTGGCTGTGTGGTTGATAATGAAGAGGAAAGGCATGGGCTACAGGAGGATATCAATCTACTGGTCAGGTGGGCAGAACAGTCAAATGGAATTTAATTCAGAGAAGTGTGAGGTGATGCACTTTGGGAGGGTAAATAAGGAAAGGGTATAAACATTAAGCGGTAGGCCACTTAATAGTGTAGATGAACAAAGGGACCTTGGAGTGCTTGTCGACAGATCCCTGAAAGTAGCAGGCCAGGTGGATAAAGTGGTTAAGAAGGTATACGGAATAAAAACATAGAAACATAGAAAATAGGTGCAGGAGTATGCCATTCGGCCCTTTGGGCCTGCACCGCCATTCAACAAGATCATGGCTGATCACCCACCCCAGCACCTCCCCCCCAAGCCCCCACCACACCACCACCCCCCCCGACCTCCCCAGCCGCAAGGACCACATCCAACTCCCTCCCGAACACATCCAATGAACTGACATCAACAACTCTCTGCGGCAGGGAACCCCACAGGCCAACAACTCCCCGAGTGAAGAAGTCTCTCCCAATCCCAGCACCAAACAGCCCACCCCCATTCCAAGAGCGTGCCCCCACCCCCCGGCTCCGGACCCACCCAACACCGGGAACACTCCCCCCCGGATGTCGAGCCCCCAGTCCCGGCCACCCCGGAGCCACGCCCCCGCGACACCAACCACACCACATCCACCAACCGCCATCTGCGCAGTCAACCCGTCCACCCCACTCTGAACACTCCCCGCACCGAGGCACAGAGCCCCTAGGCCCGACCCTCCAACACACTTCGCCCCCCCTCAGACCTCCGCTGCAATGTGGCCCATCCTGTCCCCCGCCCTGGGTTTCTCCACCCCCCACCTCCACCACTCTCCCCTCCATCCCCCGCCCCCGTCTCCCCTCATCTTCCCTCTGCCTCCCCGCACAGGCTCCCATCTTGGGGGCGGTAACCTTCTGGGGCAGGGAATTTTAGCCCCTAGCGTGGAAGTCCTGCTCCCGCCGCAGAATTGGCCTTACCACCCCTCAATGGAAGCGGAGTGCAATTTCCCACACTCCACTTCCTTTGGGGGCAGTTACCGGGGCACGACTGGATGCTCCTGTGACAGTTGGAACTGGTGCTCTCCACTCTCCCATCCTGTGACAGTTGGAACTGGTGCTCTCCACTCTCTGTCCTGTGACAGTTGGAACTGGTGCTCTCCATTCTCTGTCCTGCGACAGTTGGAACTGGTGCTCTCCACTCTCCCATCCTGTGACAGTTGGAACTGGTGCTCTCCACTCTCCCGTCCTGTGACATTTTGAACTGGTGCTCTCCACTCTCTCTCCTGTGACAGTTGGAACTGGTGCTCTCCACTCTCTGTCCTGTGACAGTTGGAACTGGTGCTCTCCACTCTCTCTCCTGTGACAGTTGGAACTGGTGCTCTCCACTCTCTCTCCTGTGACAGTTGGAACTGATGCTCTCCACTCTCTGTCCTGTGACAGTGGGAACTGGTGCTCTCCACTCTCTGTCCTGTGACAGTGGGAACTGGTGCTCTCCACTCTCTGTCCTGTGACAGTTGGAACTGGTGCTCTCCACTCTCTGTCCTGTGACAGTTGGAACTGGTGCTCTCCACTCTCTGTCCTGTGACAGTTGGAACTGGTGCTCTCCACTCTCTGTCCTGTGACAGTGGGAACTGGTGCTCTCCACTCTCTGTCCTGTGACATGGGAACTGGTGCTCTCCACTCTCTGTACTGTGACAGTTGGAACTGGTGCTCTCCACTCTCTGTCCTGTGACAGTTGGAACTGGTGCTCTCCACTCTCTGTCCTGTGACAGTTGGAACTGGTGCTCTCCACTCTCTCTCCTGCGACAGTTGGAACTGGTGCTCTCCACTCTCTGTCCTGTGACAGTTGGAACTGGTGCTCTCCACTCTCTGTCCTGTGACAGTTGGAACTGGTGCTCTCCACTCTCTGTCCTGTGACAGTTGGAACTGGTGCTCTCCACTCTCTGTCCTGTGACAGTGGGAACTGGTGCTCTCCACTCTCTACAGGTGCAGATGCAGCAGGTAATCAGGAAGGCGAATGGAATGTTGGCCTTCATTGCGAGAGGGATGGAGTACAAAAGCAGGGAGGTACTGCTGCAACTGTGTAGGGTATTGGTGAGGCCGCACCAGGAGTACTGCGTGCAGTTTTGGTCACCTTACTTAAGGAAGGAGATGCTAGCTTTGGAGGGGGTACAGAGACGATTCACGAGGCTGATTCCGGAGATGAGAGGGTTACCTTATGATGATAGGTTGAGTAGACTGGGTCTTTACTCGTTGGAGTTCAGAAGGATGTGGGGTGATCTTATAGAAAAATTTAAAATCATGAAAGGGATAGACAAGATAGAGGCAGAGAGGTTGTTTCCACTGGTCGGGGAGACTAGAACTAGGGGGCACAGCCTCAAAATACGGGGGAGACAATTTAAAACCGAGTTGAGAAGGAATTTCTTCTCCCAGAGGGTTGTGAATCTGTGGAATTCCCTGCCGAAGGAAGCAGTTGAGGCTAGCTCATTGAATGTATTCAAATCACAGATAGATAGATTTTTAACCAATAAGGGAATTAAGGGTTATGGGGAGCGGGCGGGTAAGTGGAGCTGAGTCCCTGGCCAGATCAGCCATGATCTTGTTGAATGGCGGAGCAGGCTTGAGGGGCTAGATGGCCTACTCTTGTTCCTAATTCTTATGCTCTTATGTTCTTATGTATGTTCTCTCTCCTGCGACAGTTGGAACTGGTGCTCTCCACACTCCCGTCCTGTGATAGTTTGAACTGGTGCTTTCCACTCTATCTCTCCTGCAACAGTTGGAACTGGTGCTTTCCACTCTCTCTCTCCTGCGACAGAATGCTTGCCTTTATTGGCCGAGGCATATAATATAAGAGCAGGGACGTTATGCTTAAATTATATAATACTTTAGTTAGGCCACAGCTGGAGTACTGCATGCAATTCTGGTCGCCATATTATAGGAAGGACGTGGTTCCACTAGAGAGGGTGCAGAGTAGATTTACTAGGACGCTGCCTGGAATGGAGAATCTTAGTTATGAGGACAGATTGGATAGGCTGGGGTTGTTCTCATTGGAACAGAGGAGATTAAGAGATCTCATTGAGGCGTATAAAATATTGAGGGGCCCGGACATAGTGGATAGTAAGGGTCTATTTCCATTGGTGGGGGGGTCTATTATGAGGGTGAATAGTTTTAAGGTGGTTGGTGAAAGGTTTAGAGGGGAGTTGAAGGGGGGCTTCTTTATGCAGAGGGTTGTGGGGATCTGGAACTCGCTGCCTGGAAGAGTGGTGGATGCAGAAACCCTCACCACTTTTAAGAGATGGTTGGATGGGCACTTAAAGTGCAGTAACCTGCAGGATTCCGGACCTAGAGCTGGTAATTGGGATTAGACTGGATGACCTTTTGTTAGACGACGCAGATATAATGGTAAGTACTGCAGGGAATAGAATACGGCCAGGGTGATCTCCTGGACTAGTGTCGATCACCTGGATGGGTTGGAGAGGAATTTTCCCAGGTTTGTTCTCCCGAAATTGACCTGGGTTTTTATCTAGTTTTTGCCTCTTGCAGGAGATCACATGGCTCCGGTTGGGGTGGAATATAGAGGTTTTCAGTACAAAGGGTGTTGCAGTTCTGTGAGGTGGACTGGTTGGGTTGGGTGCTTTCCATCATTGTTCATAGGTTTGTATGTAACCTTTAGGGCTGTTGACCGAGGACCGTGTGGCACATTGTCGGCCGGCGTGGACACAATGGGCCGAAATGACCTCCTTCTGTGCTGTAAATTTCTATGTTTCTATGTTTCTATCGCCACACTCATAACGGAGCAGCTCCCCAACAATTCAACCCCTTCTGGTCATGGGGACAGGGGGTAACAATGGACGGAGGTATGGTACCCCCTCCACCATTCCTCACCCTTTCACGGGCATTGAACGCATTCTTAGCCTACAAAGACAGAAAATGAAAAGATTAAAAGAGTTATGAGCAATTGGAGGAGCTACTGCTCTGCATTTAGCAGGGTTTTGGCGGAGTGGCGAGGGGTTGTGAATAGAAACATAAAAACATAGAAAATAGGTGCAGGAGTAGGCGATTCGGCCCTTCGAGCCTGCACCACCATTCAATAAGATCATGGCTGATCATTCCCTCTGTACCCCTTTCCTGCTTTCTCTCCATACCCCTTGATCCCTTTAGCCGTAAAGGGCCATATCTAACTCCCTCTTGAATATAGCCAATGAACTGGCATCAACAACTCTCTGCGGCAGAGAATTCCACAGGTTAACAACTCTCTGAGTGAAGAAGTTTCTCCTCATCTCAGTCCTAAATGGCCTACCCCTTTATCCTAAGACTATGTCGCCTGGTTCTGGACTTCCCCTAAATTGGGAACATTCTTCCTGCATCTAACCTGTCCAGTCCCATCAGAATCTTATACGTTTCTATGAGATCCCCTCTCATCCTTCTAAACTCCAGTGAATAAAGGCCCAGGTGATCCAGTCTCTCCTCATATGTCAGTCCAGCCATCCCTGGAATTAGTCTGGTGAACCTTCGCTGCACTTCCTCAATAGCAAGAATGTCCTTCCTCAGATTAGGAGATCAAAACTGAACACAATATTCCAGGTGAGGCCTCACCAAGGCCCTGTACAACTGCAGTAAGACCTCCCTGCTCCTATACTCAAATTCCCTTGCTATGAAGGCCAACATACCATTTGCCTTTTTCACCGCCTGCTGTACCTGCATGCCAACTTTCAATGACTGATGAACCATGACACCCAGGTCTCGTTGCACATCCCCTTTGCCTAATCTGCCACTATTCAGGTAATATTTTGCCCACTCACCTAACCTGTCCAAGTCACCCTGCAGCCTCTTAGTGTCCCCCTCACAGCTCACACCACCACCCAGTTTAGTGTCATCTGCAAACTGGAGAAATTATACTCAATTCCTTCATCCAAATCGTTAATGTATATTGTAATGAGCTGGGGTCCCGGCACTGAGCCCTGCGGCACTCCACTAGTTACTGCCTGCCATTCTGAAAAGGACCCGTTTATCCCGACTCTCTGCTTCCTGTCTGCCAACCAGTTCTCTATCCACGTCAGTACATTATCCCCAATACCATGCGCTTTGATTTTGCACACCAATCTCTTGTGGGGGACCTTGTCAAAAGCCTTTTGAAAGTTCAAATACACCACATCCACTGGTTCTCCCTTGTCCACTCTACTAGTTACATCCTCAAAAAATTCCAGCAGATTCGTCAATCATGATTTCCCTTTCATAAATCCATGCTGACTTGGACTGATCCTGTCACTGCTTTCTAAATGCACTGCTATTTCATCCTTAATGATTGATTCCAACATTTTCCCCACTACTGATGTCTGGCTAACCGGTCTATAATTACCCGTTTTCTCTCTCCCACCTTTTTTAAAAAGTGGTGTTACATTAGCTACCCTCCAGTCCATAGGAAATGATCCAGAATCGATAGTCTGTTGGAAAATGATCACCAATGCATCCACTATTTCTAGGGCCACTTCCTTAAGTACTCTGGGATGCAGACTATCAGGCCTCGGGGATTTATCCGCCTTCAATCCCATCAATTTCCCTAACACAATTTTCCGTCTAATAAGGATATCCTTCAGTTCCTCCTTCTCACTAGACCCACTGTCCCATAGTACATTCGGAAGGTTATTTGTGTCTTCCTTTGTGAAGACAGAACCGAAGTATTTGTTCAATTGGTCTGCCATTTCTTTGTTCCCCATTATAAATTCACCTGAATCCGACTGCAAGGGACCTGCATTTGTCTTCACTAATCTTTTTCTCTTCACACATTTATAGAAGCTTTTGCAGTCAGTTTTTATGTTCCCTGCAAGCTTCCTCTCATATTCTATTTTCCCCCTCTTAATTAAACCCTTCGTCCTCCTCTGCTGAATTCTAAATTTCTCCCAATCCTCAGGTTTGTTACTTTTTTAAGCCAATTTATATGCCTTTTCCTTGGTTTTAACACTATCCTTAATTTCCCTTGTTAGCCACGGTTGAGCTACCTTCCCCATTTTATTTTTACTTCAGATAGGGATGGACAATTGCTGAAGTTCATCCATGTGATCTTTAAATGTTTGCCATTGCTTATCCACCGTCAATACTTTAAGTATCCTTTGCCAGTCTATTCTAGCCAATTCACGCCTCATACCATTGAAGTTACCTTTCCTTAAGTTCAGGACCCTAGATTCCGGATTAACTGTGTCACTCTCCATCTTAATAAAGAATTCTACCATATTATGGTCACTCTTCCCCAAGGGGCCTCGCATGACAAGATTGCTAATTAGTCCCTGCTCATTACACATCACCCAGTCTAGGATGGCCAGTCTCTAGTTGGTTCCTCGACATATTGGTCTAGAAAACCATCCCTAATACACTCCATGAAGTCCTCCTCCACCGCATTGTTACCAGTTTGGTTAGCCCAATCAATATGTAGATTAAAGTCACCCATGATAACTGCTGTAACTTTATTGCACACATTCCTTATTTCTTGTTTGACGCTGTCCCCAACCTCACTACTACTGTTTGGTGGTCTGTACACAACTCCCACTAGCGTTTTCTGCTCTTTGGTATTCCGCAGCTCCACCCATACTGATTCCACATCGTCCAGGCTAATGTCCCTCCTTACTGTTGCATTAACTTCCTCTTTAACCAGCAACGCCAGCCCGCCTCCTTTTCCTCTCTGCCTATTCTTCCTAAATGTTGAATACCCCTGAATGTTGAGTTCCCTGCCTTGGTCACCCTGGAGCCATGTCTCCGTGATGCCAATGACATCATTTCCATTAACTGCTGTCTTCGCAGTTAATTCGTCCACCTTATTCCGAATACTCCTCGTATTGAGGCACAGAGCCTTCAAGCTTGTCTTTTCAACACACTTTGCCCCTTTAGAATTTTGCTGTAATGTGGCCCTTTTTGTTTTTTGCCTTGGGTTTCTCTGCCCTCCACTTTTACTATTCTCCTTTCTAGCTTTTGCTTCTCCCTCCATTTTATTTCCCTCTGTCTCCCTGTATAGGTTCCCATACCCCTGCCATGTTAGTTTAACTCCTCCCCAACAGCACTAGCAAACACTTCCCCTAGGACATTGGTTCCAGTCCTGCCCAGGTGTAGACCGTCCAATTTGTACTGGTCCCACCTCCCCCAGAATTGGTTCCAATGTCCCAGGAATTTGAATCCCTCCCTGCTGCACCACTCCTCAAGCCACGTATTCATCTGGGCTAATCTGTGATTCCTACTCTGACTAGCACGTGGCACTGGTAGCAATCCTGAGATTACTGCTTTGGAGGTCCTACTTTTTAATTTAGCTCCTAGCTCCCTAAATTCATCTTGTAGGACCTCATCCCGTTTTTTACCCTATATCGTTGGTACCTATGTGCACCATGACAACTGGCTGTTCACCCTCCCTTTTCAGAATGTCCTGCACCCACTCCAAGACATCCTTGACCCTTGCGCCAGGAGTCTCGGTTGCGGCCGCAGAAACGCCTATCTATTCCCCTTACAACGAATCCCCTATTACTATTGCTCTCCCACTCTTTTTCCTGCCCTCCTGTGCAGCAGAGCCACCCACGGTGCCATGAACTTGGCTACTGCTGCCCTCCCCTGATGAGTCATCCTTCTCAACAGTACCCAAAGCGGTGTATCTGTTTTGCAGGGGGATGACCGCAGGGGACCCCTGCACTACCTTCCTTGCACTGCTCTTCCTGTTGGTCACCCATTTACTATCTGGCTGTGTACCCTTTACCTGTGGTGAGACCAACTCACTAAACGTGCTATTCACATCATTCTCAGCATCATGGACGCTCCAGAGTGAATCCACCCGTAGCTCCAGTGCCGCAATGCGGTCCGTCAGGAGCTGGAGGCGGATACACTTCCTGCACACGTAGTCATCAGGGACACCGGAAGCGTCCCTGACTTCCCACATAGTACAGGAGGAGCATAACACGTGTCCGAGCTGTCCTGCAATGACTTAACCCTTAGATAAACTTAATTTGGCAACAACAATGCTATATGTTACTTACTGATATCGAAAAGAAAAGAAAAACTACTTAAAATCACCAGCCAATCACTTACCCCCTTGGCTGTGAAGTCACCTTTCGATTTCTTTCTACTTCTTTTTTGCCTTCTCTCCCCGCTGCAGCTGCACCAGCTGGGCCTTTATAGGCCTCTCCATGCACCTCGAACTCCCACCTCTCCTCTGCCGCCACCTCCCGCTGCTGCTGGGTGGCAGGAGGGGTCGTGGCGTCTCCAGCACATCACTGCTCTGGTTGCTTCACCTGAGTCTGATGACTAGATTGGGCGTGGCAGATACTATTGGAGAAACTGGTTTTCTTACCTTCCCTGACCTTGTCAGGTCATTAAATTCCTTAAGGCACTGGTCTGCTGGTCTGTAGATGAGTGCCTCAGCCCACTCACACATTCTCACCATCTGTAAGGGCTGTGCCCCGATGAGGTGATCAGCCTCACCTGCCTTGTCTCCACCTCGTCGAGGCCTGAAGGTCCTTCTCCACAAAATTGTTGCCCTCTTGTGGGCAGTCTATTTGCAGTATGTCATCTGCAAGAAAGGTAATGGTAAAGAAACTCCAGACTCACTACAGAGCAATTTAATTAATTATTGTAAAAGTTTGCAGGACAGAGATAAGTGCTGCTTACCTTGTAGTCTCCAGCCTCACTCTGAAGAGTTATTTTCCCTCATCTTTTATAACTACCCAACCCTCACACTTTGAGACACCATTGGTTCTGTTCTCGTTACATTTCGATCAAGTTTGTTGATTGCGCTGATTCACAGGTTATTTTACATTCAGACTTACATTACTTAGTTTGTGCAGAAACTTGGGCACAATTTCACCTCAGCCAAATGGGCACATTTTGAGCGCAATTTCCCGATTGCACCCATAGAGAAAATTCCAGGCCGCCATCTTTTGGATGAGATTTTAATCCGAGGTTCCATCTGCCCTCTCAGGTGGATGTAAAAGATCCCATGGCAATATTTGAAGAAAAGCAGGGGCGGTGTCCTGGCCAAAATGTATTCCTCAATAAACACTATAAAGCAGTGCAATAAAATTGCTATTTGTGGAATCTTGCTGTGCACAAAGTGGCTGCTACATTTCCCTCCATTACAGTAGTGATTACAGCTGATAGTGAATTAATTGGCATTGAAGCAATTTGGGACATCCTGAGGTCATGAAAGGTGCTATATAAATCCAAGTGTTTTTTTTATAGGCAGAAATACAAATAATCCTTAAATCAGATTTTATTGAAAGAAGAATTAGTTGCTCCTCAAATTCATCCCCCAGGAATTTTAGATGGAGCACAAATCTCAAAATGAGTATGTTAATTTTTGTGGGCTTGATGGCCCGGAGGTATCAATGTAGCAGATTCAAGATGACTAATACCATTTATTTCAAGAGAAAATGAAGCATGGTCCATATGCTAAATTCATTCGAACATACAAAATGGGAAAAGACCAACTGTTGCATCAAGCCCATCCTATCCAGACATGTGCAGCCTATATATATCATCAAACCCTTCTCCCACCTCCGGTAACACACGGCCTGAAATTACTCAGGCTACAACGCGAACAGATACGCCTGGTTTCTGGCTCCCACTGATCTCCACCACTGTCCTCCGTCATTATTCTGCAACTGCTAGCAGATAACTTAATGGCGCCATTTGCAGGATTCTGTCTGTCTTTTCAACCAAGGCATGGTGGATAAAACCTCAAGTGCTAAAAAGAACATGGCAGAGAAAAATGAGACAAGAAAAAAGTAGTTTAAGAAAAGAAAGTTTCAAATATTGATATCTTAAGTTGTTACAAATGTTGCTTTACTGGTCTTTTTTCATCATATCTTTTCTGACATGTCTGTGGTTACCATTTCAACTTATTAGCCAGGTTGAATTGATCCAAATAAACTGCCATTGTTATGTTACTGAAAATCCTGGAAACACATTTGATATTTAAACCCTTCCATCCAACAGAACCTGCGGCCTGAGGCGTTATGTGGTAATTATACACTTTACCTGTAAAGGCTGGTCTGAGCCTCACAGGGTCCTGCAGTCATAAAATGTATATGCTGCTAATCAGAGACAGTTCAAAAACAAGAAAAATGCAATCTTATGCAGTAAATGGCTTTGTTATTGTGTAGTGTGTGCCTGAATTATATAATAGCAAGGTACACAAGGAAATCCACACACTACAATCAGCAAGAGGACTTGGATTGGATTGTTCAAGGAATTGTTTAAACTTGTTTGTTCGTTTCATGAACTTAGCAGTTAACTGCTTTTTCCCATAAATTCAAGTTTTTCCTCAACGCTATCCTATGTTCATTCAACCAGGAGTTTGAGTAAACAAGCTGGTCCAATTATAACCACTCTGTGGTTCAGTTGACATTGGGAATGCTTGCTGCTGAAGATGGGATGCCTCACCAAGCAGACTTAGTGACTGAAAACTGATAAGCAGAGTCACCACATAACATCTGAAAATAAAATCTAACTTCCATCTTTGTTGCTAGCTTACTTTTACACTATATTTTACATTGAAGTTTAAATAATTGCTTTATCCTATTATAATCACTTACATTGGATTCATTATGGCCACTTAAATGTGTCTACATCTTTCAGGTATGAATTCTCTTTGATCCCCTGTTGGATGTATTAATATTGTTTATAACATGAGCTGACCAAGATGGTGCTTTACACAGTGCAATGGAGCTACAATGTACCATGCCATGGAATGATGAAATGTGGGTTTCACGTGCAATTCCTCACAAGGTGAGTTCTCAGTCACAGCTGTGCTGCCATGAGATGGCTCTAAGTGAAGACCCAATGCTTTCCTCAAAAAGGAGAGAAAATTAAAGAGTCAATGGAGGCAATTTTGACCTTGAGTGATAGTGTAAAATGGGTAACATCGATTCAGCTGCCCGTGATACATTTCTCCCAATTTTTATTTCATCGATATCAACCATTTTACACTATCATAATTACTCTTAATGCTCTGAGACCATTCTTGGTCACGTCTTGAAGGCCAGTTAAAGAGCAGCATTGGCAGAGTCATGAGGACTGATCATTCTCTCAGCTTGGGTAACCTGAGGGAAATAAGAGAATTTAGTTTTGTTAAGTGATCTGGCATCCTGTGTAAAGTGTTACTTGTTGAATTTGGTATCATTGCTGTGTCCTAAACGACTGCTGAGTGTCCTTTGGGGCTTGGCCTTTCATTTTGATTATATATTAAAAATTAATTATTGGCAAAATGCAAAACAATTCTTAAAGCTTTATTTTAAGTCTGAGAAAAAGATCTGAGAAAAAGATATTGTAAATATATTAATTTTAGCATTCCAGTTTACCTGGATCTTGGCAAGGAAGACAGATTAAAATTAAAACAAATTGTAAAAGAAAGTGCATCGTGTTGCCAATTTTAGCAAACAAAATTAAATAAATTTGTGTGCATTATAATAGTGCACCAAGGAATGTCTTACCAACTTGTTAAGTGTTCGTCCACTATCTCTAACAGTGATTTCTACCTTTGTATATCTTCATAATATGATAATAGAAATGGATAGTTCTTCCTTACTTTTGCTCTTAGCTTTAACTGAAAAGATACACTTTTCATAATAAAACCTACTAGTTAGTTATTTTGATCTAGTTTGTGCCTTTAGGTTAGGAGTTTTGGACACAAGGACAAACTCAAAAGTTTGAGAGAAACCTCCAGACAAACCACATGTCAATAGGCTCTTTTATATTGGCTATCTTTGCTGGTCTTGTCTAAGGAGAGTGATTTCTGTGCATTGTTCTTCCTAGACAGGAACAATAAAAATAACCAATATAAAAGTGCCTAAAGACTAGCTTTTCTGTAACATTGTGAAACTGCCGTCCTTATTCCAGTCACATTCATAGCCCTTACATTTTCATGAGTCTACACTGCCGCTGATTCCCTGAGCAGGGGAGTATTTATACTATGGAATGCAGCCCATGGACAGAGACCAGCATGGTTCCCGTTGGCTGCATTCCTCTAATATAAAAGCACCTCATATCTTCCAGTTCAGAATAGAAGGATGTGTGCAAAAGTCTGCATCTAATATAATGTCTCAGGTGCTAAGCCCTGGGCTGTGGCTTTTGTCTCTGGTGACAGTCACAAATAAGGACCTGCAGCAATGAGGCATTTGTCTTCTTCTTTTAGACATTTGCAAAACAATTCTGCTTTGGGCCTGTCGCTGAGCAGACCCAGGCCTCAGCGGGTTATATTTAAGCTGAATTCAGGTGAACCAGATAGAGTTTCTTGTTAGAGGCAGTTTTCTATTCAAATCAATTAAAGTCTTTTGAACACAGGGCTCCTAACTGCTAGCGGACTATGAATGTCTGGCAGAAAGGAGGGAGTAAACAGCATTTCGGCTAAAAGTATTGAGCTAATAGCGAACTGGTTGAAAGGCTTTTTGTCCTAATAATATAGTCTGCTTCCAGCTTAAAACTCGCCAACATTTTTCTGTGTTAGCTTAAAAATGTACAGCAATCAGAGCAAAGTAGGGCCCTTAATGCTGGAATGGTTCTGAGTATTTATGATCTATAATATATGTAATTCTATTGGTAAAGTGTAATACTTTCATACGCATTAGACTTTCGCAGTGGTTAACATTATTAACCTTTAATTATTTTTCACGAAATTACCCCAAGTATGAAAGGTTTGCACCAGGCATAACTAGCTTGGCTGAGTTTATTTTTTTCGCCATTTCCTTCGCTTCTTGCTCACATTAGAGTGCAATTGCAGAAACATCACCAGACCATTTAGAGATAAAAATTCTGCTGTGCCTGTCTCCTGTCGTGTGCCAGGAGTGCATGATGCAAAACTCCCTGCTCTCGATTTTCCATCCATTAATTTTATGGTTGGAACATCATGGGCCAGAGGTACATAGCCTGGAGCTACTAGAAAAATAGACAAGAAGTACAGGCAATCTCCAACAAGCTGTATTATTTTTATGTTGATATACCACCATGGCAATAAATATCAGTATTGGCGACATTAACAATAGTTGACAGATTCCAATATCGGATTTTACGAACTCACACACCTGGAATTTTAATTGATGGAAAACACTGCGGAAACTGCTACTCCATGCCTGAATTCCTAATATGCGCTCTCTGTGTACAAAGCTATGGGCCATGAGCACAAACATATAAAGTCTACACCTTACACTTTTAATAAGATGGTAAATCTTTTAAACTAATGGAGTAAAAATCTGAATTTAGGCAATTATTGAAGAGTGCATCCAATTGACATGGTATAGAATACTGAAGTCACATTTGGACTTAATCTGCGGCTGCGTACTCAAGTCCATACAAATGAAATATGTTTTCTCTTTTAGACTATATCAATTAAAATGAGCATGCACACAATTCTGATGTATATGGAGTCATTATCCACTAATAATATTGAATTTCTCTGTTAATTGTGCACCTCACACGATGCATAACGGACCCTTTTTGCATTGCATCATATTAATACATTAATGTGAACACACGTATTAACATGGAGGAAATCATCTCTCTTTTGCAACTGGTACGTCATGACATTGTGCACATCAATATATTAATGGCACTGGCACTCATGGGAATGAAAGAGAACTCTAGATTACCTAACCTTCCAGAGACCATTATAACACTTGGCAAAATCAAAGATGGTGCAGAAATTGTATTGTAAAGCCATTCCCTTTCTTTTGTAAAAACAGTTTTTATCCGGTTTTAAAGGGACAAATTTAACTTCATAACTTTGATATGAAAATTACATTTATGGAACATCTAAAAATAGCTTTACTGAAATGTAAAAAATGGCAGTATTGCATTCTTGACCAAACCAGACAGGCAGCTGAAGGCACAGCCACCGATGGTTGAGCAGTTATAATCAGGGATGCTCAAAAGTGCAGAATTTGAGAAGCGCAGATATATCGGCGGGGGAGGGGGTGAAGCTGAAGGAGATTACAGAAATAGGGAGGGGCAAAACAGGATCAAAAAGGACACCTTGGTATTTATAAATTTGAGTTTTCCAGGGTTGCAAGCCAGAAACTACTAATAATGCAGAGTCTTTAACCCTCTTACTCCTTGCTGGATTCAGCAGCCCAAGAGCCATTCAGTGGTTGAGCTATATTTCTGATAAAACCTGACCTACAAAACAAACTTGGAATGGAAAGGGTTAAAACAGCTGAGTGGCAAGGGTAAAGAAAGAGATGAATTACAAATCTTATAGATGGGTTGGTGTAGCAGCTGACCCCACCTCTGCTCCCTCTCTCTTCTCATTCTGAGAACCAGTGTGGGACTAAAGTGTACCCTATAGACTAAACGGTCATTTGACTGCTTAAGCTGTGTTACTAGACAATAGAACTAAAGAGAATCACTTCTTCCTTCCTTCCTGTTCAGTGTTCTGCCTGACTAAACAAACTAAATGCACCTCCCCCCTGCTGAAAATAGTGGACTCGACCACAGCTAAAACCAACAAAGGCGTATTCTGATATATCTGCAGCAGCACCGGGCACCAAGTCAACAAGCAGGTTTCATTGAAATGCAAATGAAAAATGTACACAACAGCACCTACAGTGTTCTAAACTTTTCAACTTGCATTAACAACCATTTTCAAATTTGTCTAATGAGTGTTCTTCGACCAAAATATCCCCCCCCCCCCACAAATTGGACATTCTTTTGGAAATGGTTAATACAATATTGTATCCTTCTAACCTACAGCACAACTGATAACGCTGTAATCACCTTACTGGCAGGCCAGAAAAGGCTGAAACCTCACTAAAAGCCCATAAAAGAAAATAGGGAAGAAGATTACCTGTTATTCAAGGGTATGCGTTTTATAGAGAAAGCATTTTTGATACTCTTAAACCTGATCTAGGTAAGGCCAGTTGGAAAGGATTGGTGTAAAATCCATTTACAAGAAGCAAAGACACAACCTGTCCTTAAGGATATTCTTCTGACTATCAAAAGAAGTAGCACAAATATTTGCAAAAACAATGAAATCCACTTCAAATGTGCATAATGTTTAAGTGATTATCAACAATGGCTCAGAAACATGAATGTTGCAGCATTGGGACTGTCGACCAGGTGACCTGAGATTGAAGTTTACACACAGGATGCCCCTAGAGGATGGGTTTTGCAAGGAGGAATGAAATGTCTTCAGGAGGGTAAAATGAGAATAAAATCTTATAGTAAAGCTCAAGCTGAGGAATTTCCTGAGAGGCTTTATGGAGAAGTCCCCGTTGTCTTATGCTGATTGAAGGGAAAAGCATGAATATAGAGGATCTAGATTTCAGTTAAAATTGAGCAACCAAGATGAAGAGTCAAAGTGTCACCACCAAGGGTGAAAGCAATAGGCGAGACAATGAGATAAATCAAGACATAGTAGTTAGGGGTGAATTTTCACTTTTACCGCCAGACAGAAAATGGGCGGTAGTGGATTGGCCATCCTTTTTGCACGTTGCCCAATTGGAAATGTCGGATTCCATTTTGGAAAAGAAAATAGGACGAGGTGTAATATGGGCAGCCGATCCGCTATTGCCTGGCTTGGTTTTTTAACAACCTGTAGTCTGTGGAAAGAAAGGAAGCAACAGCAAAAAATTGAAATGGAAAAAGGGAGAATAACCAAAATAAAGTTACAAAAAGAATCCTTCTAAAATTGTCATGTCTAAAACTGTACACAAAGACTTCTATCAGGCGTGTAATGCAAATTATTAAATAGCATTTTCAATGGAATAATAGCAGCCGATACTTTCTTTACTGTATAGCATGGTTGAGGTTCGATGCCCATATAGAGCAATTTTCATGTTAAATGGATTCAATTTTAATCAGTTTCAATGGGCCAGACTTTCGGTTTCATTGTCGGCGATTTTCTCGGCATTACAGCTGGTTTTTCGCCCGGCGAGAGTCTGCACATAAGGTTTTTCCTTGGGGTAATCGCCCACATCTGAAGTCACCCGCCGGGATCAAACCGCCCACGTGCAACGCTGAGAATAACCACCAGGGCGTAAGTTTGGGCTTAACCGCAAACGTCCAGATCGCTGAGAGACCCGTCCTGTAAAAGCTGCTTTTACAGGGCAGTAAGGGGGACCCTGCAAAGAAAGGTAAGTTAAAAGTTATTTAATTATTTTTTTTTAATTTTAGCATGGCGATTAGGGTTAAAACTGTCTTGTGAATGCTTTGTATGTGCTTTTTTAAAATAATTTTTTCTTTATGTTTTCCCCCCTCCAAAAGCCCAACCGCAGCCTCAGCCTAGATTTTTGTACTTACCGTCCATTGCGGTAACGACCGCCCATTTGGCTAACTTTCCACTTGCCCACTGAGAAAGCCGCCGGGAAGAAGTGTGCAATGCTGATTTTTCGCTGGGCGATCAGTTCTACTTACTATTTCCCTCAAAATGGAAATGCCTGCCCGTTTTTTTGCCGAGCGTCAGCGAACCTTCTCAGTGGGCAATTGGGAGTTGAGGGCCTTTATGGAAAGTCTGGCCCAATACCTTGGATATTAGCTGAATAATATTATGCCCTTCATTGGCATCCTTAGACTGAATAAGAAACAGTTCTCATGAAACATATCTCCCAGACTGTGCTATACCTTTCCTCCAAGTTATAGCCCGACTCCATTTCCCAGGCAGTGCAAATACACTATTGCCTCTGTTCCAGCTGACTTGAAGATGGGAACAAATCGATTAAAGTATAAATTCCCAAGGTCCACAATGGCTAGTTGGTAGGCGTGATTCAATCCCTGGCCTCTGGTGAGTTAGCTGATCTTAGCAGGAGCAGCAATAAGGTTGCTAGAATTAGCCTCACCATCCTTGTCCCAGGAACATTAAAACTCAGCCAGATCACCTGCTCTTTATTGCTAACCTGCTAGAAAGTGGATGTATGGTTGAATAGCTTGCCAACATTTACAATTCAGGCTCACGTGTGGACAAGGTGCCTGTGACCTGTCAGATAGAGTCAGTACCTGTGAAACACTACCTTGGAACATCAAAAAGAACATTAAAGAAATCTAAAACTACATTGACCATGATTTTCCTCAGAGCTGCTTCCACTCCGCTGCCGTAACTTTATCAGAAGTGCGGCAGAAACTCTGTTTACGCCTGGCCGAATGGGAGCAGCTCCCAGGATATCCCCAGCCATTGATTTTGATTTTTTTAAAGTATCCTCGTGAAGAGAGTATTTATGTAATTATTTTTAATATTGAAAACCTGTGTAATAATGTTTCTCTCTGTTGGTCGAATACAAAGGATTACCCTGAATATTATATATGAGTTTTTTAAAGTGAGGCATGGCAAAATGTGATGTCGTTATTCTGCAGTAGCTTGCAAAGTCTTTATTCCCACATTTAATATATTACTCTTTAATTTCACACGGAATTTTTTAAAAACCTCCACATAAATCTGCTTTGATGCATTCCTATTAATGATGAATAACTGTAGCTTGTGTGAGGCTGACAAAAAAGAACAAAGGAATGTAAATCTTTTCAAACTATAGGCAAATTTCCCCTCTTCCCTCACCCAACCCCCAGCTGCGACTTCCCAGCCTTATAACTCTGCAAAGCCTCTCATTGTTTCCCCTGACACTGGATCACCAAGCGGAAAAAAAAACTAACTGGCAGCACAACAGCAATCCTCTGATAGGGCCTAGTGGTATCTAATCAAGGGCAATAGGCCACTTCCGAACAACTGGGCAATAAAAGATTATTTCCAGTCGCAGAGCAAAAGAGAACAGGCGGGGGGGGCGAGGGGGGGGCGGGGGGGTAGTGGTGCTCTTGTCTGTGGGAGGAAGTGCATTTAAGAAACCCAGCAGACAGGAACCATCTGGCCCTGAGCTACACAGCCTGTCGTTAGAGAGAGAGAGAGAGACCCTCAAAAGGGGCCACTGACTTGCAGTCTGGTTCAAATGGTGAGTATTCAAGAAAAGAATGACAGATAACCAACTTGAAGGCTGGGATGGATCTTTCTTCACAGTCTCTGAAGCTGGAAATGTTTGTGGAGGCGGTGAAATCTAGCCAATCTGCAACAGCAGGAAGCAGAGAAGGTGTGCCAGTGAGACTTGAGTATCAGTCTGAGGTTTATTTTACAGTTGTTTTTTTTATTTAAATCATAATCCCTGTTTTTTTTCTTGGTGAGGGAACCAGAGAGACGGAAGAACTTTGGCGATACTCTGTTCACAATAGCATGATGAATCCCTTGGCTGGTAAATCCCTTGATTTTACCAGTGGCGTCCTCAAACCATTAAAGAAAACTGCTAATCTATTGACTAGCTTCCACAGTCAGGGGAAGAAATTAGTCCTCATTGTCTCTGTTTTCCAGGCAGAAAATGAAGGCAAAAAAGGAGCAATTTCAGGGCACAACACCCCACACCCAACCAGATCTGCGTTATGGGTGCACCATATCGATAAAGGTGGCTTTGCAGCTTTCCTGGGCAGCCACCTAAAATAGGCATAGTGTGTCTTGCATCTGTTAATGAGGAGCATGATGCCTGTTAAAGGACCCTGGCACCACTCAGAATTATTTTGTCTACACATGGTCTAAACACTGGTCCATAAAGGGTCCTCTCGAGGCCGCCACCAAAATGTACGTTTTTTCTTTACTTGCTCCTCCTGACTCCACAGCACTACTGCATGTTACTGTCAGCCTGCACTCGTTTTCATCCCATTCTCCTCCATCCCTCCCATCCTAGGACTTTCCCGAGGGCCACTGCCGGCAGATGGAGACCACATCTGAAGTACTGTGTACAGTTCTGGGCACCGTACCTTAGAATGTATTTATTGGTATTGGAAGGAGTGCTACACAGAGTCACCAGAATGTAACCAGGGCTCCAAGGGTTAAAAATGACGAGAGATTACATAAACTAGGTTTGTATTCCCTGAAATATAGAAGGTTAAGGGGTGATTTGATTGAGGTTTTAGGATTTCTAAAGGAATTGATAGGGTAGATAGAGAGAAACGTTTTCTGCTGGTGGGGGAGTCTAGGACAAGGGACATAACTTTAAAATCAGAACCAGGGCATTCAGGAGAGAAGTTAGGAAACACTTCTTCACTCAAAATGTGCTAGAAGTGTGAAACTCTCTCCCACAAAAAGCAGTAGATGCTAGCTCAATTGATAATTTTAAATGTGAGATTGGTAGATTTTTGCTAGCCAAGAGTATTAAGTGCATAAGAAATAGGAGCAGGAGTAGGCCATGCGGCCCCTCGAGGCTGCTCCACCATTCAGTAAGATCATGGGTGATCGTCGACCTCAACTCCATTTTCCCGCCCTATCCCCATATCCCCGAGTCCCCTGGAGCCCAAAAATCTATCGATCTCAGCCTTGAAAATATTCAACGACTGAGCAACCACAGCCCTCCGTGGTAGAGATTTCCAAAAATTCGCAACCCTCTGATTGATGAAACTCCTCATCCCAGTCTTAAATAGCCGACCCATTATCCTTTGACAGTTCTAGGCTGTCCAGACTGAGGAAACAACCTCTCAGCATCAAATTGTCAATTTCCCTCAGAATCTTATATGTTTCAATAAGATCACTTCTTATTCCTTTAAACTCCATTATAGGACAACCCTCTCATCCCAGGAATCAATCTAATGAACCTTCATTGCACTGTCTCCAAGGCAAGTATATCCTACCTTAGATAAGGAGACCAAAACTATGCACAGTACTCTAGGTGTGGTCTCACCAAAGCCTTATACAATTGCAACAAGACTTCCTTACTCCTGTACTCCAACCTCCTTGCAATAAAAGCCAATATGCCATTTGTCTTCTTAATTGCTTACTGTACCTGTATGCTAACATTCTGTGTTTCCTGTACAAGAACACCAAAATCTCTCGGAACACCAACACTTAAAAGTTTCTCATCATTTAAAAAATATTTTGTTTTTCTACTCTTCCTAACTACAACAACAACTTGTATTTGTACAGCGACTTTAACATAGTAAAACGTCCCAAGGCGGGAAACAGGCGTGTTATCAAAAAGAAACAACATTTGACACTGAGCCATATAAGGAAATGTTAGGGCAGAAGAGGTAGGTTTTAAGGAGCGTCATAAAAGAGGAATGTTAAGTGGAAAGGGGGAGAGATTTAGGGTGGGAATTCCACAGCTTAGGACCTAGGCCGCTGAAGGCACAACCGCCAATGGTGGAGCATTTAAAATCAGGGATGTTCAAAAGGCCAGAATAGTCAGCACGCAGAGGTCTAGGGGGATTATAAGAACATAAGAAGATAAGAAATAGGAGCAGAAATGGGCCCTATGGCCAATCGAGCCTGCTCTGCCATTCAATAAGATCATGGTTGATCTTCGACCTCAACTCCACTTTCCCACCCGATCTCCATATCTCTTGATTCCCCTAGACTCTGAAAATCTAGCTATTTCAGCCTTGAATACATTCAGAGACTCAGCATCCACAGCCCTCTGGGGCAGAGAATTTCAAAGATTCACAACCCTCTGAGTGAAGAAATTCCTCCGCATCTCGTCTTAAATGATCTTCCCCTTATCCTGTGACTGTGACCCTAGTTCTAGACACTCCAGCCAGGGGAAACAACCTCTCAGCATCTACCCCGTCAATCCCCTTCAGAATCTGTATGTTTCAATGAGATCACCTCTCATTCTTCTAAACTCCAGAGAGTATAGGCCCATTCTACACAATCTCTCATCATAAGACAGCCCTCTCATCCCAGGAATCAATCTAGTGAACCTCCATTGTACCACCTCCATAGGGCTGGAGGAGATTACAGAGATAAGGAGGAGCAAGGCCATGGAGAGATTTGAAAACAAGGTTGAAAATTTTACACTCGAGGTGTTGCTTAACCGGAAGCCAATGTAGGTCAGTGAGCACAGGGGAGATGGGTGAGCGGGACTTGGTGCAAGTTAGTTCACAAGCGGCAGAGTTTTGGATAACCTCAAGTTTATGAAGGGTAGAACTAGGCCAGGAGTGCATTGGAAAGGTCAAGTCTAGAGGTGATAAAGGCATGGATCAGGGTTTCAGTTGCAGATAAGTTGAGGTAAGGGCATAGACGGTTAATTAACCCTGTCTCATTCTGCAATACAAGATCTAAAATAACCTGTTCCCTGGTTGGTTCCACTGTATATTGTTCTAAGGGATCTGGATCCAAGGCAGGTAAATCGAGTTAGGTCGCAGATCAGCCATGATCTCTTTGAATGGCGGAACAGGCTCGAAGGGCTGAATGGCCTACTCCTGTTTCTATGATCCTATGTTCCAAATTGGAGTAGAGCAAAGTGCGAGTGGCCTCTGGAGGCACAACAGGCACTGCCAGCTCGCTGTATTCAAATGAAACCTGAGCCCCAATTTTGGGTGAGCCTCGGGCCTCCTGCTTCTGGTACGTGCTCCGTGCCACCAACCATTCCATGCCCGAAAAAAGGCCTAACCAATTTCTGGGCCTTTGTGTTGTGCAATGTATGCGGCTTCCATCACTCTGACACTCTGAAGGTTGCAATCTGTAATTAGGAATATAGTTCAGAAGGTCTGGAGTAGAGCAGATTGTTTTGTGTCTCGAAAGAAGCTTTGTTCATTCACGTCATCTGCTTATTCTTTCTGAATAATAGTTTACCAATTGACGTGCAAAAGTTATGACAAGTTTATCAACAATTTCTAAAAGAATGACTGGAGTTCTGCTAGCCAGAGGGAGCTGTGCATTCAAGATATTGAATGTGTTTACATTACTTTAGCCTTACTGCAAAATGGTTTCCACTTAAACTTCAGATATCTCCAACATTGGACCATGACTTGACGCCAGAGGGAAGTAGTGTAAGAAATCCAGAGTGGATTTAATAGCTTAAGAGTCTAACTTTAGTCATTTCTTAGTGATCAGAGAATCAGTCAGACTTTTTTATAAACTTACCCATAGTTTATTTAAATACTTCAACATATACTCTCAAATTTTAGCAGTGGGAGCAGAGTTCTGTACTGCATCGAAGCAGAGCTATGTACTGCAGAGCTTGGTCTTGGATCCAATGATCCCAATTGCAGACAGGCAGTTAAAACAAGGCATTACCAGCTACAAGTAGATACCAGAGTTATTTTTTATTTGTGCTCAGGATGTGGGTGAAGTTGGTGAGGCCTCATTCATTGCCCATCCCTAGTTGCCCTGAGAAGGTGGCAGTGGCAATGGTGCTTCCGCAATGGTGTTAGGTGGGGAATTCCAGGACACTGACTCAACGATGATGAAGGAACACCAATATTTGCCCAAGTCAGAATGGTGTATGATTTGGAGGTATTTATGTTCCCACAACATTGATGCTTTTGTCGTTTTCAGTGCTAGAGGTCGCAGGGTAGGGAGGAACTGTTGAAGTAATCTTGGTTAGTTGCTGCAGTGCATCCTGTAGAACGTACATATTATTGCCACACTGCGCCTATGGTGCAAGGAATAAAGATTGGGTCCAGGAGCGCAGAGACGAATCAAAAAGACTGCTCTGTCCTGGATGATGCTGAGTTTCTTGCGTGTTCTTGCAGTTACACCCAAATGAGTGGTGAGTATTCTATCGCTGACTTGAATTTTGTAGATGTTAGAGAGGCTTTAATCAATCAAAAAGTGAGCAATCCATTGCAGAGTACCCTGTTCTTGTAGCCAGGATGTTGATATGGATATTATTACAGCAAAATTACAGCAAAATTCTAAAAGGGCAAAGTATGTTAAAAAGACAAGCCTGACGGCTCTGTGCCTCAATGCGAGGAGTATTCGGAATAAGGTGGACGAATTAACTGCACAGATAGCAGTTAATGGGTATGACGTAATTGGCATCACGGAGACGTGGCTCCAGGGTGACCAAGGCTGGAAACTCAACATCCAGGGGTATTCAACATTTAGGAAGGATAGACAGAAAGGAAAAGGAGGTGGGGTGGCATTGCTGGTTGAAGAGGAAATTAATGCAATAGTAAGAAAGGACATTAGCTTGGATGATGTGGAATCGGTATGGTTGGAACTACAGAATATCAAGGGGCAGAAAACTCTAGTGGGAGTTGTGTACAGACCACCAAACAGTAGTAGTAAGTTTGGGGACAGCATCAAACAAGAAATTAGGGATGCATGTAATAAAGGTACAGCAGTTATCATGGCTGACTTTAATCTACATATTGATTGGGCTAACCAAACTGGTAGCAATGCAGTGGAGGAGGATTTCCTGGAGTGTATTAGGGATGGTTTTCCAGACCAATATGTCGAGGAACCAACTAGAGAGCTGGCCATCCTAGACTGGGTGATGTGTAATGAGAAAGGACCAATTAACAATCTTGTTGTGTGAGGCCCCTTGGGGAAGAGTGACCATAACATGGTAGAATTCTTTATTAAGATGGAGAGTGACACAGTTAATTCAGAAACTAGGGTCCTGAACTTAAGGAAAGGTAACTTTGATGGTTTGAGGTGTGAATTGACTAGGATAGACTGGCAAATGATACTTAAAGGGTTGACGGTGGATAGGCAATGGCAAACATTTTAAGATGGATGAACTTCAACAATTGTACATCCCTGTCTGGAGTAAAAATAAAACTGGGAAGGTAGCTCAACCGTGGCTAACAAGGGAAATTAAGGATAGTGTTAAATCCAAGGAAGAGGCATATAAATTGGCCAGAAAAAGCAACAAGCCTGAAGACTGGGAGAAATTTAGAATTCAGCAGAGGAGGACAAAAGGTTTAATTAAGAGGGGGAAAATAGAGTACGAGAAGAAGCTTGCCAGGAACATAAAGACTGACTGCAAAAGCTTCTATAGATATGTGAAGAGAAAAAGATTAGTGAAGACAAACATAGGTCCCTTGCAGTCGGATTCAGGTGAATTTATAATGGGGAACAAAGAAATGCAGACCAGTTGAACAAATACTTTGGTTCTGTCTTCACGAAGGAAGACACAAATAACCTTCCGGAAGTACTAGGGGACCGAGGGTCTAGTGAGAAGGAGGAACTGAAGGATATCCTTATTAGACGGGAAATTGTGTTAGGGAAATTGATGGGATTGAAGGCCGATAAATCCCCAGGGCCCTGATAGTCTGCATCCCAGAGTACTTAAGGAAGTGGCCCTAGAAATAGTGGATGCATTGGTGATCATTTTCCAACAGTCTATCGACTCTGAATCAGTTCCTATGGACTGGAGGGTAGCTAATATAACACCACTTTTTAAAAAGGGAGGGAGAGAGAAAGCGGGTTATTATAGACCGGTTAGCCAAACATCAGTAGTGGGGAAAATGTTGGAGTCAATTATTAAGGATGAAATAGCAGCGCATTTGGAAAGCAGTGACAGGATCGGTCCAAGTCAGCATGAATTTATGAAGGGGAAAATCATGCTTGACAAATCTTCTGGAATTTTTTGAGGATGTAACTAGTAGAGTGGACAAGGGAGAACCAGTGGATGTGGTGTATTTGGACTTTCAAAAGGCTTTTGACAAGGTCCCACACAAGAGATTGGTGTGCAAAATCAAAGCACATGGTATTGGGAGTAATATACTGACGTGGATAGAGAACTGGTTGGCAGACAGGAAGCAGAGAGTCGGGATAAATGGGTCCTTTTCAGAATGGCAGGCAGTGACTAGTGGAGCGCCGCAGGGCTCAGTGCTGGGCCCCAGCTCTTTACAATATACATCAATGATTTAGATGAAGGAATTGAGTGTAATATCTCCAAGTTTGCAGATGATACTAAACTGGGTGGCGGTGTGAGCTGTGAGAGGGATGCTAAGAGGCTGCAGGGTTAGGTGAGTGGGAAATGCATGGCAGATGCAGTATATTGTGGATAAATGTGAGGTTATCCACTTTGTGGGCAAAAACGCAAAGACAGAATATTATCTGAATTGTGGCAGATTAGGAAAAGGGGAGGTGCAACGAGACCTGGGTGTCAAGGTTCATCAGTCATTGAAAGTTGGCATACAGGTACAGCAGGCGGTGAAGAAGGCAAATGGAATGTTGGCCTTCATCGCTAAGGGATTTGAGTATAGGAACAGGGAGGTCTTACTGCAGCTGTACAAGGCCTTGGTGAGGCCTCACCTGGAATATTGTGTTCAGTTTTGGTCTCCCAATCTGAGGAAGGACGTTCTTGCAATTGAGGGTGTGCAGCGAAGGTTCACCAGACTGATTTCCAGGATGGCTGGACTGACAGATGAGGAGAGACTGGATCAACTGGGCCTTTATACATTGGAGTTTAGAAGGATGAGAGGGGATCTCATAGAAACATATAAGATTCTGACGGGACTGGACAGGTTAGATGCAGGTAGAATGTTCCTGATGTTGGGGAAGTCCAGAACCAGGGGACACAGTCTTAGGGTAAGGGGTAGGCCATTTAGGGCTGAGATGAGGAGAAACTTCTTCACTCAGAGAGTTATTAACCTGTGGAATTCCCTGCCGCAGAGAGTTGTTGATGCCAGTTCACTGGATATATTCAAGAGGGAGTTAAATATGGCCCTTACGGCTAAGGTGATCAAGGGATATGGAGAGAAAGCAGGAAAGGGGTACTGAGGGAATGATCAGCCATGATCTTATTGAATGATGGTGCAGGCTCGAAAGGCCAAATGGCCTACTCCTGCACCTATTTTCTATGTTTCTATATCAATGGTGACTCAGATGCTATTCAAATCTTGTTATAGATGGCATGGGCTTTTCCATTATCAAAACCGTTGAGAATGGAGCTAAACACTAGAATTGTCTGAAAATTGCTCCATCCCTGACCTTATGATGGTGAGACAGACATCTCTCTAAGGAACTTAATATGAAGTCTGAGATTAGTAACTACAGTATCTGTTTGTGTTAATTCACAATTTGCGTTATTTGACTGCAGATTTGAAAAAGGAAAAACCCTGGTTTGATTGCTGGTCTGTGGTCTTAACTATTCTCAGCCAGGTCAGCAGTAAATGTACAGTTACTACAATTAGTCTCAACATCGCTGGGTTATGGTGAAGGAAGTGGATGTGTGTTGACGTTAGGTAAGGACAGGATCAGACTCAACGATGATGTCCCCCCGTGGTGAAATAATCTACAAGCACTTACTGAGCTCACAGATGAAGAAGGCTCAGTTGGACAAGGTGTTCAAGGGCTACAGGCACCTTTGATACTCTACCTCAACATGAGACTCTTCAAGGCAGGAATGGAGAAAAGCTTACCCACAACCCATCTACAAAAATTAGCATTGAAGGAGCATGGTTTGGGGAGTGGGTTGCAATTCCACTGTTATTGCAGCATCATTATTCAAGTAGAGATCAGCGCTGGAGAAACAATACAATGCCATAAAAATGATGGGATAAAATTCCGTCTTCACTGTATGGATGGTAATCTGGTGGAGCCAATCACTTGCCCATTATGCACCAGATCCCAAAGTCATTCCATTGATTTCAATGCTCTCCTGAATAGCCATTCATCCTCCACCCTCCATAAATTTAAGCTCATCCAAAACTCTTCTGCCAGTATCCTATCCAACACCACGCCCCACTCACCCACCACCCTGTTCATTGACCTACATCGGGTCATGGGCCCCCAACACCTCAAATGTAAAATTCTCATTCTCATGTTTCAAACCCTTCATGACCTCGTCCCTCCCCATCTCTATAGTTCTTAGAGGTCTAAGAACTCTGCAATACTCCACCACGGGCCTCTAGTGCATCCCCCACTGCCTTTGCCCCATCATTGGTGGCCGTGCTTTCAGCTGTCTCGGACCCTAAACTCTGGAATTCTCTCCCTAACCCTCCCCACCTCTGCCAGTTGTTGTTGTTGACATTACCCTTTAACAAATCAATTACTGTTTTGTGTGTACTATGCTGCATTGTTACTAAAGAGAAAGGTACCAAACTTTACATTTACTTCACAGTGCCCAGCATATGGCTACAATGTCCTCAGGGATCTATGCATCTTAATTGATACCAGTGCAATGAAATTGAGGGCCAAAAAAGAGGGAAGGCAATCCCTTTAAAATGGAGGACAGAAGTTAAAAAACTGCCTTGAATATTCACTGATGCCATGCTCTCAGGAAAGTGCAATGCTCAATTGGAATGGGTTTAAAGAGAGGGCAACAACACTTTGGCTCCAATACTCCAACCCCATGCTCCTTTAAAGTGCAGCTTCACACTGGGAGCATGGGATAAGTGAATTGAATCTATATTGGTCCTTATAGGACTTCAATGTTACAAAAGCTCTTTTGGAAAATGTATGTGAGAAAATTCCTCTGATAGCAGTACTGCTTCTAAAGCTTGGGTTTAGTGTGACAGAGACAAAAGCTCTGAGGTAATTTTCTCAATTACGCTGTTCTGTACTGTATTTGCATTCCTTCTATTGATAACTGCTTGGGGATTGTATTCAAGGTGCTAGCCTATCTTATTGCTAAATACCTCCTTCATCAACATAAATATACTTGTGTTTTTGAATCCATTCTGTGCTCAGTACTTCAATTACATTTCTTTTTGCTTATGCTAACACAACTTCTCTTATTCCTCTTCCAGTCTCATCAACACATCTTGATCTTTTACATTTGTAGTCAAGTGCTGGAAAGGTCTAATTATTTATATACTGAATCACGGATATGACTTCATGGTTGGATGGAGGGAGGGCTAGAATTTCTGGCAATTACTCTCTTAGCAAGAGGCAGTCAGCGGGGAATGCCAAGAGCAAGAGAAGAGAGCCAATCCTTCACGAGGGATAAGGGATGGACAATTTGCATGAGTGAGCCAGCCTTATCCAGCCTCATGTGTTCTCTTTGAGCAGCCAGGTAGCCTGGGAAATTGTAACCCAGGGGAGATCATATTTAAAATGAAATATTAATAGACAAATGATTTTGTAATCTTATTTTCTTCCCACTTCTAGGATAGCTCTCAGCCATCTTCCTCTTAAGCAATCCCTCGGAGTCGATCTATCCCCCCTCTAGCAGGCAGTGTGGGAGAATGAAGAATATTCACTGGCACTCATTCACATCCAGCAGCGAGGGCGGGAGAGTGTCAAATGTACAACGTCACCCTTCTGCATTCAGCAGGGGCGGGTGGTGAGAGTGCCAGACACTCATCATCGCCCATCCGCATCCAGAAGTGGGGCAGGGGGGTCGGGGGGAGGGGAGAGTTCCAAGCGCTCATCATCACTCATTCATAGCCAGCATGGAGGGTCGGAGAGAGAGTCGCTCTGTCACGTAGCCATCATTAATATGCCTTTATTGGTCCAGAGGCAACTCACTGGCAGATTAGAGCAAAGATATTGGTGCCTTTCCTCGTGTCCCAAACCAGGCGGAATTCCAGTGGCATGCATCGAGGGCATGCAAGAACAGAGAGGTCTGAGGACCAAACTAAATTCATCCTTGGGCCTCATCATAATAATTCAGGCAACCTTACACAGCTCGCCTGTCGGGGCTTCACCAATTTCGGCCCGCCCCGAGGCCTCTGAGTAAGTCTGAGGTTAGGTGATTGGATGGGAGGTGAGGGCGGGCAGGCAGCAGCCTGTTTTGTAAAGCTAGAAGGAGCACTCTTGTTCTTTCCAACTCCACAAATATCACATTCCTGGAAGTTTTCGCAAGTTCCGACTAGTCCAAATAAATTTAACAATTCAGGTCTGAAATGGGTACAAATTAATAGTGAGTGGTTATAGAGAAGAAAAAGAAAGGTATGCATTTATACAGCATCTTTCACGACCTTTGCATGTCCGAAAACACTTTACAGCCAATGAAGTAATTTTGAAGTATACTCACTGTTGTAATGTAGGAAATGCAGCAGCCAATTAGTGCACAGCAATCTCCCAAACAAAAACAACTTGCATTTATATAGTGCCTTTAATGTCACAAAACGTCTCAAGGGTCTTCACAGGAGCAGTATCAAACAAAATGTTACACTGAGTCACATAAATAGATATTAGGGAAGATGACCAAAAGTTTGGTCAAAGAGGTAGATTTTAAGGAGCGTCTTAAAGAAGGAAAGAGAGGTAGAGCGGCAGAGAGGTTTAGGGAGGGAATTCCAGATCCTAGGGTCTCGGGGCCGGAAGGCACAGCCACCAATGGTGGAGTGATTAAAATCAGGATTGCATAAGACGCCAGAGTTGAAGGAGCGTTGATATCTCGGAGCGTTGTAAGGCTGGAGGAGATGACAGAGATAGTGAGAGGTGAGGCCATGGAAGGATTTAAAATCAAGGATGAGAATATTAAAACTGAGGAATTGTTTAACTAGGATTCAATGTAGGTCAGCGAACAATAAAACAAATGATGTTATCATCTGGTTTAGATGTTGGTTGAGGGATAATTGTTGACCATGACACTGGGAGATCCCCTCTGCTTATCTTCAAAGAATGCCATGCGATCTTTTAAGTCCACCTGGGATAGGGAGAACATATTTTCTAAACCGAATCCGGGGATACGCAGGGTGGGTGCACAGCAAAGTAGCAAGGTCGGAAAATGTAGATTTGCAGCGTAGTAAGGCAATAAGTTTCGCAGCCTATATTTGAACAGAAATACAAAACAAACATTCATATAAGTACCGTGGATGTGATGTCACACTATTGAAGCGCATTCAGACACCTAACACTACCCCCTCCCCCCCTGCCCAGTGATTGAGGTCACCCCTGGCCCCTCCCCCCGTGACTGGGGTCACACTTGACCCTTCCCCCCTAGTAACTGAGGTTAGCCCTGGCACCTCCACCTCCAGTGATGGAGGTTACACCTGTCCCTTCCACCCTCCTAGTGATTGAGGTCACACCTCTCCCCTGCAACCCCAGTGAATGAGGTAACATCTGTCCCCTCCCCTCCCTCCAGTGACTGAGGTCAAACTTGGCCCCTCCACCCTTCTATTGACTGAGGTCACACCTGTACCCTCCAGGCTCCTAGTGACTGAGGTCATAACTGTCCCTTTCAACCTCCTAGTGATTGAGGTCACACCTGTCCCCTCCCCATAGTGACTGAGGTCATACATGTCCCCTCCACCCTTAGTGTCTGACGACACACCTGACCCTCCCCACCACTAGTGACTGAGGTCACAGCCGTCCCCTCCATCCTCAGTGACTGAGGTCACACCTGTCCCCTCCACCCTCAGTGACTGAGGTCACACCTGTCCCCTCCACCCTCAGTGACAGAGGTCACACCTAATCCCACCACCCTCCTAGTAACTGAGGTCCCACCTGCCTCCTCCCCCACAGTGACTGAGGTCACACCTGCCCCCTCCGCACAGAGAGACTGAGGTCCCACCTGTCTCTCCGCACAGAGAGACTGAGGTCACACCTGCCCCTTCCACCCCTAGTGACTGAGGTCACACCTGTCCCTCCGCACAGAGAGACTGAGGTCCCACCTGTCCCCTCCCCCACAGTGACTGAGGTCCCACCTGCCCCCTCCACCCCTAGTGACTGAGGTCACACCTGCCCCTCCGCACATAGAGACTGAAGTCACACCTGTCCCCTCCCCCACAGTGACAGAGGTCACACCTTCCCCTTCCACCCCTAGTGACTGAGGTCCCACCTGTCCCTCCGCACAGAGAGACTGAGGTCATACCTGTCCCCTCCCCCACAGTGACTGAGGTCACACCTGCCCCTTCCATCCCTAGTGACTGAGGTTCCACCTGTCCCCTCCCCCACAGTGACTGAGGACATACTTGCCCCCTCCACCCCTAGTGACTGAGGTCACACCTGCCCCTCCGCACATAGACTGAGGTCACACCTGTCCCCTCCCCCACAGTGACAGAGGTCACACCTGCCCCTTCCACCCCTAGTGACTGAGGTCCCACCTGTCCCCTCCCCCACAGTGACAGAGGTCACACCTGCCCCTTCCAACCCTAGTGATTGAGGTCACACCTGCCCCTCCGCACAGAGAGACTGAGGTCATACCTGTCCCCTCCCCCACAGTGACTGAGGTCACACCTGTCCCTTCCATCCCTAGTGACTGAGTAACACCTGTCCCCTCCCCCACAGTGACTGAGGTCATACCTGTCCCCTCCCCCACAGTAACTGAGGTCCCACCTGTCCCCTCCCCCACAGTGACTGAGGACATACTTGCTCCCTCCACCCCGAGTGACTGAGGTCACACCTGCCCCTCCGCACATAGAGACTGAGGTCCCACCTGTCCCATCCACCACCCCCCCCCCCAAGTGACTGTCACATCTGTCCCCCACCCCTAGTGACTAAGGTCACACCTGTCCTCTCCACTCCTAGTGGCTGAGGTAACACCTGTCCCCTTAACCCCCAACCAGTGACTGAGCTCACACCTGACTCCTCCACTCCTAGTATTAAGGTCACACCTGACTCTCTGCCCCAGTGACTGAGTTCACACCTGACCCTCCCCCCACAATTGACTTACCTCACACCTGACCCCACCCCGCAGAAACAGATGTCACATCTATTCCCACCACCCTCCTCATGACTGAGGTCACACCTGTCCCCTCCACCCCCACAGTGACTAAGGTCACACCTGTCCCCTCCCCCCCAGAGTGAGGTCACACCTGTCCCCTCCACTTTCCGAATGATTGGTCACACCTGTCCCCTCCACCCCCAATTGACTGAACTGACACGTGTCTCCTCTCCCACAGTGACAGAGGTCACACCTAATCCCACCACCCTTATCGTAACTGAGGTCCCACCTGTCTCCTCCCCCATAGTGACTGAGGTCACAGCTGCCCCTTCCACCCCAAGTGATTGAGGTCACACCTGTCCCTCCGCACATAGAGACTGAGGTCATACCTATCCCCTCCACCCCGCCGCTCCCCGCCCCCAAGTGACTGTCACATCTGTCCCCACCACCCCTAGAGGACTAAGGGTTTAATTAGGAGGGGGAAAATAAAGTATGAGAGTAAGCTTGCAGGGAACATAAAAACTGACTGCAAAATCTTCTATAGATATGTGAAGAGAAAAATATTAGTGAAGACTAATGTAGGTCCCTTGCAGTCAGAATCAGCTGAATTTATAATGGGGAACAAGGAAATGGCAGACCAATTGAACAAATACTTTGGTTCTGTCTTCACTAAGGAAGACACGTATAACCTCCCAAAAATACTAGGGGACCGAGGGTCTAGTGAGAAGGGGGAACTGAGGGAAATCCTTATTAGTCAAGAAATGGTGTTAGGGAAATTGAAGGGACTGAAGGCCGATAAATCCCCAGGGCTTGATAGTCTGCATCCCAGAGTACTTAAGGAAGTGGCCCTAGAAATAGTGGATGCATTGGTGATCATTTTCCAACATTCCATGGACTCTGGATCAGTTCCTATGGATTGGAGGGTAGCTAATGTAACACCACTTTTTAAAAAACGAGGGAGAGAGAAAACAGGGAATTATAGGCCGGTCAGTCTGATATCAGTGGTAGGGAAAATGCTGGAGTCAATTATTAAAGATGTAATAGCAGCGCATTTGGAAAGCAGTGACAGCATCGGTCCAAGTCAGCATGGATTTATGAAAGGGAAATCATGCTTGACAAATCTTCTAAAGTTTTTTGAGGCTGTAACTAGTAGAGTGGATAAGGGAAAACAAGTAGATGTGGTATATTTGGACTTTCAAAAGGCTTTTGACAAGATCCCACACAAGAGATTAGTGTGCAAAATTAAGGCACATGGTATTGTGGGTAATGTATTGACGTGGAAAGAGAACTGGTTGTTAGACAGGAAGCAAAGTGTGGGAATAAAGGGGTCCTTTTCAGAATGGCAGGCAGTGACTAGTGGGGTGCCACAGGGTTCAGTGCTGGGACCCCAGCTATTTACAATATTAATTAATGATTAATAATTTAGACGAAGGAATTGAATGTAATATCTATAGAAGCTTTGGTAGTCAGTTTTTATGTTCCCAGCAAGCTTCCTCTCATACTCTATTTTCCCCCTCCTAATTAAACCCTTTGTCCACCTCTGCTGAATTCTAAATTTCTTCCAGTCCTCAGGTTTGCTGCTTTTTCTGGCCAATTTATATGCCTCTTCCTTGGATTTAACACTATCCTTAATTTCCCTTGTTAGCCACGGTTGAGCCACCTTCCCCGTTTTATTTTTACTCCAGACAGGGATGTACAATTGTTGAAGTTCATCCATGTGATCTTTAAATGTTTGCCCTTGCCTATTCACCGTCAACCCTTTAAGTATCATTCGCCGGTCTATTCTAGCCAATTCACGTCTCATACCATTGAAGTTACCTTTTCTTAAGTTCAGGACCCTAGTCTCTGAATTAACTGTGTCACTCTCCATCTTAATAAAGAATTCTACCATGTTATGGTCACTCTTCCCCAAGGGGCCTTGCTAACAAGATTGCTAATTAGTCCTTTCTCATTTAATATCACCCAGTCTAGTATGGCCAGCCCTTTAGTTGGTTCCTCTACATATTGGTCTAGAAAACCAGCCCTAATACACTCCAGGAAATCCTCCTCCACCATATTGCTCCCAATTTGGTTAGCCCAATCTATATGTAGATTAAAGTCACCCATGATAACTGATGTAACTTTATTGCACGCATCCCTAATTTCTCATTTGATGCTGTCCCCAACCTCACTACTACTGTTTGGTGGTCTGTACACAACTCCCACTAGCATTTTCTGCCCTTTGGTATTCCGCAGCTCTACCCATATAGATTCCACATCATCCAAGCTAATGTCCTTCCTTACTATTGCATTAATTTCCTCTTTCACCAGCAATGCTACCCCACCTCCTTTTCCTTTCTGTCTATCCTCCCTGAATGTTGAATACCCCTGGATGTTGAGTTCCCAGCCTTGGTCACCCTGGAGCCATGTCTCCGTAATCTCAATTATATCATATTCGTTAATAGCTGCCTGCGAAGTTAATTCGTCCACCTAATTATGAATACCCCTCGCATTGAGGCACAGAGCCTTCAGGCTAGTCTTTTTAACACACTTTGTCCCTTTAGAATTTTGCTGTAATGTGACCCTTTTTGATTTTTGCCTTGGGTTTCTCTGCCCTCCACTTTTACTTTTCTTCTTTCTATCTTTTGCTTCTGCCCCCATTTTACTTCTCTCTGTCTCCCTGCATAGGTTCCCATCCCCCTGCCATATTAGTTTAACTCCTCCCCAACAGCACTAGCAAACACTCTCCCTAGGACATTGGTTCCGGTCCTGCCCAGGTGCACACCGTCCAAATTGTACTGTTCCCACCTCCCCCAGAACCGGTTCCAATGTCTCAGGAATTTGAATCCCTCTCTCCTGCACCACTCTTCAAGCCACGTATTCATCTGAGCTATCCTGCTATTTCTACTCTGACTAGCACATGGCACTGGTAGCAATTCTGAGATTACTACCTTTGAGGTTCTGCTTTTTAATTTAACTCCTATCTCCCTAAATTCAGCTTGTAGGATCTCCTCCCGTTTTTTACCTATATCGTTGGTACCTATATGCACCACGACAACTGGCTGTTCACCCTCCTCCTCCAAAATGTCCTGCAGCCGCTCCGAAACATCCTTGACCCTTGCTTCAGGGAAGCAACATACCATCCTGAAGTCTCGATTGTGGCTGCAGAAACGTCTATCTATTCCCCTTACAATAGAATCCCCTACTATAGCTCTCCCACTCTTTTTCCTGCCCTCTTGTGCGGCAGAGTCACCCATGGTGCCATGAACTTGGCTGCTGCTGCCCTCCCCGGATGAGTCATCCCCCCCAACTGCACCCTAGGTGGTGTATCTGTTTTGGAGGGGGATGATCGCAGGGAACCCCTGCACTACCTTCCTTCCACTGCTCTGCCTGATGGTCACCCATTCCCTATCTGCCTGAGTAACCTTTACCTGCGGTGTGACCAACTCACTAAACTTGCTATTTACGACATCCTCAGCATCGCGGATGCTCCAGAGTGAATCCATGCGCAGCTCCAGTGCCGCAATGCGGTCTGTCAGGAGCGGGGGAGGCGACAGGTGTGACCTCAGTCACTGGGGGGGAGGGAGGCAGGTGTGACCTCATTCACTAGGAGTGGAGAGGACAGGTGTGACCTCAGTCACTAGGGATGGAGGGGACAGATGTGACTTCTGTCACTGCAGGTGGGTGTAGGGGACAGGTGTGACATCAGTCAATAGGGGTGGGGAGGGCTAGCTGTGATGTCAGTCCCTAGGGGTGGAGGGGGCAGTTGTGTCCTCAGTCACTGTAGGGGAGGGGGCAGGTGTGACCTCAATCACTAGGAGGGTGGAGGGAGCAGTGTGTGACCTCACTCACTGTGGGGGAAGGGTCAGATGTGAACTCAGTCACTGTGGGGAGGGTCAGTTGTGACCTCATTCACTGGGGGAGGGGGGAGGATCAGGTGTGACCTCATTCACTGGGGGAGGGGGGAGGATCAGGTGTGACCTCATTCACTGGGAGAGGGGGAGGATTAGGTGTGACCTCATTCACTGGGAGAGGGGGGAGGATCAGGTGTGACCTCATTCACTGGGGGAGGGGAGGATCAGGTGTGACCTCATTCACTGGGGGAGGGGGGAGGATCAGGTGTGACCTCATTCACTGGGGGAGGGGGGAGGATCAGGTGTGACCTCATTCACTGGGAGAGGGGGAGGATCAGGTGTGACCTCATTCACTGGGAGAGGGGGGAGGATCAGGTGTGACCTCATTCACTGGGGGAGGGGGGAGGATCAGGTGTGACCTCATTCACTGGGGGAGGGGGGAGGATCAGGTGTGACCTCATTCACTGGGGGAGGGGGGAGTATCAGGTGTGACCTCATTCACTGGGGGAGGGGAGGATCAGGTGTGACCTCATTCACTGGGAGAGGGGGGAGGATCAGGTGTGACATCATTCACTGGGGGAGGGGAGGATCAGGTGTGACCTCATTCACTGGGGGAGGGGGGAGGATCAGGTGTGACCTCATTCACTGGGAGAGGGGGGGAGGATCAGGTGTGACCTCATTCACTGGGGGAGGGGGGAGGATCAGGTGTGACCTCATTCATTGGGGAGGGGAGGATCAGGTGTGACCTCATTCACTGGGAGAGGAGGGGAGGATCAGGTGTGACCTCATTCACTGGGGGAGGGGAGGATCAGGTGTGACCTCATTCACTGGGAGAGGAGGGGAGGATCAAGTGTGACCTCATTCACTGGGGGAGGGGAGGATCAGGTGTGACCTCATTCACTGGGGGAGGGGAGGATCAGGTGTGACCTCATTCACTGGGGGAGGGGAGGATCAGGTGTGACCTCATTCACTGGGAGAGGAGGGGAGGATCAGGTGTGACCTCATTCACTGGGGGAGGGGAGGATCAGGTGTGACCTCAATCACTGGGAGAGGAGAGGAGGATCAGGTGTGACCTCAATCACTGGGAGAGGAGGGGAGGATCAGGTGTGACCTCAATCACTGGGAGAGGAGAGGAGGATCAGGTGTGACCTCATCCACTGGGGGAGGGGAGGATCAGGTGTGACCTCAATCACTGGGAGAGGAGAGGAGGATCAAGTGTGACCTCATTCACTGGGAGAGGAGGGGAGGATCAGGTGTGACCTCATTCACTGGGAGAGGGGGGAGGATCAGGTGTGACCTCATTCACTGGGGGCGGAGGGTCAGGTTTGATCTCAGTCACTTGAAGTGGAAGAGAAAGATGTGACCTCAGTCATTAGGGTGGGGGAGGGGACAGATGAGACCTCAGTCACTGGCGGGAGGGTCAGGTAGGACCTCAATCACTGGAGCGGAGGGTCAGGTGTAACCTCAGTCACTGGGCCAGTCTTCAGGAAACAGAAATGACCTCAGTCACTAGGAGTGGTGAGGTCAGGTGTGACCTCATTCGCTAGGGGTGGAGGGGGCATGTGTGTCCTCAGTCACTGCAGATGAGGGGACAGGTAGGACCTCAGTTACTAGGAGGGTGGTGGGATTAGGTGTGACCTCTGTCACTGCGGGAGAGGAGACAGTTGTCAGTTGGGGGTGGAGGGGCAGATGTGAGCAATCACTAGGAAGGTCGAGGGAACAGGTGTGACCTCAGTCACTAGAGTTTGGGAGGGTCAGGTGTGACCTCACTCTGGGTGGAAGGGACAGGTGTGACCTCAGTACTGGGGGCGGAGGGGACAGGTGTGACCTCAGTCACTGGGGGTGGAGGGGGTCAGGTGTGAGTCATTGCGGGGGAGGGGATTGTTGTGACCTCAGTATCTGGAGACAGACAGGTGTGACGCCAGTCACTGGGGGGAGGGGTCAGGTGTGATCTCACTCACTGGGGGGAGGGGTCCGGTGTGACCTCAGTTGGGGGGGGGGCGGGGTGGAGGGGACAGATCACATGTCAATCAATGGGGGTGGAGTGGACAGGTGTGCCCCCAGTCACTAGGGGTGGGAAGGCATCCGGTGAGACCTCAGTCACTGCGGGGGAGAGGACAGGTTTCACCTCGATCACTAGGAGGATTGTGGAATTAGATGTGACCTCTGTCACTGTCGGGGAGGGGACACGTGTGACATCAGTCACTTGGAGTGAAGGAGACAGGTGTGTCCCCAGTCATGAGGAGGGGGGTGGAGGGGACAGGTTTAACCTCAGTCGGTGGAGGGAGGGGGGGGGCGCGAGGGGACAAGTGTGAGCTCATTCATTCGGAGTGGAGAGGACAGATGTGACCTCAGTCACTAGGGATGGAGGAGACAGGTGTATTTTACCCCTTGCAACCTGTAATACACTACCACCAGAGGGCCTACCTGTTGGAGTCCCAAATGATCTGCACTCTGGAGTCTCATTAAAGGAGCTAAGGTCACACTTGCTCATTGTACACAGTACTCAGTTTCATCCTTTATTATGAGCTTATCAGGTGTGACCCCTGTCAGTGGGGCTGGGGGGGGGGGGAGGGGGTGCAGGGTGGAGGGGAAGGCGTGACCTCAGTCACTGGGGGCGGAGGGGACAGATGTGACCTCACTCACTGGGGGAGAGGGTCAGGTGTGGTCTCAATCACTGGGGTTGGGGGACAGTTGTGACCTCAGTCACTTGGGGGGGGGGAGAGTCAGCTGTGAACTCAGTCACTGGGGGGAAGGTAAGTTGTGACAGTCACTGGGGGGAGGATCAGCTGTGACCTCAGTCACCGGGGGCGGAGGGTCAGATGTGACCTCAGTCACCAGGAGTGGAGGGGACAGGTGTGACCGTAGGCACTAGGAGTGGAAGAGAAAGGTGTGACCTCACTGGGGTGGGGGAGGGGACAGGTATGACCTGAGTTACCAGAGGTGGATGTGAAAGGTTTGACCTCAGTCAATGTGGGGGGTGGGGGGGCGCAAAGGGGACAGTTGTGACCTCAGTCACTAGGAATGGAGGGGACAGATGCAACCTCAGTCACGAGGAGGGTGGTGGGAATAGGTGTGACCTCCATCACTGAGGTGGAGGGGACAGGTGTGATCTAAGTCAATTGAGGGTGGAGGGTACAGGTGTGACCTCAGTCACTGTGGGAGGGGGGGGGGGCGGTGGAGGGGATAGTTGTGACCTCAGTCACTAGGAGTGAAGGAGACAGGTGTCACTTCAGTCATTAGGAGTGAAGGAGACAGGTGTGACCTCAGTCACTAGGAGTGAAGGAGACAGGTGTGACCTCAGTCACTAGGAGTGAAGGAGACAGGTGTGACCTCAGTCACTAGGAGTGAAGGAGACAGGTGTGACCTCAGTCACGAGGAGTGGGTAGAGGGGTCAGGTTTGACCTCAATCACTAGGGGTGGATGGGACAGGTATGAGCTCTGTCGATGCGGGGGAGGGGGTTGGGACAAGTGAGATCTCATTCACTCGGAGTGGAGAGGACAGGTGTGACCTCAATCACTAGGAGGGTGGAGAGAACAGGTGCGACCTCAGTCACGAGGAGGGTGGTGGGAATATGTTTGACCTCTGTCACTGCGGGGGAGGGGACAGGTGTGACTTCTATCACTGGGGGGGCAGGGTCAGGTGTGACCTCAGTCACTGGGGGGGGGAGGGTCAGGTGTGACCTTAATCACTCGGAGTGGATGGGAAAGATGTGAACTCAGTCACTGTGGTGGGGGGGAGGGGGAGCGGGGGTGGGTGGTGTGGAGGGGACAGGTGTGACCTCAGTCGCTAGGAGGATGGTGGGATTAGGTGTGACCTCTGTCACTGCGGCCGAGGGTCAGGTGTGACCTCAGTCACTGGGCGGGGGTTAAGGGGACAGGTGTTACCTCAGTCACTAGGAGTGAAGAGGACAGAAACATAGAAACATAGAAAACAGGTGCAGGAGTAGGCCATTTGGCCCTTCGAGCCAGCACCATCATTCAATATGATCGTGGCTGATCATTCAACCTCAGTACCCAACCCCAGCCTTCTCTCCATAACCCCTGATCCCTTTAGGGCCACATCTAACTCCCTTTTGAATATGTCAAACGAACTGGACTCAACAACTTTCTGTGGCAGAGAATTCCACTGGTTCACAACTATCTGGGTGAAAAAGTTTCTCCTCATCTCGGTCCTATATGGCTTACCCTTTATCCTTAGACTGTGTCCCCTGGTTCTGGACTTCCCCAACATTGGGAACATTCTTCCTGCATCTAACCTGTCCAGTCCCGTCAGAACTTTATATGTTTCTATGAGATCCCCTCTCATTCTTCTAAATTCCAGTGAGTATAAGCCTAGCCGATCCAGTCTTTCCTCAATATGTCAGTCCTGCCATCCCGGGTATCAGTCTGGTGAACCTTCGCTGCACTCCCTCAATAGCAAGCACGTCCTTCCTCAGATTATGAGACAAAAATTGCACACAATACTCAAGGTGTGGTCTCACCAAGGCCCTATACAACTGCAGCAAGACCTCCCTGCTCCTATACTCAAATCCCCTCGCTATGAAGGCCAGCATGCCATTTGCTTTCTTTATTGCCTGCTGTACCTGCATGCCTACCTTCAATGACTGATGTACCATGACACCCAGGTCTCGTTGCACCTCCTCTTTTACTAATTTGTCACCATTCAGATAATAATCTGCCTTCCTGTTTTTGCCACTAAAGTGGATAACCTCACATTTATCCACTTTATACTTCATCTGCCATGCATTTGCCCATTCACCTAACCTGTCCAAATCCTCCTGCAGCCTCTTAGCATCCTCCTCGCAGCTCGCACTGCCATCCAGATTAGTGTCATCTGCAAACTTGGCAATATTACATTCAATTCCTTCGTCTAAATCATTAATTCATATTCGAAATAGCTGGGGTCCCAGCACTGAACCCTGCGGCACCCCACTAGTCACTGCCTGCCATTCTGAAAATAACCCCTTTATTCCCACTCTTTGCTTCCTGTCTAACAACCAGTTCTCTTTCCACGTCAATACATTACCCCCAATACCATGTGCCTTAATTTTGCACACAAACTGCAAGGGACCTACGTTTGTCTTCACTAATCTTTTTCTCTTCACATATCTATAGTGAAGATGCTAAGCGGCTGCAGGGTGATTTGGACAGGTTACATGAGTGGGCAAATGCATGGCAGATGCAGTATAATGTGGATAAATGTGAGATTATCCACTTTGGTGGCAAAAACACGAAAGCAGAATATTATCTGAATGATGGCAGATTAAGAAAAGGGGAGATGCAACGAGACCTGGGTGTCATAATACATCAGTCATTGAAAGTTGGCATGCAGGTACAGCAGGCGGTGAAGAAGGCAAATGGTATGTTGGCCTTCATAGCTAGGGGATTTGAGTATAGGAGTAGGGAGGTCTTATTGCAGTTGTACAGGGCCTTGGTGAGGCTTCACCTGGAATATTGTGTTCAGTTTTGGTCTCCTAATCTGAGGAAGGACGTTCTTGCTATTGAGGGAGTGCAGCGAAGATTCACCAGACTGTTTCCCGGGATGGTAGGACTGACATATGAGGAGAGACTGGATCGACTGGGCCTGTATTCACTGGAGTTTAGAAGGATGAGAGGGGATCTCATAGAAACATATAAAATTCTGACGGGACTGGACAGGTTAGATGCAGGAAGAATGTTCCCGATGTTGGGGAAGTCCAGAACCAGGTCTGACCTCAGTCACTAGGGTGGGTGGAGGGGACAGGTATGACCTCAGAGACTTGGAGCGGGAGGGTGGGACAGGTGTGACCTCAATCACTAGGAAACATAGAAACAGAGAAAATAGGTGCAGGAGAAGGCCCTTCGAGCCTGCACCACCATTCAATAAGATCATGGCTGATCACTCACCTCAGTACCCCTTTCCTGCTTTCTCTCCATAAGGATAAGGATAATGGGTAAGCCATTTAGGACTGAGATGAGGAGAAACTTCTTCACTCAGAGAGTTGTTAACCTGTGGAATTCCCTACCGCAGAGAGTTGTTGATGCCAGTTCATTGGATATATTCAAGAGAGAGTTAGATGTGGCCCTTACGGCTAAAGGGATCAAGAGGTATGGAGAGAAAGCAGGAAAGGGGTACTGAGGTGAACGATCAGCCATTATCTTATTGAATGGTGGTGCAGGCTCGAAGGGCCGTATGGTCTTCTCCTGCACCTATTTTCTCTGTTTCTATGTTTCCTAGTGATTGAGGTCATACCTGTCCCCACCACCCCCCTCCAAGTCTCTGAGGTCATACCTGTCCCCTCCACCCTCCTAGTGACTGAGGTTAGACCTGCCCTCTCCCTCCTCAGTGACTGAGGTCACACCTATCCCCTCACCCCCAGTTACTGTCACACCTGATCTTTTCTGTCAGTGACAGAGCTCACACCTGATCCTCTACCCCCAGTGACTGAGTTCACACCTGACCCTCCCCCAGTGACTGAGGTCACACCTGTCCCTCCCCCCAGTGACAGAGCTCACACCTGATCCTCTACCCCCAGTGACTGTGTTCACACCTGACCCTCCCCCAGTGACTGAGGTCACACCTGTCCCTCCCCCCAGTGACTGAGGTCACACCTGTCCCTCCCCCCAGTGACTGAGGTCACACCTGTCCCTCCCCCCAGTGACTGAGGTCACACCTGACCCTCCCCCAGTGACTGAGGTCACACCTGTCCCTCCCCCCAGTGACTGAGTTCACACCTGACCCTCCCCCAGTGACTGAGGTCACACATGTCCCTCCCCCCAGTGACTGAGGTCACACCTGTCCCTCCCCCCAGTGACTGAGGTCACACCTGTCCCTCTCTCCAGTGACTGAGGTCACACCTGTCCCTCCCCCCAGTGACTGTGTTCACACCTGACCCTCCCCCAGTGACTGAGGTCACACCTGTCCCTCCCCCCAGTGACTGAGGTCACACCTGTCCCTCCCCCCAGTGACTGAGGTCACACCTGTCCCTCTCCCCAGTGACTGAGGTCACACCTGTCCCTCCCCCCAGTGACTGTGTTCACACCTGACCCTCCCCCAGTGACTGAGGTCACACCTGTCCCTCCCCCCAGTGACTGAGGTCACACCTGTCCCTCCCCCCAGTGACTGAGTTCACACCTGACCCTCCCCCAGTGACTGAGGTCACACCTGACCCTGCCCCCCCACCACCACCCCCCCCCCCCCACAGTGACTGAGGTTACACCTGTCTCCTTCACCCCAGTGCCTGAGGTCACATCTGACCCGTTCCGCTGGTGACTGATGTCACACCTGACACTCCCACCAGTGACAGAGATTACACCTGTCCCTTCCCTGCCCCAGTGGCAGGTCACAACTTATCTGTAAGTAATACTTATGTTTATATAACACCTTATTATGTTGAAACATCTCAAAATATATCACATTTGAATTATTTTTGGGAGCACTGTAACTGTTGATATTTAGGCAAACACAACATTTGGTGCTAGCAATGTCCCACAAACAGCAATAAGATGAAAGCCGAGTTCATCTGTTTTACTGCTGATACTTGTTGAGAGTAGAATTCTAGACACAAGGAGAATTCCCTGCTGTTCTTCAAATAATGACATACAATCTTTAATGTTCACCTAAAGTACTGCGAAGGACAGACTAGGCCTCAGTTTAACGTCTTTCCTGAAAGATGGCACCTCCAACCAAGCAGTAAGCCCTTGCTGCAATGTCGGCCTAGACACTGTAATGTCGTGTCTGACATACTTATTTTGATTTCATAACATTTTGTTCAGAAGGCTGTTGCAACTGCAGGGGTGTCATAACAGTTCTACGTATAGTGCAACTTATACAGCAATTAAGAACATATGAACATAAGAAGTAGGAGCAGGAGTAGCCCATTTGGCCCCTCGAGCCTGCTCCTTCAGTCAGTTTATCTTTTACCTCAACTCCACCTTCCTGCAATATTCCCATATCCGTTGGTTCCCTTAGTATCCAAAATTCTATCGATCTCAGTCTTGAAAAGACTCAAAGGTTGACCAACCACAGCCCTCTGGGGAAGAGAATTCCAAAGATTCACAACCCTTTGAGTGAAGAAATTTCTCCTCATCTCAGTCCTAAATGGCTGACCCCTTATTCTGAGACTGCGACCCTTAGTTCCAGACTTCCCAGCCAGGGGAAACATCCTCCCAGCATCTATTCTGTCAAGCCCCTTAAGAATTTTATACTTTTCAATGAGGTCACCCCTCATTATTCTAAAATCTAGGGAATATAGGCCTAGTCTACTCAATCTCTCCTCATGGGACAATCTCCTTATTCCAGGAATCAATCTAGTGAACCTTTGTTGCACTCTCTCTAAGGCAAGTACATCCTTCCTTAAGTAAGGAGACCAAAATTGGAGTATTGTGTCCAATTCTGGGCACTGCACTTAGAGAGGGTGTGGAAAAGATTTACGAGTATAATTCCAGGGATGAGTGACTTCAGTTATGTGGATAGACTAGAGAGGCTGGGGGTGTTCTCCTTAGAGCAGAGATGGTTGAGAGGAGATTTAATAGAGGTGTTCAACATCATGGGCTGAATTTTTGAGGAGTTTGCGACCGTTTTAGCGCTTGGGCGAAGCGCTAAAACAAGTTTTTTGGTGCTAAACGAGGCAAAAAACATTTAGCGGCGGGGTGGCACTTTCGGCAGTGGTTTTGCGGTGGCTTTAGCGCCCATCCGATGTTTTGAGCGCTGTTCAGACCCACCGACGCCAAGACGGAGGCCATCAAGAACGCGCCGAGACCACAGAACATGACGGAGCTGCGGTCGTTCCTGGGACTCCTCAATTATTTTGATAATTCCCTACCCAGGTTAAACACCTTGCTAGAACCTCTACATGTGTTGCTCGCAAGGGAGATGACTGGGTATGGGGGCAATCACAAGAGACTGCTTTTGAGAAAGCCACAAATCTGTTATGTACCAACAAACTGCTTGTTCTGTATGACCCATGTAAACGTTTAATGCTAGCTTGCGATGCATCTTCGTATGGGGGCGGGTGTGTGTTACAACAAGCAAACGAATCGGGAACATTGCAACCGGTCGTTTATGCGTCCAGGAGTTTGTCCAAAGCCGAAAGGGCCTACAGCATGACTGAAAAAGAAACTCTGGTATGCGTTTACGGGGTGAAAAAAATGCACTAGTATCTGTTTGGGCTTAAGTTCGAGTTAGAAACTGACCATAAGCTGCTCATATCGTTATTCTCAGAGAGCAAAGTTATTAATACCAATGCCTCTGCTCGCAACCAAAGATGGGCGCTCACGCTGTCTGCATATAGCTATGTAATTCGCCACAGGCCAGGCACAGAGAGCTGCGCTGATGCTCTCAGTCGGCTACCATTGCCCATCACCAGGGTGGAAATGGCACAGCCTGCAGACTTGCTCTTGGTGATGGATGCATTTGAAAACGAAAAGCCACCCGTTACGGCCCACCAGATCAGGACGTGGAACAGCCAGGATCCTTTCCTGTCCCTTGTAAAAACCGTGTCCTCCATGGGAGCTGGTCCAACATCCCAGCGGAGATGCATTAAGAGATCAAGCCATTCCAGCGGCGCAAAAACGAAATGTCCATACAGGCGGACTGTCTTTTGTGGGGTAATCGCGTGGTTTTGTCTAAGAAAGGCAGTGAAACATTCATACGCAACCTACATATGATGAAAGCTATAGCCAGATCCTATGTGTGGTGGCCCGGCATCGACTCAGATTTGGAGTCTTGCATGTGCCAATGCAACACTTGCTCTCAACTGAGCAATGCACCCAGGGAGGCACCGCTAAGTTTGTGGTCATGGCCCTCCAAACCGTGGTCTAGGATCCACGTCGCTGGCCCGTTTCTAGGCAAAATGTTTATGGTTGTTGTGGATGCTTATTCAAAATGGATTGAGTGTGTTATAATATCTGTAAGCACATCCACTGCCACCATCGAAAGCCTACGAGCCATGTTTGCCATGCACGGCCTGCCTGATGTCCTTGTCAGTGACGATGGGCCATGCTTCACCAGCGCTGAATTCAAGGAATTCATGACCCACAATTGGATCAAGCACGTCACATCTGCCCCGTTCAAGCCCGCATCTAATGGCCAGGCAGAACGGGCAGTCCAAACCATCAGGCAAAGCTTGAAACGCGTGACGGAAGGCTCCCTGCAGACCCGCCTGTCCCGAGTCATAAGAACATAAGAACATAAGAATTAGGAACAGGAGTAGGCCATCTAGCCTCTCGAGCCTGCTCCTCCATTCAATAAGATCATGGCAGATCTGGTCGTGGACTCAGCTCCACTTACCCGCCCTCTCCCCGTAACCCTTAATTCCCTTATTGCTTAAAAATCTATCTATCTTTGACTTGAAAACATTCAATGAGCTAGCCTCAACTGCTTCCTTGGGCAGAGAATTCCACAGATTCACAACCCTCTGGGAGAAGAAATTCTTTCTCAACTCGGTTTTAAATTGGCTCCTCCGTATTTTGAGGCTGTGCCCCCTAGTTCTAGTCTCCCCCACCAATGGAAACAACCTCTCTGCCTCTATCTTGTCTATCCCTTTCATGATTTTAAATGTTTCTATAAGATCACCCCTCATCCTTCTGAACTCCAAGGAGTAAAGACCCAATCTACTCAATCTATCATCATAAGGTAACCCCCTCATTTCTCGAATCAGCCTAGTGAATCGTCTCTGTACCCCTTCCAAAGCTAGTATATCCTTCCTTAAGTAAGGTGACCAAAACTGCATGCAGTACTCCAGGTGCGGCCTTACCAATACCTTATACAGTTGCAGCAACACCTCCCTGCTTTTGTGCTCCATCCCTTTTGCAATGAAGACCAACATTCCATTTGCCTTCCTGATTACCTGCTGCACCTGAAAACTAACCTTTTGGGATTCATGCACAAGGACCCCCAGGTCCCTCTGCACCTCAGCATGTTGTAATTTCTCCCCATTCAAATAATATTCCCTTTTACTGTTTTTTTTCCCCAAGGTGGATGACCTCACACTTTCCGACATTGTATTCCATCTGCCAAACCTTAGCCCATTCGCTTAACCTATCCAAATCTCCTTGCAGCCTCTCTGAGTCCTCTACACAACCCGCTTTCCCACTAATCTTAATGTCATCTGCAAATTTTGTTGCACTACACTCTGTCCCCTCCTCTAGGTCATCTATGTATATTGTAAACAGTTGTGGTCCCAGCACTGATCCCTGTGGCACACCACTAACCACTGATTTCCAACCGGAAAAGGACCCATTTACCCGACTCTCTGCTTTCTGTTCGCCAGCCAATTCTCTATCCATGCTAATACATTTCCTCTGACTCCGCGTACCTTTATCTTCTGCAGTAACCTTTTGTGTGGCACCTTATCGAATGCCTTTTGGAAATCTAAATACACCACATCCATCGGTACACCTCTATCCACCATGCTCGTTATATCCTCAAAGAATTCCAGTAAGTTAGTTAAACATGATTTCCCTTTCATGAATCCATGCTGCGTCTGCTTGATTGCACTATTCCTATCCAGATGTCCGGCTACTTCTTCCTTAATGATAGTTTCAAGCATTTTCCCCACTACAGATGTTAAACTAACTGGCCTATAGTTACCTGCCTTTTGTCTGCCCCCTTTTTTAAACAGAGGCGTTACATTAGCTGCTCTCCAATCCGTTGGTACCTCCCCAGAGTCCAGAGAATTTTGGTAGATTATAACGAATGCATCTGCTATAACTTCCGCCATCTCTTTTAATACCCTGGGAGTCCCGCTTCCCTCCTGCACAAGACCCCACTCACTCACCGGGGTTCCCCCTGCCAAACTGCTCATGAAAAGGGCACTCAAAACAAGTCTTTCTCTGGTCCACCCTGATCTCCATGATCGTGTCGAGAGCAGGCGGCATCAACAAAGCATGTACCATGATCGCGCAAATTTGTCACGCGATATTGAAGTTAATGACCCTGTATTTGTACTTAACTATGGACATGGTCCCAAATAGAGACATAGAAACATAGAAACATAGAAAATAGGTGCAGGAGTAGGCCATTCGGCCCTTCTAGCCTGCACCGCCATTTAATGAGTTCATGGCTGAACATGCAACTTCAGTACCCCATTCCTGCTTTCTCACCATACCCCTTGATCCCCCTAGTAGTAAGGACTTCATCTAACTCCCTTTTGGCTTGCTGGCACTGTCGCAGCCAAAGAAGGGAGTAGGGTGTTTGAGGTCAAACTTGAAAATGGACTAACTTGCAGAAAGCATTTGGACCAAACCAAACTGTGATTCACAGACAGCCATGAGCAACCTGAAGAGGACACTACCAACTTCAACCCTCCGATACACACACAAGTGACAACTGACATCACGGTTAACCACGAAGCTGAACTCATCACCCCCAGCAGCCCAGCAAGACCAACTGTGCAGCAGCCCAATGAAGGCCCAACCAACTCACCTGCACCTGTGTTTGTACTGAGACGATCGACGAGGGAGCGGAAAGCCCTAGATCGTCTCACCCTGTAAATAACTTTGGAGGGGCGGGGGGCGGGGGGGAGTGATGTTATGTATGCAACACCTTGTAACCAGCATTCTACCACCACCAGAGTGCACATCTGTTGGAGTCCCAAGGGATCCCAGCATCCCTTGGGAGCACTGGGAGCATATAAGCAGGACTCCCATGCTGTGCCAGCACTCTGGTCAGAATAAAGAGACTAAGGTCACACTTACTCAAGTCTACAGTACTCAGTCACATTGCTTTATTTGAGACACAACACAAATCATCTGTCATTGTCTTTGGACATAAGCCAATTATATAGTGGCCATTGCTGTCAAAGGATTGGGAGAAGAAGGCTGCGTTTTTCATTGTGAAATGTTGTAAAGGACATTTAAGGACATTTTAAAAGATGGGGGCTATACTATGTCAGCCATTATTCCTATATTTATACAGCGTCGAGCTGCAAGAAGGCTTATTGATGATCATGTTGAATGTAATCGAAGAGGTCGCAGACGTATGGGGAGGAGGCCTTACCCCCAACAAGTTTACAGGGAACATTGCTCATATCTACACCTGCCTGAGGCATCATCATCATAGGCAGTCCCTCAGAATCGTGGGAGACTTGCTTCCACTCTTAAAATGAGTTCTTAGGTGGCTGAACAGTCCAATATGAGAACCACAGTCCCTGTCACATGTGGGGCAGCTAGTCGTTGAGGAAAAGGGTGGGTGGGATTGGTTTGCCGCACGCTCTTTCCGCTGCCTGTGCTTGGTTTCTGCATGCTCTCGGCGATGAGACTCGAGGTGTTCAGTGCCCTCCCGAATGCACTTCCTCCACTTAGGGCGCTCTTTGGCCAGGGACTCCCAGGTGTCAGTGGGATATTGCACTTTATCAGGGAGGGTTTTGAGGGTGTCCTTGTAGCGTTTTCCTCTGACCACCTTTGGCTCGTTTGCTGTGAAGGAGTTCCGAGTTGAGCAGCGTCAAGGTGTTCGGGCCCCCAGCAGCATCCAGGCCTCTTCCCAGCGGCGATCGGATCCCCTCCAGTGGCAACAGCTGTGCCTCTCCTCCACGATGGCATTTGGGCCTCCTCCTCCTCTCTGAGGCACAGTGCGTTAGAAGGCTGCGCTTCCAAAAAGAAGTGCTGACAGAGATATGCCAGCTCATAAAGGCAGACCTACAGCCTCCTAGCAGCAACAGGGCTGCACTGCCCGTCGAGGTGAAGGTAACTGTGACACTTTCCTTCTATGCCTCCAGCTCCTTTCAGGCATCAGCAGAGGACATATGCTCCATCTCCCAGCATGCTACACATTGCTGCATTCGCCAGGTGACCACTGCACTATACGCACGCACAATGAACTTCATTAACTTCCCAATGACCAAGGAGACCCAGAGTGAGAGGTTTATAACGATTTGCTAGCTTCCCCAAGGTTACGGGTTCCATTGACTGTGCGCACATTGCCCTGCAAGTACCTTTACACAATCAAGAGATTTACTGAAACCGCAAGGGATTCCACTCCATGAACGTTCAGATCAACTGTGAGCATACTCAGCGCATCATGGCAGTCAATGCCCAATATCCAGGGAGCATCCATGATGTTTTGATCTTGCGTGAGAGCAGTGTCTCAGGCCTGTTGCAGCCTCAACCACAGGGCAAGGGCTGGATGCTGGGGGACAAAGGTTACGGCCTCGCCACCTGGCTTATGACCCCACTCCGGAACCCTCAGACAGAAGCCGAGCATCACTGTAATGACAGCCATAAAGCCTCAAGCAACATCGTCAAACGGACAATTGGATGCTCAAGCAGCGCTTCCGATGCCTGGACCACTCTGGAGGCTGCTGACAATACTCCCCTCAGCAGGTCTCTGAGTTCAGTGTGGTGTGCTGCATGCTGCACAACTTGGACATCATGAGAGACCAGGAATTGCCAATGGGGATTGCAGAAGCACCTGAGGAGAGAGTGGGGTTGGGGAGGAGGAGGAGGAGGACGAGGAAGAGGAGCCTGGCGAGGAACCCATGCCATCACCACCCCCACCACAACCACAGGGGAGGCATCGAGGAAATTTTGCCGCTGCAAAAGCCTTCCAGCTGATAACTGAATGCTTTGCTTGAAGAATGAACGGCACGTTTGACTGTTGCCTGGTCACTCTATCCCACCATGTTGACTATTCTCTGCCTCTTATTCTGCAAATGAGACACTACACAGGAATGGTGAAGAAAAACAACCGATTTTCGAAAAAATTTAAACTTTTCCAACTTTATAAACGTTAAAACAAACTTTAATAAACATTGAAAATGTTTATAACTTAACATTAACATAATTTGAAAGCTTTTAAAACTTTAATAAAACAACAACAGGAACATCAACAAGAAGAACAACAAGAACAACACAACAACTCCGTATCCCAACGTCTTTTAACACCGGATGTTCAACCCCTTACCCTTACCCCTAGACCCCTCCCTTGCCTGCTGCCCTTCCCAAAGTAGCACCAGTTCATGCAGCAAGGCGGCCAGAGTCCTGCTGATATGGGGGAGAGACCTTGGTGACACCATGTGGGGATCAACTGGAGAGGCTCGGGGTATGGAAGGTCCAGATGCTGACTAGCGAGCTTCTTGCTCGGCGTCGCCAGTCACAGGTGATGTGGGTCTGGGTGTGACACTGGAAACTCCAGTGTCACTGGTGGAGGCCATCAGTAGCGTGTGTGCATTGATAGCCTCGCAGGCTTCGCGGTTCACACGGACAATCTGCGACCCTATCTCCGTAGTGGTCACAGTGAGTGTCACAATGTTCGCGGGAATCCTACCCAGGACCTCGAGGAGTTGTCGGGTGAGCTGGACGCTTTCCCTCGACAGTGACACTATGTCCAGTAGGATGTCTGCCTGTCTGTCAGCAGACCGACTTTGCCGACTAACACTCCGAAGAGATGGGATTCGACCCCAGAACTGCGATGCTGCATGCCAATAGTAGTCCCAGGAGCCTCGGATATGTGAAAGCCCAAGAATGTTTGCTCATCCTCGGATGACATGTTTCCCAGTGCCAAAAGAGGTGTGGAGCACTGCCCAGCACCCCCCCCCACCCCCCGCACTGCCCCCACCGCCCCCACCGCCCGCAACCCCGCAGTCCGCTCATCAATCGTGTCTTCCTCTTCCTCCTCCTCCTCTGTTGTACAACACCGCAGTTAGCGCTAATGCTCATTGCTGTCTGGCGACAGTTGTGCGCTCTAGCACGAACGCTAACCCGGCACTAAAAAAAAATGTCTCCGCGATTGCACCCAAAAATGGACGAAATCGTAAAAGCCTAAAAATCCAGCCTCTTGAGGGGACCAAGAGTAAAGTGCTGATGATACAAAGATGGGTAGGAAAGCAAATTGTGAGGAGGACACTAAAAATCTGCAAAGGGGTATAGACAGGCTAAGTGAGTGGGCAAACATTTGGCAGATGGAGTATAATGTGGGAAAATGTGAGGTTATCCACTTTGGCAGAAATAATAGAAAAGCAAATTATAATTTAAATGGAGAAAAATTGCAAAGTGTTGCAGTACAGATGGACCTGAGGGGTCCTTGTGCATGAAACACAAAAAAGTTAGTATGCAGGTACAGCAAGTAATCAGGAAGGCAAATGGAATGTTGGCCTTTATTGGAAGGGGGATGGAGTATAAAAGCAGAGAAGTCCTGCTACAACTGTACAGAGTATTGGTGAGGCCGCACCTGGAGTACTGCGTACAGTTTTGGTCTCCGTATTTAAGGAAGGATATACTTGCATTGGAGGCTGATCAGAGAAAGTTCGCTAGGTTGATTCCGGAGATGAGGGGTTGACTTATGAAGATAGGTTGAGTACTCATTGAAGTTCAGAAGAATGAGAGGTGATCTTATTGAAACATATAAGATAATGAGGAGGCTCAACAAGGTGGATGCAGAGAGGATATTTCACTCATAGGGGAAACTAAAACTAGGGGACATAGTCTCAGAATAAGGGGCCATCCATTTAAAACTGAAATGAGGAGAAATTTCTTCTCTCAGAGGGTTGTAAATCTGTGGAATTCTCTGCCCCAGAGAGCTCTGGAGGCTAGCTCATTGAATATATTTAAGGCGGAGATAGACTGATTTTTGAGCGATCAGGGAGTAAAGGGTTATGGGGAGTGGGCAGGAAAGTGGAGCTGAGTCCATGATCAGATCAGCCATAAAGGGTCAAATGGCCTACTCCTGCTCCTATTTCTTATGTTCTTATGACAGAGTAGATAGAGAGAAACTGTTCCCATTGGTGGAAGGGTTGAAAACCAGTGGACACATTTTAAGATGATTGGCAGAAGAATCAAAGGTGACATGAGGAAAAACTTTTTTTATACAGCGAGTGGTTAGGATCTGGAATGCACTACCTTAAAGTGTGATTAAGGCAAACTGAATCGTGGCTTTCAAAAGGGAATTGGATAAGTACCTGAAGGAAATAAATTTGTTGGGCTATGGGGAAAGGGCGGGGGAGCAGGACTAGCTGAAGCGCTCTTACAGAGAGCCGGCATGGGCTCGATGGGCCGAATGTCCTCCTTCTGTGTTGTAACCATCTATGGGCTCAATTTTCCACAGTGATTTGCGCTGTTTTTTTGGAGCAGGCTGCTTTTGCTGGCCTAACTTCACAATCCAGTTTCCCCAATCAATTTGCACCAGCGTAATTCATTTAGTTACGTTTTTTTTAGGTACATTTATTTTCATCCAAAGGGGACGTAACCAACCACCTACGCCAATTCTGGCCATTTAGTGAACTTTGGCCAGATGATAGTTACTCTATTTCTGCTTAGACCAGCATATGTGGCCTCTTGCGGAGAGTTAAAGAAATCAGCACAAGTAAGTAAGTTGGAGGCCATTCAGCCTGGGTAGGGGCGGGAAGTGTAGCAGACCGGGACCGGCACTCACTCGGGGACCGGAGAGGGTCAGCGGGGGAGGGAGCGCACTTACCAGCAAGCCCTTTGGCCTGGGATAAGGGCGGGAAGCGGAGCAGACTGGGGGAAAGCACTCACTCGGGGACCGGAGAGGGTCGGCGGGGGAGGGAGCGCACTTACCAGCAAGCCCTTCGGCCTGGGATAAGGGCGGGAAGCGGAGCAGACTGGGGGAAAGCACTCACTCTGGGACCGGAGAGGGTTGGCGGGGGAGGAAACAACTGTTTTGTCCAGAAAGACCTGGGCATGGAGATGACTCTGGAAATGTCATAGCTGTTTTGGAGGTAAAAGACCATGGAGTATCAGGAGGACCATTACTTAGATAACTCCTCAGTGACGGCAGAAGCACGAATCCAAACTCAACTTATCAATAAAGTGTTTGCAACTGTTTAACAATCTCCCTTTGTCATCAGTTAACCCCACCATCACAAAAATTACAAGGGTCTACCTCCCGAGGCAACTGGCCACGCTGCGCAGCTCCGGATTATAGTATAAACATCGAGGAAAGTTTGGACATGTTTTTCTGGCGCACTTATGAAACTAAATAACCAGCGCAACTCTGGCAATGCACCAGAAAATGGACTTGGGCAAAATTGAGCCCTATGATTTTATGATTCTAAGTGTACACAATACTCTAGGTGTGGTTTCACCAAGGGCCTAGATAATTGCAATAAGACTTCTTTATTCTTATACTCCAATCCCTTTGTAACAAAAGCTAACACAAAAGTTAACATGCTGTACCTGCATGTTAACTTTCTGTGATTTGTGTACAAGGCCACCCAGGTCCCTCTGAATAGCAACATTTCCATATCTCTCAACATTTAAAAAATGTTCTGCTTTTCTATTTTTCCTACCAAAATGGATAACTTCACATTTCTCCACATTACGGTCCATCTGCCATGTTCTAGCTGACTCACTTAACCTGTCTATACCCATTTTCAACCTCTTTGCGTCCTCCTCACAACTTACTTTCCCACCTAGCTTTGTATCATCAGCAAGCTTGGATACATTACACTCATTCCCCTCATCTAATATAAACTTCAGAAAGGAACACTAGCTCTCACCAATCCACTCCCCACCCCACCCCCGATCCCAACCAATTTCTTCATCTCTTCTCCTGAAAGCTCTGATTTATACTGGGGTGTAGTTCCACAGCCACCGGTTGACTTCTGGTAGCTCACGCAAGTAGGCATTCATCTGGAGCCCAGAGAGTGAACATGAATCTCTTTTCTTTTCATTGAGCTGCAGAGACAAGGTAAATAACTTGCACTGGTGATTACTCAGAAAACATAGTGGTTCCTCATTCTTAAGAGCCGTAAAATGGGACCTAAAAAGTCAGCTATTGTTTTCTATTGTGTACAGACAGAAAGTGGATGGCCTCAAATTGCAGTACTTGAAACAAGGCAGAAAATTAATAATCCACTAGGTTTGCAGAGAACTATTCAGTCGGAGGAGGAGGAGATCGTTGCGTGGAAAACTAGATGTTACACTGGAAATTTAACACACGATAATGCTTGAATTGCTGTGTTTGAAAAGAGGATGAGGTAACAAGATCATTTTTTTTGCCTTTCAGTCCTGCCAGTGACTTAACAGATTCAGTCTACTGCATACCCCTCCCCCTTGCACTCCTTTGCTAGTCCAGACATCCTGAGTTCTGACATATCTGACTCCCTCACCTGTAACTCACTGCTTTACCTCTGATTTGGGTGGCCATCTCACCCTCCACAGTCTGGAGAAAGCCAGAGTGCAGATTTCAGCTGTGGCTGTATTCAGAGTGGGGATTTTTCCCATTGCACCATGCCAGGCTTATATCAGCAACATTCGCATCGGTCAAGGACTTCAGTTGGTGGTGACCATATTAACAAGGCTATTTTGAAGAGTTTTTCAAGTGCAGTCTTCACATTGAAACCTCTATATAAAATGAACTTTCTAAACATTTATGAAATAGCTAATCAATCTCTCATGGTGTTGCACACAGGAAGTCAAAACCAAATGTAGTTTGCAGATTAAATAGGGTGGGGAATAATTGGATTAGGGTAGGTAATTCAGTCTCCATTTCATAGTTATAAATTCTGCTCTTATTTTATATAATGCTTTGATTTAATATTATTATATAGTTAAATAGCAAAACTTACAGCAGTGATAGAGTTGGTTTGAGCTTCGGAGTTTACTGTACAGGCTGATGAGGTGCTACAGTGCCACCAATGGTTGGAAGATGTAGTACAGTAGGACAATTTTACATAGGCAGTTTCCATTAAACATGTGATATTGGAATTTATAATGGTAAAAGTTCCCAACAGGAAGTAAGATTTTGTATACAAGAAGGGTGCACAGACATAAGCTTTTTAATATAGATTTTACTGAAAAGCACATGGCAGACTCAAAAGTCTACTGCCACCTTGGAGATGGTTAGATGGGCATGAGGATGCATTGCTTTTAGTGACAGCTTGTGTACAATTAGATCTTGGCCAAAACCTTCTGTGAACTAAAACCATAACCTTGACAGTTTACAGTATGACTCAAATGTGTAATATCCTCGTGCATATATCTGTAAGTGTCATTTATCCTATAGCGTACCTTACCCAAGAAAATATGTAAAAAAGTTGATTAATGTGTCAGCTATGGTTAAAGGGTAGCACTCTCGTCTGAGTCCCACTCCAGGGACTTCAGCACATAAATCTAGGCTGATACTCCAGTGCAGTGCTGAGGGAATGCTGCACTGTTGGAGGTGCCGTCTGTCGAATGTGATGTTAAACCGAGGTCCTGTCTGCTTTCTCAGGTGGATGTAAAAGAACCAGTGGCACTATTTTGATGAAGACCAGGGGAGTTATCCCGGTGTTCTGGCCAATATCTATCCCTCAATCAGCATAACAAAAACAGATTATCTGGTCATTATCACATACTGTTTGTGGGAGCTTGCTGTGCACAAATTGCCTGCCGCGTTTCCTATATTACAACAGTGACTACACTCCAAAAGTACTTAATTGGCTGTAAAGCGCTTTGAGATATTCACAGTGGAATTGATTTTGGTGCATACCTGCATAGCCTGGCAACAAACTCGACATTGAATCATAGGAAACATAGAAACATAGAAAATAGGTGCAGGAGTAGGCCATTCGGCCCTTCGAGCCTGCACCGCCATTCAATGAGTTCATGGCTGAACATGCAACTTCAGTACCCCATTCCTGCTTTCTCGCCATACCCCTTGATCGCCCTAGTAGTAAGGACTACATCTAACTCCTTTTTGAATATATTTAGTGAATTGGCCTCAACAACTTTCTGTGGTAGAGAATTCCACAGGTTCACCATTCTCTGGGTGAAGAAGTTTCTCCTCATCTCGGTCGTAAATGGCTTACCCCTTATCCTTAGAAACATACAGACCTAGGAGCAGGAGTCGGCTATTCAAACCCTTGAGCCTGCTCTACCGTTCTATTAGATCCTGGCTGATCTTTACCTCAACTCCATTTAATCTATCATTGCTCCATATCCCTTGAAACCATTACCTAACAAAAATCTATCGATTTCTGTCTTGAAAATTTCAATTGACCCAGCACCCACAGACTTTTGGGTTTTGGGCAAGCGAGTTCCAGATATCCATTACTCTTTGTGTGCAATAGGACTTCCAGATTTCACTCTTAAATGGCCTCACTCTAATTTTAAGATAATAACCCTTTGTTCTGGATTCCCTCACCACAGGAAATAGTTTCCCTCTATCTACCCTGTTGAATCCCTTAATCATTTTAAATATCTCAACTTGATCACCCCTCAACCTTCTAAACTCAAGGGAATATAATCCAAGTTTATGGATGCTGTCCTCATAATTTAACCCTTTAAGCCCTGGTATCATTCTGGTGAATCTGCTGTGCCCGTCCCAAGGCCAATATATACTTCCTGAGTTTCGATGTTCAAAACTGAACGCAGTGTTCCAACTGGGGTCTGACCAAAGCTCTGTCAACTGAAGCATTACATCCTCACTTTTTAATTGCTTCTTGAGATAAAGGCCAATAGGCCATTTTGAATTTTGGATCACTTTATGTACCTGTGCACTAGCTTTTACTGATTTGTATACATGGACACCTAAAGCCCATTGCTCCTCCACAGCTCTTAACCTCTAACCATTAGTATAAGCTGATTTGTCTTGCTCAGATCCAAGGTGGATAACCTCACACTTTCGCACATTGAGCTCCAGCTGCTATATTTTTGCCCGCTCACTTAGTCTATCTATGTCTCTTTATCACTTCCCCCTCTCAATCATACAATTTACTCTGCCTCCTAATTTTAGTGCCCTCTGAAAACTTGGATATACACCTTCATCCAAGTTATTAACGTACATTATGAAAAGCCCTAGTACAGATCCCTGGGGAATACCATTCGTCACATCCTGCAAATTAGAGAACAAACCCTTTATCCCTTCTCTCTCTCTCCTACCAACCCATATCACAAGGTTATTTCCAATTCCATTTACTTTCACTTTGCTAATAATCAAATGCCTATAGACACGATCCATAGGGGCCGAAATTCAGGGTCTTGGAAAGACCCGTTTCTGCTCGTTTGCAGCGGCCATGCAGCAGAATCCAGTGGCCACCGCTTTGTGATCAACTGGCTGCCCCGACTCAAATTCGGGTCGTGGATTTTTCGGCCTGGACCCGATTCCGCCACAATGCTGATGATCACCGCAAGTGCATCATCAGAACACACAGCATCGCTCTCCCTCATCTGAAAAAGATACCGATAGAAATTCACCTCACAAAATTGATGCCCCGCCATGCAGTGCCTCCGACAGCTTTTTCTGTTGGTGCAACTTATCCAGTGTGTGTGTGGCCTGGCAGCACGGCTGCCCTTCAAGGGGAGGGCCCACTGCTGCAGCCACCATGTATTTATTTTTGCAGGCCGACTTCCCGATCAGCCGGGAAGATAGTGCCCACGGGTTCGGCTGAGCCGCCAACGGGTAGACTGGCACCCCCTCTTGGGTGTCAGGCCCCTGAGTGACAGCGGCGGAGTCCTGGTCCCGACCCAAATTCAGCCCCTCAGCCTGCCTTTGTGTCAATCCCATCCCCACTATGACCGACTTCCGGTCGGACTTTGAAAAAATGTCAAAGTCCTGAAAATCGATCGGAAGGCCGCCTCATGGATCCCAGCAGTAAAATCAGGTAAAAAGTCATAGGTGCGGCAGCTTTCTAACGTACCTGAATTTTGGCCCCATAGACACTCCCTTATCCACTTCTCTATCCACCATGCTAGTACCTTCCTTTAAAAAATTCAACTAGATTAGTTAGATTAATCACTTCAATGTATAGTACAGGTTGCAACTCCTTTATCCGAAACCCTCAGGACCTGGATAAGGGATTATTCCGGACGAGGGGTGTTCACGTTAAAATTGGATGGTACAAGTACTGAGCAAGGGGATAGCGGGGCTGGCTGGCTTGGGGCTGGGAGTGCGGCAGAGAGATCATGGTGGGGAGAGTGGTGGATCGCGGGGTCAGGCCAGCGATTGTGGGAGTCAGTAGCAAGGAAGGACTTAAATTTGTTCAATTTGTTCATGTCAGAGTTCTGCGCATGCGCTACCCCATGGCCGTGAATGGTTCTGGACGAGGGATGGTTCTGGATAAGGGAGTTCTGGAAAAGGAAGGTTCAACCTGTATTCCACTTATTACTTCCTGGCCCATTTCACAAAGTACAGCTATTTAAATTTAAAGCAAAGAAACTGTTCACCCAAACAGATGTTGGTAGAAATCCTAACAAACCAAATAATTTTTGCTTCTTATTCCTTGAATGATGGTCAAGAGTGAGAATTCTTTGTGTGGGAAATGGTTCTACAGTCCTACAAAACCATTAATTAAAAAGTAAGGAATCTCTGCTCGTTCAGTGGGTTAATCCATCGTGTGATAGCAGTAAGCCATACAGACCAGGAAGGATCTAGGCTGTATCCTTAGTCTGTGCTGATCTCAGTCAAGGCTACATTAGAACTGTAAAGATTTATAGCACAAAAGAAGGCCATTTGGTTAGTTGTTTGTTCTTGCTGTTTGCTAGATCAATCCAAACTAATCCCACTGCCCAACTCTCTCCTCATAGTCCTATATCTTTCTATGTTTCACTTATTTATCCACTTCCATAAAAGTGTCAATGGTCCCTGCATCAATCATTCCCTGTGACAAAACATTCCATGATATAACAACCCGCTGCATAATGACGTTTCTCCGAAACTCTGCCCTCACTGTCTTATTGAAAATTTAAAATTGCTGATCCTATTAGTACTGGCAGGAGTTCATTTTAATTTTGTTTTTTAATGTTTTTACTCTCCTTCCTTGCTACATAATTTTGGCAGAGCTGCGATGATCGATTGCACTATGTAAGGCTACCTTTTAGAATTTAAATCCCCTCAAGCTGATCCATAGCATGCAAAGATATCTGGAATGCATGCTGGTTGTTACACCCAATGTCGCTAGGGCACAAATTAAGTAAATACATCACGTGACATGTTCCCATCATTTGTATCTCATTATAGAATGTATGATCACACTTGGGTGAATATATTGTATGCCAAACATCACTTCCAGTCAGAGGTCAAGAAGGAGATGGCAGGTGGCGGTGAGTTGGCACATAGCCTCCCAACCTGATCTTCCTCTCCCACCTGTCCCAGATCTGACCCAAATCAGGCAGACTGGTAGATGAAAATCTGCCCCATTGCCTTTTTAACATTTCTTTTCATATCGTAATCACATCAATTTTGCTACATGTTGAGCATGATTATCATGATAATAGGGTTATTTTAATGATGATATCCCAATAAGGCATAACCTCTGATGTGTCCTTACTATAAAGTATAAATGCACACGAGGCCCATACTTGAGAGAAGGTCACTCTGTGACCAGTTACCTTTATTACCAAGACCTCAAGTGGTGAAGGTGGGTGGAGCTTTCCCTTTTATACCTGAAAGTCCAGGTTAGGAGTGTCTCCCACAAGTTCGCCCCTTGTGGTCAATGTTCTCAAGGTGGACAACTTAGGTCAGCTTATACATGGGTTACAATGATAGTTGAATACATGATATCACCTCCCCCCCAAAGTCTTATTGGGATCACAGGTTAAGTCTCTCTGGTGGTTTATGCTCCCTTGTAGAGCACCTGAGTTGGGGCTCCGGTTGTTGGGCACTGGCCTGAGTGTCTGCTGTTTGCGGTGCCTCAGGCCTATCTGGACTGCCCACAGTGACTGGGCTCTCCTCCACTTGGTTCCGGTGTTCGGTCACCTGTGGTGGAGTAAACTCTACGTCGTGTTCTTCCTCTGCTTCTTCTATGGGGTTGCTGAACCTCCTTTTAGTTTGATCCACATGTTTGTGGCAGATTTGTCCATTGGTAAGTTTAACTACCAAAACCCTATTCCCCTCTTTGGCAATCACAGTGCCTGCAAGCCATTTGGGCACTGCAGCGTAATTAACGACAAAAACAGGGTCATTGACATCAATACATCGTGCCCTCGCATTCCTGTCATGGTAGTCACATTGTGACTGACGCCTGCGCTCAACAATTTCTTTTATAGTAGGGTGTATAAGGGATAACCTGGTTTTGAGCGTCCTTTTCATTAGTGGCTCTGCGGGTGGAACCCCTGTGAGCGAGTGTGGTCGGGATCTATTGGCCAACAGGAGGCGTGATAAGCAACTTTGTGGGGAACCCCATTGGATTCTGAGCATCCCCTGTTTGATTATCTGCATTGCTCATTCCGCCTGGCCGTTTGAGGCCTGCTTGAACAGTGCCGTTCTGACATGGTTGATTCCATTCCCTGCCATGAAGTCCTGGAGTTCAGTGCTTGTGAAGCACGGGCCATTGTCGCTGACCAAGACATCCGGTAGACCATGGGCGGCGAACATTGCCCGTAGACTTTCTACCGTGGCAGAGGATGTGCTTGAATTTAAAATGGCACACTCAATCCATTTGGACTAGGCATCTACTACAACCAAAAACATTTTTCCCAAGAAAGGACCTGCGTAGCCCACGTGGATGCGTGACCATGGCTTGGCGGGCCAGGACCAGGGGCTAAGGGGGGCTTCCCTGGGTGTGTTGCCCAGCTGAGCACACGTGTTGCACCTGTGAACACAAAGTTCCAGGTCTGCATCTATCCCTGGCCACCAAACGTGTGACCTGGCAATTGCTTTCATCATGCCAATGCCTGGGTACTCATTGTGAAGTTCTCTGATAAACACCTCTCTGCCCATCTGGGGCATGACTGCTCAGTTTCCCCACAGTAGGCAATCAGCCTGAATCGAGAGTTCATCCTTGTGCCTATGAAACGGTTTAAATTCCTCAGAGCATGTCCCGTACGTGGCTGCCCAGTCCCCATTCAGGACACATTTCTTAACTAAAGACAGTAGCAGGTCTTTATTTGTCCAGACTTTAATCTGACGGGCTGTCACAGGTGAGCCTTCGCTTTCGAAAGCTTCAACAGCCATGACCATCTCAGCATCATGCGCGGTTTCCCCCTCAGTGGTGGCTAGTGGGAGCCTACTGAGTGCATCAGCGCATTTTCAGTGCCCGGTCTGTGCCGAATTGTGTAGTCATAGGCGGCAAGCGTGAGTGCCCACCTCTGTATGTGGGCCGATGCATTCACATTTATGGCTTTGTTGTCAGCCTAAAGGGACATTAGGGGTTTGTGATCTGTCTCCAGTTCAAATTTCCTGCTAAATAGGTACTGGTGCATTTTTTTTACTGCATATACACATGCTAGCGCTTCCTCTTCTACCATCCCATGGCCCCTTTCTGCCTGGGACAGACTTCTGGAGGCATAAGCTACCGACTGTAACTGACCATTGGCATTCACATGCTGCAACACATACCCGACCCCATAGGACGATGCATCACACGTTAAAACAAATTTCTTACACGGGTCATATAACATTAACAGTTTGTTGGAGCATAACAAATTGTGTGCTCTATCAAAAGCCCTTTCCTGGCTGTCCCCCCAGACCCAATCGTAACCTTTGCGTAGGAGCACATGTAGCGGCTCGAACAGCATGCTCAATTTGGGAAGAAAGTTACCAAAATAGTTCAGGAGCCCCAGGAACGAACGCAGCTCCGTCGTGATACGGGGTCTGGGTGCTCTCTGGATCGCTTCCGTTTTGGACGCAGTAGGTCTGATCCCGTCTGCTGCTACCCTCCTCCCCAGGAATTCTACCTCTGGAGCTAAGAAGACGCACTTCGCCTTTTTCAGTCGCAGCCCTACCCGGTCCAGTCTGCGTAGCACCTCCTCCAGGTTATGGAGGTGTTCTTCAGTATCACAAGCCGTGATGAGGATGTCGTCTTGAAAAACCACCGTCCTTGGAATCGACTTGAGGAGGCTTTCCATATTTCGCTGAAAGATCGCGGCGGCCGAACGAATCCCGAACGGACATCTGTTATACTCAAACAACCCCTTGTGTGTCATGATAGTGGTCAGCTTCTTCAACTCACTCGCCAGCTCCTGGGTCATGGAAGCTGAGGTCAGGTCCAATTTTGAAAAAAGTTTGCCACCAGATAGCTTCGCAAAGAGGTCCTCCGCTCTCGGTAGTGGGTACTGGTCTTGGAGTGACACCCGATTGATGGTGGCCTTGAAATCGCCACATATCCTGACCGACCCCCCATCCGTCTTGAACACCGGCACGATCGGGCTCACCCAGTCACTGAATTCGACTGGCGAGATGATGCCTTCCCTCAGCAGGCGGTCCAATTCGCATTCTATCTTTTCCCACATCACGTACGGCACCGCTCTGGCCCTGTGGTGTACTGGCCTGGCGTTCGGGTTTATGTGAATCATTACCTTGGCCCCCATGAAAGTGCCGATGCCGTGTTGAAATAATGAGTCAAATTTGTCCAGGACCTGTGAGCATGATACTCGCTCCACAGAAGAAATTGCATTGACATCGTCCCATTTCCAGTTCATGACAGCAAGCCAACTCCTCCCCAGCAGTGCGGGACCATCCCCCGGGACAATCCAGAGTGGCAACCTGTTCTCTGAATATTTATGGGTCATGACTACCGTGGCATTGCCTAGCACCGGAATGATCTCCTTTGTATATGTCCGTAGCTATGCGTCAATCGGCAATAACTTTGGCCTCCTGGCCTTGGACACCCACAACCTTTCGAACTGTTTGATACTCATCAGGGACTGGTTGGCCCCCGTGTCTAGCTCCATTAATACTGGGATGCCATTGAGGAGCACTTTCATCATTATCGGTGGCGTCCTGGTATATGAACTGTATATGTACTCCACATGAACTCCCTGAACTTCAGCTTCCAGCGATTTCCTCCAGTATTCATTTGGCCTCGTAGGGCTTACATCGGGCCCGTCCTCCTCGTACATCAACCTGGCTGCAAGCTTACTGCACATACACGCCAAGTGACCGCTGATTCCTGCAGGTATATTGCTGATAACTGCAAGCTCTGGCTGGGTGTTTTCCTCCACACCTCCAGCATGAGCTGGAGGCCCCATTGTTGGAAACAAAAGGTCCATTATCAGTCGATCGTCTCTGACTGTCTCTGTAACTGTCCTTAAGCGCATCATTAACAGGTGTTGATGGCCGCATTGTCCATTGCGATGCATGAATCGCTGTTCAACTAGCCATTGTCTCGGTTGAATTCCCCCTTTGGGTTCGACTACATGCTGGGGCATGTCCGATTGCCCCTGTCTGCCTAGAGAACTGTGTGCCATGTTAACAATGTTGACTCCCTGGTTGTTTGCCGCATTTGAGCCAAGATTTTTGTCATACATCATTCTGGTCTCTTCCTCCCCTGAGATAAATGTCTGGGCTATCAGAGCCGCCGCTTCCAAGGTCAAGTCTTTAGTCTCAATCAGTTTCCTGAAAACCCCAGCGTGCCCGATGCCCTCAATAAAAAAGTCTCGTAGCATCTCCGCTCTGCATGCATCTGGGAACTTACATAGGCTCACCAGTCGCCGGAGATCTGCCACGAAGTCTGGAACGCTTTGCCCCTCTCGCCGCCGGTGCGTGTAAAACCGGTGTCTCGCCATGTGCATGCTGCTCGCCGGTTTAAGGTGTTCCCCGATCAACTTACTGAGCTCTTTGAACGTCTTGTCCGCCGGCTTCTCTGGGAGTATGTTCTGGATCCACAAACCGTCAGGAGATGAGCCCTGCGTTTGTTGGACGAATCCTGTCACAACCATTCCTTAGTGACAAAACTTTGCTGTAGTCTCTCAATAAAGTCATCCCAATCATCACCAACACAGTACCTCTCTTCTGTGCTGCTAGTGGCCATGCTCGCATGGTTTAAATCCCAGTTTCTCGTCGCCAGTGATATGTCCTTACTATACAGTATAAATGCACACGAGGCCCATACTTGAGAGAAGGTCACTCTGACCAGTTACCTTTAATACCAAGACCTCAAGTGATGAAGGTGGGTGGAGCTTCCCCTTTTATACCTGAAAGTCCAGGTTAGGAGTGTTTCCCATAAGTTCGCCCCTTGTGGTCAATGTTCTCAAGGTGTACAACTTAGGTCAGCTTATACATGGGTTACAATGATAGTTGAATACATGACAACCTCAAACTTCGATGGAGTGTGAAAAGACAATTGAAACTTTCCACAGAGGTTGGTGAATGTGGGTTGGATGGTCAAGGGAGGCAGTGGGAGCTGATTGTATCAGTGATACTACCTAGACACTGGGACAAGACAGATGGACCACAATTGTCTTTTCTGGTCCTGTACATTCCTATCTTCCTGTGTTGAAAAGTAGCAGGCTGAATTCTTTACTGGCATTTTTGAGGAGTCACTGATATGGTAAGTTGTAACTTTAGTTGGCTCCATTGATTTATTTCAATGATAACACTGCAGTAAATACAATGTGCAAGTTTTCCTTTTCAGGTAATTGTGCTGTATCAGTTGTAAACCTTCTCTTAGACAAGCGTTCCCTTCACCTTACATAGTAAAAGAACAATAAGTTAGCATTCAATGTATTGGACTCCATGATATCCATGCAGTTTCAATTTCAAGATTTGATCTGCGAGGATTGGACTTGCTTCTTGTGTACAGACTGGCAGCATGAGGCGATATCTATCAACCTATTTTATTGACCATTTTAGTATAAAGCCCTGAATTCACTGAAAAACAACGTTGATCGCATTATTCTGCTGCACCTGGGGCTGATTTGACTATTAGTCTGCCCTTTGGATTGCGCATTCAATCAAGTTCCTGTCTACCCATTCTGGTGGTCTAGCTGAAGAAGAGTAGGGTGTCCTCTAGTTATTCTGGCCACATCCCTCCCTCGCTCAACATCATCAAAAGCAGGTTAATTGGACAGGCATTTCTTCCTGCTTATGGAATCTAACTGTGTGAAAAAATGGATGCCATGTTTATCAACAGTCACTGCGTCTAAATTAAATTTGTTGATGTGAAGAGTTTTGATCTTTTCCAGAGAGATATAATAAAGCACTAAAGAAATGCAGGCTTTATTTAGATGCTTTCTTTAATGAAGTCATTAAGGACAGAGAAAAATTAAGGTATTTTGGAGTTTATTGGGGCCGAAATTGCCCCTTCCCTTAAGGCCTGTTACCGTCGCAAATCGGCGGCCACGTTGCAGAGTAGAATGGCCGCCAATTTTTCGTGGAATGGCCGCCATTTTGAAAATTCTGCTGCTGCGGTATCCCCGGCAGTGTCATGCTCCCCCACTACCACTCCAATGCTGCCGAGCCGTCCTAAGTGCGCCATCAGAACGCGCACCGCCAATGTTCCTCCCGATCGCGAAATTTCACCAAGAAAATCTTGCTCCTGCCACTCGGTGCCACTGACAGCTTTTTCTGTTGGTGCACTGTGCTTGGAGTGTGCAAAAATGGCAGTGCCATTAAAGGGGAGGACCTATTGGCGCGGCCGCCATCTTATTTTTTTTGTCGGCCTATTGCCATGTCGGCCAGACTATTGTGCGCCCGTATTCAGCCGGTCCGTCAACAGGCAGCCTGGCATTCCGTCTTATGTGCCAGGCTGCTGGCCCGGCTGAAATTCTCCCTGATTGCCCAGTGGACCTAGCTAAATAATGGCAGCGACTCTCCCCTTTAAGTGAAGGGGAGAGATATAGTGACGCGCCAGCGTGATGACGTCACCAGCGCTACACTGATGAATGACAGCCGCAAACAGTCTGCCCGCCCCCAACCTCCGCCCCTCTAGTGTGCGAACCTCCGCTCACCACCGCACTTTCACATTATGACCGACTTCCGGGCCGTTGTAAAAAAAAGCCAAAGAGCGGAATTTCACTCAAGAGGCCACCGCATCAAACGCATCGGTAAAAACATCTGAAACAGGGTAGGTACGCCGTGTTTCCAGCGGTGCGCAATGGTCTGCATGGAGTGGAAAGACTTCACCACGTTGCATTTGATTGGTTTTAATAGCCACGTGGTGCTCAATTACCAGGCCTGTAATGCTGTTAGAAATTGTTCTGGGTTGGAGTGCATAGTGGCACACTGTGTTAGAACTGCAATGAACTGTACCAAAGTAGCAAGAAGTGGCTTGTGATTCTTGACAAAGGGAATTAATTATCTCAGGCAAGTCCTTGTGGGAAGACATCCAGTATAAAATACCAGCACTTCCTCACAGGGGGAGGAAGAGGGACCAGGGGCAAGAAGGCAGGACTGGGAGGGGCAAGAGAAAACAATCAAAGTGAGTGGCTGAAGTTTTGGACCATTTATTTCTCAGTTAAATGGGTGTGTGGCTCAGGACACTGCAAAAAGTACAGGGAGAGAATAAATACTTGACAAAAACTTACATATGAAGCAAATAATTGGCTTTGAATTTCTTTCTGAGTATGTAATGAACAATAAAATGTTGGCAATGAAAAGCAAAATACTGTAGCTGGTGAAAATCAGAAAGTAAAACAGAAAATATGAGAAACACTCAGTAGGTTCTGATGAAAGGTCATTGATTGAAACTTAACCTCTCTCCACAGATGCTGCCTGACCTGCTAAGTGTTTCCAGCATTTTCTGTTTTAATAAAATGTTGGTGTTGGTTTAAGTGATTCCAGAGTAATCTCTGATGGTTAATATAGAGTAAAAGAACTTGTAAAGCCTTTCAAATCCTCACTTCACTGTTGTTAAGTGGGTAAACATAGCCAACTTACACACAGCAAGGTCTCACAAGACAGCAACAGAGCTAAATTACCACTGCAATATGTGTGCGCACTAAGTCCGTGCAGCAGAGCTGGTCTCCAGTCGTCCTGGTTAACTCTTGCCACTGGACCAAGACCGAGCTCTGTCAAGCCCGTGTGGTGGCTGATGTGCAACGGTCACCACACATTAAAAAAATCCACGCACAGGCATCTTCCACCCTTCAATGGAGTTCAGAACTGGAACATCGGGTCCTTCATTGAAACATCTGTGAACTCATGTGGAAGCAAGTTATCCTCGTTCAAGGGACCGCCTATGATGATGATGATGGTGTGCGAGTGCATTAAGTGACAGCTGGAAAAAGCACATAAAAGCACATAAATACACACACGTTACACTTGCTTCCTTGCCTAAGGAAAAGGCTCTTGCTGACACCATTTTGTGCAGAGATTTTGCTTTCAGGAGCTTGCAGGTGATTTCTGCAACCTCTGAAACTACTCCCACCACATTGCTAGTCACTCTCATTCCATTGGAGGATTGTGCCTCTGATCTCCACTTTAGCTGGCATTGATAAGATCAACATGGCTGCTGCTTATGCTGTCTCACCTTGGACCTCAGATTCCAACCCAGCACCAACACCAGCCACACCAACAACACCAGTAGCAACACCAGCAGCACAACATCAGCAGCCTTCTCCTCACCCACCTGCTGCTCCACAGAAGAGAGGGAATCAGCACAGGGCTGCACCGCTCCGGAGGCGATACCCCCGACACAGGGTGTACAGGCAGAGGGTGAGCTTCCTCAACATGACTGAGCAGCAATTCTTCAGGAGGCTCCAGCGATTGCACCAGGTCACCGCAGACATTTGCAGCTTGCTGGAACATGACCTGCTGCCCAGAGGACCTGCTGGACATGCCTTATCAGTCACCACCGCCCTCAACTTCTTCGCCTCAGACTCCTTCCAGGGAGCTGCAGCAGACATTTGCAGTCTCGCAGTCGGCTGCCCACAGATGCATCACCCAGGTGACCATGTTTGACAAGTCAGCTGCTTGTGTAAACTTTGCCACTGATGAAGCTGGTGTTACTGAGCGGCTGCTCGGCTTTGCAGCTCCGGCTTCCCACAGGTGCAGGGCATCATCGACTACACACATGTGGCCATCAGGGCACCCCCACATCACCCAGGAGAGTTTGTGAAACCGCAAGGGCTTCCACTCCCTCAATGTGCAGCTCATCTGCAACCATAAAAAGATTATCATGCATGTGTGTGCCAGATTCCCAAGCAGCTGTCATGACTCTTTCGTGCTATGCCAGTCCATCCTCCCTCAGCTCTTCACACCTCCAAACAGACCGGCTGGCTGCTTGGAGACAAAGGCTGTCCTGAAGACGTGGCTGATGAAACCATTGAGGAGGCCAAGCAATGAGGCCGAGGAGCGCTATAATGACAGCCACATGTCCACCAGGTGTGTCATAAGCAATTGGCATCCTGAAAATGCGCTTCAGATGCCTTGACAGATCTGTTCGAGTCCGTCAGTATGCACCAACCAGGGTCCCCAGAATCATTGTTGTATGCTGCACACTGCACAACATAGCACAGATGCGAGGATTGGAGCTGCAGGAGGAGCAAGGTGCAGAATGCACAGCCAGAGGAGGAGGAGGAGCAGGTGGAACATGAGGAGGAGGAGGAGATGGCACCAGCAGCAGCGCACGTTGTTGCCGGGAGGTCTGGGATGACCTCATAATGGCCCAATTTATTAACTTGCACTAGTGCACCCATATGATTCCCAGACACAGTTCCAACTTCCACCGCCCCAACATCAACACAAAGCAGTCCTGCAATGACCAAGCCATTCCTATCATCCAAACCCCCATTGCTCAAAGGTTAAGTAATGTCTCACCATTCACTCCAACTCACAAAGCCAGGTAGCAGGCAAAAATAGACAAGACGGGGAAGTGGTACAAAGAAATACATTTATGTACATCACAAATAGAACTGATTTTTAACACTAAATTTCTGCATACACCCATGTATGAGGGCCTTGGAGTGCAGTTCCACAGATCCCTGAAGGTAGCAGGCCAGATACATAAGTTGGTTAAGAAAGTGTTATGTATGGAGAAAGAGTCAGACTGAACACTGTGAGCTCAAAGTAACGTGTGACCTTAGTCTTTTATTGCAGGTCTCCAAAGTGCCTCTCCAATCTGTGAGGCCTCCTTAAATACCTGTGCTCCCAAGGGATTATGGGATCCCTTGGGACTCCAGCGGATGAACCCTCTGGTGGCTGTACAGAGTAAATACAAGTTTACATGTATAACAACACTCCCCCCCTGCAAAGTCAATAGTGTAACTATTTACAATGTGAGTCGATCTGGGGCCCTTCTTGCCCTGGTTGATCATCTCGGTGTGAAAGCTGGTATTGTTGAGTTATTTGTTGGGCCCTCGCTGGGCTGCTGTGCAGCTGGCCTTGCTGGGTTGCCTGGTGTGTTGGATCCTGCTGGGCTGCTGTTGATGATGGGTTCTGCTTCGTGGTCAACCGTGGTGCCGGTTGCCACTGGTGTGCATGTTGGGGGATCAAAAAAGGTAGGGTCCAAGGTGGGTTGCTCAGGATAGTCTGTGAATCTGAGTTTGATTTGGTCCAAGTGTTTCCGGTGAATGAGTCCATTTGAAAGTTTGACCCGAAACACCCTGCTCCCCTCTTTGGCCACGACTGTGCCAGGAAGCCACTTGGGACCTTGTCCATAATTAATACAGATACAAGATAATTGATTACAATCTCATGTGACACAATTGCGCTATCATGGTACGTACTTTGTTCAAGCCACCTCCTCTCTACCTGTTCATGTAGATCAGGATGAAACATAGAAACATAGAAAAATAGAAAATAGGTGCAGGAGTAGGCCATTCGGCCCTTCGAGCCTGCACCGCCATTCAATGAGTTCATGGCTGAACATGCAACTTCAGTACCCCATTCCTGCTTTCTCGCCATACCCCTTGATCCCCCTAGTAGTAAGGACTACATCTAACTCCTTTTTGAATATATTTAGTGAATATATATATGAACTAACGAGAGCCTTGTCTTAAGTACTCTTTTCATGAGCAGTTCAGCAGGTGGGATCCCAGTGAGCGAGTGGGTCTCATGCGGTAGCGAAACAGGACTCGGGTTAGGCGAGTCTGCAGTGAGCCTTCAGTTACCCGCTTCAGACCTTGCTTGATGGTTTGCACTGCTCTCTTTGCCTGACCATAGGGCGCTGGTTTAAACGGGGCAGATGTGACATGTTTGATCGCGTTACGGGTCATGAATTCTTTGAACTCAGCACTGGTGAAACATGGCCCGTTGTCGCTCACCAGGACATCAGGTAGGCCATGTGTGGTAAGCATGGCCCGCAGGCTTTCAGTGGTGGCAGCGGACGTGCGAGTCGACATTATTTCACTTTCAATCTATTGTGTTCCTAACACAGATGAGACTGCACACAGGGAGGTTAAAGTAACAGTGACCTCAGTCTTTAATAAGACACTCCAGAGTGAGGAACAGGCCTTAGGGGCCTGCTTATATACAGTGCTCCCAAGCGATGCTGGGATCCCTTGGAACTCCAGGGGATGCGCTCCCTGATGGCGGAACGTGGGAGTGCATGCTTTACCGATACACAACATCACTCCCCACCAAAGTCTAAGTTGAAACTATTTACAAGGTGAGGCGGTCGGGAGCCTTTCTTTAACTGGTGGACAGCCTCGGTACAAATGCCTGTTCTGGTGTGCTGGCTGTAGCCTCGCTGGGCTGGCATGTTGTTGGCCCTGCAGGGCTGCTGCATGAGCCTGGCTTTGCTGGGCTTTTGAGCATGATGGATTCGATTTCCTGGTCCAGCGTGGTGCCGTTGATTCTTTGGGTGTGTGTTGTGGACTCGAAAAAGTGTCTGCTGTGGGTTGTTTAGGGCAGTCTGTGAACCGCAGCCTCGTTTGGTCCAGGTGCTTTCTGCAAATGTGTCCATTGTCTCGTTTGACTACAAACACCTTACTCCTTTTTAGCTATCACCGTGCTCGTGATCCACTTGGGACCATGTCCATAGTTTAGCAAATACACAGGGTCATTCAGATCAATTTCCCGTGACACAGTGGCGATACCAGCGTTTACATTTTGTTGCTGCCGCCTGCTCTCTACCTGATCATGCAGGTTGGGGTGAACCAGCGAGGGTCTGGTTTTAAGTGTCCTTTTCATGAGTAGCTCAGTCGGGGGCACCCCTTTGAGCGAGTGGTCTCGTGCGGTAACTGAGCAGTACTCGGGACAGGCGGGTTTGGAGTGAGCCTTCTGTGACTCGTTTAAGGCTCTGTTTGATTGTTTGTACTGCCCACTCTGCCTGCCCATTGGAGGCTGGTTTAAACTGGGCCGAGGTGACATGTTTGATCCCATTGCGGGTCATGAATTCTTTAAATTCGACACTGGTGAAACATGGCCCGTTGTCACTGACCAGTGTGTCAGGCAGGCCGTGGGTGCAAACATGGCCCTCAGGCTTTCAATGGTGGTGGTGGCGGTGCTTCCTGACATTATTTCACATTCAATCCATTTTGAAAAAGCATCCACCACCACCAGGAACATTTTACTGAGAAACGGGCCCGCATAGTCAACATAGATCCTTGACCATGGTCTGGAGGGCCAGGACCACAAACTTAGTGGTGCCTCTCTGGGCGTATTGCACAACTGAGCACACACGCTGCATTGCCGCACACAGGACTTTAAGTCAGAGTCGATACCGGGCCACCCCACGTGGGATCTGGCTATCACTTTCATCATTACTATACCCGGGTATGTGCTGTGGAGATCCGAGATGAACGTCTCCCTGCCCTTTTTGGATAGCACTACGCGGTTACCCCATAACAGGCAGTCTGCCTGAATGGACAGCTTGTCCTTTCGCCGCTGGAACAGCTTGATTAGCTCTTGCATTTCATCGGGGATGCTGGCCCTGCTCTCATGCAGTACACAGTTTTTTACTAGAGACAGCAGAGGATCTTGGCTGGTCCAAGTCCTAATTTGGCGGGCCGTGACAGATGATTTATCATTTTCAAACGCTTCCACGACCATCAACAAGTCTGCGGGCTGCGCCACCATCAACAAGTTTGCAGGCTGCGCCATTTCCACCCCGTGGTGGGCAATGGTAGCTGACTGAGAGCATCTGCACAGTTCTCGGTGCCTGACCTGTGGCGGATGGTATAGTTATACACTGATAGCGCGAGTGCCCACCTTTGTATGCGGGCTGAGGCATTGGTATTTATCCCCTTGTTTTCCGCGAACAGGGATATGAGGGGCTTGTGATCGGTTTCCAGCTCAAATTTGAGGCCAAACAGGTACTGATGCATTTTCTTTACCCCGAACACACACGCTAATGCCTCTTTCTCAATCATACTGTAGGCCCTCTCGGCCTTAGACAAGCTCCTGGAGACATAGGCGACAGGTTGCAACTTCCCCGCAACGTTAGCTTGTTGTAATACACACCCAACTCCATGTGATGACGCATCACATGCTAGCACAAGTCTTTTACACGGGTTATACAATACAAGCAGCTTGTTGGAGCATAAAATGTTTCTGGCTTTCTCAAAATCAATTACTTGTTTTTTTCCCCATATCCAGTTCTCACCTTTACGCAATAATACATGTAGGAGCTCTAAGAGGGTGCTTAACCCCGGTAGGAAGTTACCAAAATAGCTCAGGAGACCCAGGAACGACCGCAGCTCCGTGACGTTCTGTGGCCTGGGCGCATTCCTGATAGCCTCTGTCTTGGCGTCTGTGGGCTGAATGCCATCCGCCGCAATCTTTCTCCCCAAAAACTCCACTTCTGTTGCCATAAAGACACATTTCAACCTCTTCAGCCGCAGCCCTACGTGATCCAGTCGCTGGAGGACCTCTTCCAGGTTTTGTAGGTGCTCAACGGTGTCCAGACCCGTGACCAATATGTCGTCCTGAAACACGACCATGCGTGGTACCTACTTGAGTAGGCTCTCCATGTTTCTCTGGAAGAACGCTGCAGCCGACCGAATTCCAAACGGGCATCTGTTGTAGATGAACAGTCCCTTGTGGGTGTTGATACAGGTGAGGCCCTTCGAAGACTCCTCCAGCTCCTGCATCATGTAGGCCAAAGTCAGGTTGAGCTTGGTGAACGTCTTTCATCCTGCCAGCGTCGCAAATAGGTCGTCTGCCTTAGGTAGCGGGTATTGGTCCTGTAGCGAGAAACAATTAATAGTTACTTTATAATCGCCGCAAATCCTGACCATGCCATCACTTTTGAGTACTGGAACAATCGGGCTAGCCCACTCGCTGAATTCCACTGGGGAGATGATGCCCTCGCGTTGCAGCCTGTCCAGCTCGATTTCTACTCTCTCCCTCATCATGTGAGGCACCGCTCGCGTCTTGTGGTGAATGGGTTGTGCTTCTGGGACCAAGTGGATCCGCACCTTGGCCCCGGAAAAGTTTCCAATGCTTGGCTCAAAAAGGGAAAGAAATTTGTTAAGAACCTGGGTACATGAGGCCTCATCGACATGTGATAGCGCTCGGATGTCATCCCAGTTCCAGCGGATTTTGCCCAGCCAGCTCCTTCCAAGCAGTGTGGGGCCATCGCCCGGGACAATCCAGAGTGGCAGTTCATGCACCGTGCCCTCGTAGGTGACCTTGACCATGGCACTGCCCAGGACAGTGATAAGCTCTTTGGTGTACGTTCTCAGTTTTGTGTGGATGGGGCTCAGGGCTGGTCTGAGTGCCTTGTTGCACCACAGTCTCTCAAACAGCTTTTTACTCATGATGGATTGGCTAGCGCAAGTGTCCAGTTCCATGGCTATTGGTAAGCCATTCAATTTTACATTTAGCATTATAGGTGGACATTTCGTCAAAAATGTGTGCACCCTGTGTACTTCAGCATCTGCCTCCTCTCTCTGAGGCTTGAAATTGCTTTGATTCACCATGGACCGATCTTCCTATGCCACGTGGTGGTTAGCAGGTTTTGCAAAGCTTGCAGCTCGTCTGCAAGCTCGTTAGAGGTGCCCCATTATTCCACAGCTCTTGCAAACATATCCTTCGAAGCAGCATGAATAGGCTGAATGGAAGCCTCCACAATGCCAACAAGGTGTGAATTGCCTTGCATTCATCCTTTGTTGCAGACTCTGAGTCATCTGGGTCACATGAGGCCTGCTGGCAGTTGCAGACACGTGGTTTCTGCCCTGTACATTTCTGCTCGCAAACACAGTTCGAGCTAATTTATGAACATTGCTAGCACCTGTGTGCTGATCGATTTATTTGTTGTTATCACTGGTGGACATAAACGCCTGTACTATCGCCTTACTGAGAGTCGGTGTCTCTGCAGTCATAAGTTTTCGTAGGATGGTCTCATGGCCAATGCCCAGTATAAGAAAGCCTCTGAGCACTTGCTCCAGGTAACCATCAAACTCACATTGTCCTGCAAGTCGCCTTAGCTTGGCGATGTAGCTCGCCACTTCCTGACCTTCAGATCGCTGGCACGTGTAGAACTGATACCTCGCCATCAGCACGCTCTCCCTCGGGTTAAGATGCTCCAAAACCAGTGTACACAGCCTCTCATACGACTTATCTGTGGGTATCACTGGAGCCAGAAGATTCTTCATGAGGCTGTAGGTCGGTGCTTCGCAGACCGTGATGAGGACCGCTCCCCTTTTTGCAGCGCTTCCTTCTCCGTCCAGCTCCTTGGCTACAAAGTACTGGTCTAGCCATTCGACATAGGCTTCCCAGTCCTCACCCTCCGAGAACTTCTCCAGGATGCCCACAGTTTGCTGCATCTTTGCATTGGATTTGTATACTCGTCGCCAGTTATTGTGTTCCTAACACAGATGAGACTGCACACAGGGAGGTTAAAGTAACAGTGACCTCAGTCTTTATTAAGACACTCTGGAGTGAGGAACAGTGCTCCCAAGGGATGCTGGGATCCCTTGGGACTTCAGCGGATGCGCTCCCTGGTAGCGGAACATGGGAGTGCATTCTTTACAGATACACAACACAATCCACTTGGAGTACGTGTTTACAACCACAAGGAACATTTTACCCAAGAACAGGCCTGCATAGTCAACGTGTACCCTAGACCACGGTTTGGAGGGCCAAGACTATAAACTTAGCGGCGCCTCCCTGGGTACATTGCTTAACTGCAAGCATGTATTACATCTGTGAACACAGGACTCTAAGTCCGCATCGATACCGGGCCACCACACGTGGGATCTGGCTATCGCTTTCATCATTATGATGCTTGGGTGGGTCCTGTGGAGGTCATTGTTGACTACACGATTGCCCCACAGAAGGCAGTCTGCCTGTATAGACATTTCATCTTTGCGCCGCTGGAACGGCTTAATCTCTTCCTGCATTTCCACTGGGACACTGGACCAGCTCCCGTGAAGCACACGGCTTTTGACTAGGGATAACAAGGGGTCCTGGCTCGTCCAGGCTTTGATCTGCCGGGCAGTGACGGGTGATTGCTCACTCTCAAATGCTTCCATAACCATGGCTAGATCTGCAGGCTGCGCCATTTCCACCCCCGTGGTGGGCAATGGCAGTCTACTGAGAGCATCTGCACATTTTTCTGTGCCTGGCCTGTGGCGGATGGCATAGTTGTATGTGGACAACGTGAGCGCCCATCTCTGGATGCGGGCCGATGCATTGGTATTTATCCCTTTACTCTCAGAAAACAGGGATGTTAGTGGCTTGTGGTCAGTTTTCAAGTCGAATTTTAGTCCAAACAGGTATTGATGCATTTTCTTTACCCCATAGACACACGCTAATGTTTCTTTCTCAATCATGCTGTAGGCTCTCTCAGCCTTAGACAGACTCCTGGATGCATAAGCAACCGGTTGCAGTTTCCCGAAATCATTAGCTTGTTGCAATACATACCAGACGCCATATGACAACGCATCACATGCTAGTAGCAAACGCTTACATGGTTCATACAACAGAAGCAACTTGTTTGAACATAACAATTTTCTCGCTTTAACAAAGGCATTTTCTTGGCTTTTGCCCCAAACCCATTTGTCCGCTTTTGGTAGTAAGACATGTAGTGGTTCTAACAGTGTGCTGAGACCCGGTAAGAAATTACCAAAGTAGTTCAGGAGTCCCAGAAACGACCGCAGCTCCGTCATGTTCTGTGGCCTCGGTGCGTTCTCGATTTCCTCCGTCTTCGCTTTGGTGGGTCTGATGCCTTCCACCGCAATCCTCCTTCCCAAGAACTCCACTTGAGGCGCCAGCATTTTAACCTGAGCCCCACATGGTTGAGTCGACTAAGAACCTCCTCCAGGTTCTGCAGATGCTAGACTGTGTTCCGACCTGTGACCAAGATGTCGTCCTGGAAGACCACGGTGTGCGGGACCGACTTCAGTAAACTTTCCATGTTTCTCTGGAATATCGCCTCCGCCGATCTAATTGCAAACGGGCATCTGTTATAAATAAAAAGACCTTTGTGCATGTTGATGCAGGTGAGACTCTTCGATGATTCCTCCAGCTCCTGCATCATGTAGGCTGAAGTCAAATCCAGCTTCGTGAACATCTTTCCTCCCGCCAGCGTTGCAAAGAGGTCGTTGGCCTTTGGTAGTGGGTATTGGTCCTGCAGGGAGAAACAATTGATAGTTACTTTGTAATCGCCACAGATTCTGACGGTGCCGTCTCCCTTGAGGAAAGGAACGATCGGGCTCGCCCACTCATTGAACTTGATCGGTGAAATGATGCTCTCTCTTTGCAGCCGGTCTAGCTCGATCTCTACCCTTTCTCTCATCATGTACGGTACTGCTCTCACCTTGTGAAGGATGGGTCGCACCCTCGGAATTAGTTTGATCTTCACTTTTGCTCCTTGGAATTTCCCGATGCCTGGTTCGAACAGCAAAGGAAATTTGTTTAAGACCTGGGCACACAAAGTGTCGTCAGTGGGCGATAGCGCTCGGATGTCATCCCAATTCCAACGTATCTTTCCCAGCCAGCTCCTGCCGAGCAGCGTGGGACCATCGCCCAGTACCAACCAGAGTGGTAGCTTGTGCACTGCTCCATCGTAGGAGACCTTTACGGTAGCACTGCCGATTACGGGAATCTTTTGTGTAAGTTCTTAGTTTCGTGCCAACTGGAGTTAAGACTGGCCTTGAGGTCTTGTTGCACCACAATCTTTCGAAAATCTTGTTGCCCATGATGGACTGGCTCGCGCCCGTGTCCAGTTCCATTGACACTGGGAGTCCATTTAGTTCAACATTCAGCATTATCGGGAGACAATTCATGGTGAATATGTGCACCCCATGTACCTCTGCCTCCTCGGTCTGAGGCTCTGGTTCGTTGTCATCCTCCGTGGATCTGTCCTCCTCTACAACATGGTGGTTTGCAGGTTCAGCAGGATTTGCAGCTCACCTGCACATACATTGGAGGTGTCCCATTGTTCCACAGCCCTTGCAAGCGTACCCTTTGAATCGGCATGAATGGAAACGATGATCACCCCCGCAGCGCCAACAAGTGTTAATGGCCTTGCATTCATCACCCTTGATGGTGGACTCTGAGACATCTGTGGACGTGCAGCTGCAGGCATATGTAACCTGCCCTGTACGTTATGATTCAAAAACAACATCACTTGTTCACAGTACTTGTAGCAGCACTTGTGTGCTGAGAGATTTTCTTAGTATTGTCACTGGTGGCAATGAACGCCTGGGTATCGCTATGGCCTTACTCAAGGTTGGGGTCTCTACAATCAAAAGTTTGTGAAGTATGGTTTCGTGGCCAATGCCAAGTACGAAAAAGTCTCTGAGTATGTGCTCCCAATGTCCTTCAAATTCGCAATGTCCTGCAAGGCGTCTTAGCTCGGCGACATAACTCGCCATTTCCTGACCTTCAGAGCTGTAAGTGTAGAACCAGTACCTCGCCATCAGAACGCTTTCCTTTGGGTTCAAATGCTCTCGGACCAGTGTGCACAACTCATCATACAATTTCACCGTGGGTTTCGCTGGAGTGAGCAGATTCTTCATGAGACCATAAGTTGGTGCCCCACAGACGGTGAGGAAGATCGCCCTTCGTTTGGCAGCGCTCTCTTCCCCATCTAGCTCATTGGCCATGAAGTATTGGTCAAGTTGCTCCACAAAAGTTTCCCAATCATCTCCCTCTGAGAATTTCTCCAGGATGCCCACTATTCTCTGCATCTTTGGTTTCGCTATCTGTATCTCATCGACAGTTGTTATGTTTGGAGAAAGAGTCAGACTGAACATTGTGCGCTCAAAGTAATTATGGGATCCCTTGGGACTCCAGGGGATGAGCCCTCTGGTGGCTGTACAGAGTAAATACATGTTTACATATATAACAGAAGGCATATGGAATACTAGCCTTTATTAGTCGAGACATGGAATACAAGAGTAAGGATGTTATGCTTGAACTGTATAAAACATAGTAAGGTCGCAGCTGGAGTACTGTGTGTAGTTCTGGTCACCACATTACAGGAAAGATATGATTGCACTGGAAAGCATGCAGAGGAGATTTACAAGAATGTTGGCTGGACTGGAGAATTTTAGCTATGAGGAAATATTGGAGATGATCGGTCTGTTTTCTTTGCAACAGAGGAGGCTGAGCAGAGACCTGATTGAGGTGTATAAAACTATGAGGGGCCTGGATAGAGTGGATAGGGAGAACCTGTTTCCCTTTGCAGAGGGGTCAACAACCAGGGGACATAGATTTAAAGTAATTGGGGGGAGGTTTAGAGGAGGTATGAGGGGAAATTTCTTCACATAAGGGTAGTGGAGATCTGGAACTTACTGCCTTAAAGGGTGATAGAGGCAGAAACACTTAAAGTGCCATAACCTACAGGGTTACGGACCAAGAGCTGGAAAGTGGGATTAAGCTGGATAGCTCTTTGTCGGCCACGCGGACACATTGGGCCGAAATGGCCTCCTTCCGTGCTGTAAATTTCTATGATTCTCTGATTCAATGATACCCTTGTACATCTATGATTGTGTCTTTTTTATTTTCCGCGCGCTTCTATGAGGTGCAACCCCTGTGGCTGCAGCAGAGGTAGAGGCAGACTGCTCACTTCCCTGCTGCAACTGCTTTGACACTTTTGGCAGACACCTTTTGGGTTTGGGAGCCGGTGAGGGCCCCGCCAAAAACTGTGCAGAGGCAGACTTGGTCATCAGCATCCAAGGCAGCATATGGGTCTCTGAGGGGGAGGCAATGGGGAAGAATTGGGATCGCTTTCCGCAGAACCCTCACTTCCATGTGCCCTCTCACCATCAACCCGCTCATGGACCACCTGCACCTCCCTGCTAGCAAGGAGCTGGGGAGCACCTTGCTGCACAGCAGAGGAGCGATGAAAACCCAAGTCTACATTAGCATCCTTCCTCGAGATGAGGTCAATGAGAGTCTGCAATCTCTTGTCCACAGCAAGCATGTTCTCATTCAACTGGCACATTAGCTGCTCCATGCAGGTGGCCATCTTTTCCATGGAACAGACGTCGTTGTCCCCATCACTTGCGAGATGGTGGTCATCATGTTGGAGATGAACTCCTCCATTCTCTGTGCAGTCGCACACATTATGGCTGCTAAAGCTGCCAGAGCCTCACGCATTTGTTGCTGCTTCTCCAAGATCACCCTCTTTCTCAACGGCCCCCAAGGTTCAGCTTCTGCATGCAGTTGTGCAGAGCTGGGAATGTCCTGTGCCCTCCAGCGAGGACTCCCCACTGCTGTCCCTGTCTCCACCATCTGCTCCTGCTCACTTGTGATCTGCGAGACACCAGATGACAACACTATTCTATGGGCCCAAAATTCATCGACATACCGCCCACTACTGCCCGCTTACCGCCCAAAAATGAAATTTCGGTGAAAAAACACCGACATACCGTCGACATACTGCTCGGCAGAATATTCATCATTGACAGAGCGGTATGCACCCGCTATGCAGAACCGCCCACATACTGCCCAAAAAATCCGAGTTTCATGGCATACTGCCGACATACCACTGGAGCTGCGTACCATCCTGGAAAAGGTGGTTTTACGTGATGTTAAGTCGGCGGTAGTGCTCGGAGCCGCCATTTTGAAATCGGGAACAGTCAACTAAAACAGCACCTCTGTATTTCTGAGGTGAACGGTGAATTTACAGTGCGATTTATAGTGGGGAAGGTATTTTTATTGGTACTGAGTACATTATTAAGATCAAAGGCATTTTAGTTATTTTTTTTAATTGAAAAATCTTCTGGAGATTTAAAAAGAATGGGGCCTGTACTATCTCAGTCTGTATTGCTGACTACCTGTCTAATGGAGGATCCAGATGGGAGAAGGTTTATTCAGCAGAGTTACCAGGGTAATGGAGGAGGCCGCAGACTGATGAGGAGGAGGAGGCCTTACCCCCAAAGGATGTTCAGGGAGAAGCGCTCATACTTGGACCTGACCGATCGACAGTGCGTTCGAAGGCTGCGCTTCTGAAAAGAGGTGATCAATGAGATTTTCCAGCTCATTAAGGCAGACTTGCAGCCCAGTGCCACCAAGATGAAGGTGACTGCGACACTTTCCTTTTATGCATGTGGCTCTTTTCAGGCATCAGCTGGGGACATATGCTGTATTTCTCAGTATGCTACTCATCGGTGCATTTGACAGGTATCATCATATCATCATAGGCAGTCCCTCGGAATCGAGGAAGATTTGCTTCCACTCCTGAAGTGAGTTCTTTGGTGGCTGAACAGTCCAATATGAGAGCCACAGACTCTGTCACAGGTGGGACAGACAGTCGTTGAGGGAAGGGGTGGGTGGGACTGGTTTGCCGCACGCTCTTTCCGCTGTCTGAGCTTGATTTCTGCATGCTCTCGGCATTGAGACTCGAGGTGCTCAGCGCCCTCTCGGATGCACTTCCTCCACTTAAGGCGGTCTTGGGCCAGGGACTGCCAGGTGTCAGTGGGGATGTCGCACTTTATCAGGGAGGCTTTGAGGGTGTCCTTGTAACGTTTCCGCTGCCCACCTTTGGCTCATTTGCCGTGAAGGAGCTCGGAGTAGAGCATTTGCTTTGGGAGTCTCGTGTCTGGCATGCGATCTGTTGTGTATGAAATAACTCGATAGACTGAATACTGTAAACTAACACAGGTACAAACCTGGCTCTGCTTTATTGGGGCCCAAAGTGATTACATTACATGATGGCTTGCTTTTTATACCTGGACCGCACACCTGTACATACAGCCCAATGACCTCCGACAGTGGCACCACCTGGTGGCTAGTAACCCCAAGCATACATGCATAATAATATCCCTCTTTAAGATATTAATAACAGTCTTTTTACAGATTGAGATGGTCCGGGGCTTTCCGCTCCCGAGTTGGTCGTCTCAGTTCAACTCCAGTCTTGGGTGAGTGTTCTGAGTCAGTTATGACTGGGGGCTGGGCAGCCGATCTGATGGGAGTGGCAATGACCATGTCAGGGATTGAAAGTCCAGATTCATTGATGACAGCGGAGTCCTCTGATGACTGAGGGTAGGTTGGTTGTTCACTGACTATGTCTTCCTCAGACTGTTCCGGTTTATCCGTGTGCCGCAGCTTTATCTGATCAACATGTTTCCTGCGTGTTTGCCCATTCTTGAGCTTGATGATAAACACTCTGTTACCCTCCTTGGCCGTAACAGTACCGGCAATCCACTTGGGACCGTGACCATAATTTAGTACATACCCAGGATCGTTAACAGAAATGTCGCGTGACACAGCAGTGTGATCATGATACCACTGCTGACTTTGACGTCTGTATTCAACATTATTGTTCAAGTCAGGGTGGACAAGAGAGAGCTTGGTCTTGAGACCTCTCTTCATCAATAGTTCAGCAGGGGGGACCCCGGTAAGCGTGTGGGGTCTTGTCCTGTAACTAAGCAATATGCATGACAAGCAAGTCTGCAGTGAACCTTGAGTTACACGTTTCATACTCTGCTTGATGGTTTGGGCAGCACGCTCTGCTTGACCATTAGATGTGAATTTAAATGGTGCTGACCTCACATGTTTGATACCATTGAGTTTCATGAACTTCTGAAACTCCAGACTAGTGAAGCAAGGTCTGTTGTCGCTTACAACGATGTCGGGCAGACCATAAGTGGCAAACATGACACGAAGGCTCTCAATGGTAGCTGTGGATGTACTGGATGACATGATTATACACTCTATCCACTTGGAATATGCATCCACCACAACTAAAAACATCTTTCCCAGGAAGGGACCTGCAAAGTCGATGTGGATCCTGGACCATGGTTTAGATGGCCACGACCACAGACTCAGCGGCGATTCCGCTGGTGCTTTACTAAGCTGCATGCAAATGTTGCACTGATGCACACATGATTCCAGATCAGAATCAATTCCAGACCACCATACATGAGACCTGGCAATGACTTTCATTATGACAATACAGGATGAGTGCTATGTAGATCATGTACAAATTTCTCTCTGCCTTTCTTAGGCATAACAACACAATTACCCCACAGTAAACAATCTGACTGAATGGATAATTCATCTTTGCGACAGTTGTAAGGTTTGGTCTCATCACCCATTTGCTTCGGTATGGCAGACCAATCACCACTAAGGATACAACGACTCACAACCGATAATATCGGGTCCTGGCTGGTCCATGTATTAACTTGTTGAGCCGTGACTGGGGTTCCTTCACTTTCAAAAGCATCCATAACTAACAGTAGGTCTGCAGGTTGTGGCGTCTCCACCTCCGGTGTGGGCAACGGCAGACGGCTCAGTGCATTGGCACAATTCTCGGTGCCAGGTCTATGGCGAATGTCAGATAATGTCAACGCCCACCTCTGGATGCGGGATAATGCATTGGTATTGATACCTTTGTTTTCCGAAAATAATGAAATGAGTGGCTTGTGATCTGTTTCCAGTTCAAACCGAAGACCAAACAGGTACCGATGCATCTTTTTAACTCCATACACACAGGCTAGTGCTTCTTTTTCTACCATGCTGTAGGCTCTTTCCGCCTTTGACAAACTTTTGGAAGCATATGCAACAGATTGTAGTTTACCCGACTCATTAGCTTGTTGGAGCACGTAACCAACTCCATATGACGAAGCATCACAGGCCAGTACTGGACGCTTACACGGATCATAATGTACCAGCAGTTTGTTAGAGCAAAGCAGATTAGTAGCTTTCTCAAAAGTTCTATCTTGAGACGCACCCCAAACCCAGTTGTCGCCTTTTCTTAGCAGCATGTGCAGTGGCTCTAATGAAGTACTCAATCTAGGTAGGAAATTATCGAAGTAGTTGAGTAGACCAAGGAACAAACGCAGCTCCATCACATTCTGAGGTTTGGGTGCATTTTTGATGGCCTTGGTTTTTGAGTCCGTAGGCCTGATGCTGTCAGCAGCAATTTTCCTCCCAAGGAATTTGACTTCCGGTGCCATGAAGATGCACTTCGAACGTTTCAGCCTGAGTCCCACTTTGTCCAGATGATGTATAACCTCTTCCAGGTTGTTCAGATGTTCGGCGGTGTCATGACCTGTGACCAGGATGTCATCTTGGAACACGACGGTTCTAGGTACGGTCTTTAGTAGACTCTCCATGTTCCTCTGAAATATGGCTGCAGCCGAGCGAATTCCGAAAGAACACCTGTTGTAGATAAACAGTCCTTTATGAGTGCTGATGCACCTAAGTTTCTCTGATGTCTCGAACAGCTTCTGTGTCATGTAGGCCGACATCAGGTCCAGTTTAGTGAACGACTTCCCCCCCGCTAGCGTTGCAAACAGTTCATCAGCCTTCGGTAACGGGTATTGATCCTGTTTTGAAACTCGGTCAATAGTAACCTTATAGTCTCCACAAATCCTGACAGTGCCATCACTCTTCAATAAAGGAACAATGGGGCTGGCCCATTCGTTAAATTTGTCCGGGATATGACCCCTTCATGCTGGAATCTGTCCAGTTCGATTTCGACCTTCTCCCTCATCATGTACGGAACCGCCCGAGCTTTATGATGGACAGGTCTTGCATCCGAGTCCACATGGCTCCCGTGAAATTGCCGATGCCTGGTTCAAACAGCGAGGGGAACTTGCTTAGCACTAGAGCATATGGAGTATCATCCTCCGACGACAACGCTTTGATATCATTCCAGTTCCATTTGATTTTTTCTAGCCAATTCCTGCCCAACAGCGTTGGACCATTGCCTGGAGCAATCCATATGGTAAATCATGAACCGCACCATCACACGACACCTTGACTACTGCACTGCCAATCACCGTTATGATTTCTTTACTGTATGTATGCAACTTGGCATTGACTGGACTCAGCTTAGGCCTCACAGCCTTAATATCCCACAGCTTGTCGAATCATGATGGCCATATTTAAATCCAGCGTCTCTGCCGCCAGTAGCTTACGTAGGATCACCTCATGGTTGATGCCGATTACAAAGAAGTCCTGCAGCATATCTCCCAATGCGTTTTCAAATTTACACGGACCAGCTAGACATCTTAGGTCGGCAACGAATTCCAACACATCCTGGCCCTCAGAACGAACGTGCGTGTAGAATTGATATCGTGAGATGATGATGCCTTCTTCTGGTTTGAGATGGTCGCATACCAGAGCACACAATTCCTCATAGTCCTTGTCCATTGGACTTGCAGGCAAGAGAAGATTCTTTATGAGTCCATAGATTTTCGGTTGGAAAACCGTGAGGAAGACCGTCCTGCACCTAACTGCATCAGTGGGTTTCTCCATTTTGTTGCCCACGAAGTACTGGTCCATGTGAGCTACAAAATCTGCCCAGTCCTCTCCCTCCATGAATCTCTCCAGAATTCCAATTATGCTCATTTTTGCATACGAAAGTTCTTAAGTTACCTCGTCGCCAAATGTTGTGTATGTAATAACTCAATAGACTGAATACTGCAAACTAACACAGGTAGAAACATAGAAACATAGAAAATAGGTGCAGAAGTAGGCCATTCGGCCCTTCGAGCCTGCACCACCATTCAATAAGATCATGGCTGATCATTCACCTCAGTATCCCTTTCCTGTTTTCTCTCCATACCCCTTGATCCCTTTAGCCGTAAGGGCGATATCTAATATATCCAATGAACTGGCATCAACGACTCTCTGCGGCAGGGAATGCCACAGGTTAACAACTCTCTGAGTGAAGAAGTTTCTCCTCATCTCAGTCCTAAATGGCTTACACCTTATCCTTAGACTGTGTCCCCTGGTTCTGGACATCCCCAGCATCGGGAACATTCTTCCCGCATCTAACCTGTCCAGTCCGGTCAGAATTTTATATGTTTCTATGAGATCTCCTCTCATCCTTCTAAAGTCCAGTGAATACAGGCCCAGTCGATCCAGTCTCTCCTCATATGTCAATCCTGCCATCCCAGGAATCAGTCTGGTGAACCTTCGCTGCACTCCCTCAATAGCAAGATTAGGAGACCAAAACTGAATACAATATTCCAGGTGAGGCCTCACCAAGGCCCTGTACAACTATAGTAAGACCTCCCTGCTCCTATATTCAAATCCCCTAGCTATGTAAGCCAACATACCATTTGCCTTCTTAACCGCCTGCTGTACCTGCATGCCAACTTTCAATGACTGATGTACCATGACACCCAGGTCTCGTTGCACCTCCCATTTTCCAAATCTGCCGCCATTCAGATAATATCCTGCCTTCGTGTTTTTGCCCGCAAAGTGGATAACCTCACATTTATCTACATTATACTGCATCTGCCATGCATTTACCCACTCACCTAACCAGTCCAAATCACCCTTAAGCCTCTTAGCGTCCTCCTCACAGCTCACATCGCCACCCTGCTTCGTGTCATCTGCAAACTTGGAGATATTACACTCAATTCCTTCATCTAAATCATTAATATATATTGTAAATAGCTGGGATCCCTGCACTGAGCCCTGCGGCACCCCACTAGTCACTGCCTGCCATTCTGAAAAGGACCCGTTTATCCCGACTCTCTGCTTCCTGTCTGCCAACCAGTTCTCTATCCACGTCAGTCGATTACCCCCAATACTATGTGCTTTAATTTTGTACACCAATATCTTGTGTGGGACATTGTCAAAAGCCTTTTGAAAGTCCAAATACATCACATCCACTGGTTCTCCCTTGTCCACTCTACTAGTTACATCCTCAAAAAATTTTAGAAGATTTGTCAAGCTTGATTTCCCCTTCATAAATCTATGCTAAATTGGACCGATCCTGTCACTGCTTTCCAAATGCGCTGCTATTTCATCTGTAATAATTGATTCCAACATTTTCCCCACTACTGATGTCAGGCTAACCGGTCTATAATTATCCGTTTTCTCTCTCTCGTTTTTTAAAAAGTGGTGTTACATTTCCAACCCTCCAGTCCATAGGAACTGATCCAGAGTCAATAGACTGTTGGAAAATAATCACCAATGCATCCACTATTTCCAGGTACAAACCTGGTTCTGCTTTATTAGGGCGTAAAGTGATTACATTATATGATGGCTGGCCTTTTATAGCTGGGTCGCACACCCTTGCGCACAGCCCAGTGACCTCCGACAGTGGCACCAACTGGTGGCTAGTAACCCCAAGCATACATACATGACACAAACTATGTGGCCTGCCCAGCAGAGCTGATCGAGTGTGGTCAGTGCTTCAATGCTGGGGATGTTAGCTTGGATGAGGACGCTGATGTTGGTGCGCCTGTACTCCCAGGGGATTTGTAGGATCTTGTGGAGACATCGTTGGTGATATTTCTCCAGCAATTTGAGATGTCTGCTGTACATGGTCCATGTGTCTGAGCCATACAAGAGGGCAGGTATTAATACAGCCCTGTAGGCCATCAGCTTGGTGACCTGGTTTTGAGGGACTGGTCTTCAAACACTCTTTTACTCAGGCAGCTGAAGGCTGCACTGGCGCACTGGAGGCAGTGTTGGATCTCGTCGCCGATGCCTGCTCTT